>NC_071506.1:78256302-78625677 GCF_027887155.1 Malaclemys terrapin pileata | reverse complement strand
CGGCGAGGGAGCGAGCCCAGCCCTGACCATTGCCTGCCGCTCCCTGCAGCCCCGCGCCGCCCAGGGGGACAAGGGGGCCCGGGCCGCGTGTGCAGGGAGCGGCGGGGGGTCCCCGAGAGCGCGCCCGCGCGGGCAGGGGAAGCGAGCTGCTGCACCTCTTGCACAATGGCGCCGCGCCCGCCAGCACGGGCAGCCGCGGAACAATGCGAGCCCGGCCGGGCCCGCCTGGCCCCCGGCCGCGCTCAGGGGAGCCGCTCCCCCCCCCCCCCCCCGGACACACACACGCGCACCCCGGGAGCCGGTTTGGCAATGCGCAAGGGAGAGCAAAGGGCTGCAGGAAGCCGGGGCTGCAGCAACCGCGGCGAGCTCGTAGGCAGGGCTGGGCGGGAACGGAGGGGGGGGGGGACGCAGAGGGAAAATCCCGCTGCACCTCCCTCCCCCGCCGCCCAGTCCGTTCCTGCACGCTCACAGCGGAGCTCGCATCCCCCTGGCCCAGCGAACTAGAGGTGGGAGATTTGCCAGCCCCGTGTCTCTCTCCCTCTCTGTGGCTATAGGAGGGTGCAGCGCTCTCCCATTGCCTGGCACATGCGTAAAAGCGAGTTGCGCCCAGAGTCCCAGCCATACCCTCCTTAGCAAATAATAACAATCCCAAACAGTCAGATCTTACCTGAAACATTGAAGCCACAAAGTCTCCCTCTCGCTCTCTCGCTCTTCTCTCCCCAAGTCCTTTTCCCTTTTTTCCTCCCCACTTCCGATATTTCTCTCTCCCAGCAGCGATCTGCTCTCCTCGCTACACCAGAGAGAAATGCAATAGCTTGGCTAAGGTAGACAGAACAAAATACAGAGAATAGTTGCTCCAGGGCTTTGAAACCCCTCAAGGCAAGGATCAGGATACAATTAGCTCATGTCTCTACCTCTAGTCTAAATCAATCTCCACAATAAAAGTTAAATTAAATTAACAGATCACACGGGCATAACATTGATCTCCTTCAAAACGTGCATATAGATATATCATGTAATATTTTTTTCAGGGTATTTTTTTTTTTTTTGGTGGAAAAAAGAGTCTCATTCCAGCCTCCAACTTGCGTTTTACTCTCCTCTTGCACAGAAAAGCTGATTTTAATCGTTGTGATTAGTTTTGATGTAACGTTTCCGCGGGCGATTTCTGCAAATGGATGGAGTGTTTCTTTGCCAGAAGAGGGAAAAGCAGCAGATGATGATAATTATAAGGATTGTTGGTTGTTTCTTTTTTTATTATTATTATTTGTATTTAGATTTGCCTCTTCACTTTCCCAAGTTGACCTGACATTGCCGTTGCACTAAGGTCGCACAACTTGTTGATTAGGATCACCTCCCGGTTTGATCAAGGGATATGTGATAATTTGGCAATGGAGCAACACATTTTCTGTTCCCGTGGCTATATAACTTCCCAAATGACGTGTATAAAAATAAGCACATGGAGTCTGCTTTGCCCCAATCAAGTCTGAATCAATGCCTGGGGGTAATACACAAACTCATTTCAAATGCTCAACCATGCAGAATTGCAAAAAGATTGAAGGAGTTTCACTGCATTTTTTTAAACAGCGAAATTAAAATAAAACAAAATCTATGTAAGCAAATCCAGGAATTTACTATTTAGATTCATATGACACTGCTCACAAACGCTGCTAACTTTCTTTCTCCAATTATCCAGTTAAAATGGAACCCTCAACATTTCATTTACTTGACTAGTGACTTTGTCATCCCTCTTTCTCTGAAGAAAGCTAAACCAGGATGACTGAAATAATGTTAACATCCATTACTTGATGGGGGTTAGTTTATTGCTACCTCCTTAACCTAGACACCCCACTATTTTATACACAGTAGCTTTGAACAAAGCCATATGTAGTCATATTAATTCCTTTTTAGTTACAATGGGATATTTTGTCAGAAACCCATTGGTCAACTCCCATTAGTGTCACATCCTTGCAGTATACTTTTTGAAACGGTATGTTTCTGAGCACTTCACAGTCCATTAATTCAAAGACTTTGCTGACATTTCTTATGAAAAAGACCAGGCTGTAAAGCCAAAGATGCTCAATAAACCCTTGTATGGAACCAGACATGTCCAGCAAATGCCTGCAATTGGCTTTTAATTTTTTTATGCTTTAAAATGTAAATAAAAACCATCGCTTTTTCCTTAAGGCAATTGTTGCAACACACACAAAAATAAGGAATGACTAATTCACTTCCTAAACACTTTCAAGAAAATCAATTCATTTTTTGGAATGGCAGTGGATAACAACTTGGCAAGATTTCCCGCAAGGAATCGGACTATTTTCCACATACTTTGTCATTACAATATTTAAGACACACATGCCTACAGACTAACTAATTGGGCGTGATTGACTACAATCAAAGAGAAAAACTTTGTTGAGGTGACCAGGCATCCTAACTATCCTAAGAAATACTCAGTACAGTGAAATTCCTGGCTAGTTCAGTTACATTTTCAAATTAAACCTTCCACTACCTTCCTAATTAGTAATACTATTAAAGAAAAACCCCATTCTACAATACCCTTTCCCATATGGGTTTGTGAAATCTGGGTATTGTAAATTCTAGTGATGTTATATATGGTCAGGTTTCAGCTTTGGTAGTTTAGTCATTTTCAAGAAACCAAAGATTGGTTTATATTCTGAAAGAATCTTCTGTCTCTGTCAATAAAATATAATCAACTAAATTTTAAAATCTGCCATTCACCAAATGGCATGTTAAAAGGACACAACATAAAGTGTGATAGACCTACATTCTGACCTTTTTTATGTTACTTTGTGTCTTCTTGCAGATTCTTTATGGTTCTTTATGTGTATCTATTTTAAATGCTTCAGTGCTCTCATTCTAATAAATAAATAAAGCAATGCCAGCAGCCTGGCACTCATTATCAACGTGCATAATGGAAAAAATTCAGTAAAGAAACAAATTTAAATCTTAAATTTGCAAAATGGTTATAAACAAAGGTAAGGAAAAAAACAATATTCTTAAAAAGTTATGAAAAACACCTTCACGCTGTTATTTTACCCTCAGTAGAAACTTTATCAAATGATGTCAATGCTTGATAAGAAAAATACGTTTTCTTAAGAAGCAAGAGCAATATAGTTATTGCATCCAGAAGGCTCATTTGGTAACACTTTCAGCCGTGAGTCAGAAAATCATAGGTCTCACATCAGGACTTGAATTCATACCCAAAGTTGATACTCCAGTGCAGTACCAGTGGTGGTGGTGTTTCTTGCTAGAAATGTCATCCTTTCAGTCAGATGAGGGGCCAGTTTTTTGGCTGTAAGTTGTAAGTTTTTGGGGGCAGGGACTGTCATTTCCTGTATGCCAGGGCAACCTAGCATTATTGGGTTCAAACTTGGTTCTCACCTCTAGGTGCTACCACAAATGTTAAATAAATAAAATCTACATAGCCCAGGTGAAAGAGGGGACTACTCTGATTCACATCAGAGAAGGATTTAACCTGACATATGAAAATGAGGTCCCTAAGGTCTCTAAATGGTCATTCAGATTAAAGTTAAAAATGCCATAGTGCTTTGCTTTCCAAAAAAAGAACAGAAGAAATATCCCCAGTGTTCTGGTTATCGTACTCCTCTCTCTAGCCAAAGCTTCTAATGTCCATGGCTCTATGAAACTATTGCTAAGAACATAGGGCCAAAATGACTGATCCCTGGTGTGATTTTGTTGGAGATCTAGGCCTATATTACTGAGATCAGTAGAATCTCAAGAGGGATGAATTGGACCCATAACAGTTGCCACATATATCTATACAAGTTATTGTGTTGCCACTGTTTAACTTTATTAACTGCTTGGGGATATTTTGCACACAGAGGGCAGCATGTGAAACCAAATTCTATTCTATTTTATTTGGGCAAATTTTTAAAATAAGTTTACATAAAACTATATTGTGTTTGTGAATTATGAATATTTTACTGAAGCTGAATAGCAACATTAATGAGCTCAGTATTTGATTTCTGAATTTGTGCTCAAACCATCACCTGTTTATAATTAGCCTCTTGAAAACTACAATAGTTATTCTATACAATTGTCAATGTTAACCGTGTGGAAAATTGCAGCTTTTTGAAGCTGCAAGTCTTCTAAAGGCTGCAGATCATATGTGTCCGCTTACCCAAGGGCATTATTTTTGATTTAACTGTAATCCTGTCTGGAAACAAGTACAGAGGCCATTTTCAGGAAGGCCCTCATGTCCATTTGACCTTATTTTCAAAGTTTTCCAAAACAGTTACATAACTTCCATACCTGTTGTAATCTCAGATTAAAAAAATACATAGCAGCTAAAAGCAGAAATAAAAGCTAGCAACAGTTGCATGTATTGGCCATTCCATATGGGATGGATTTTTTGAAGAAACAATCAGAAAGTAGTGTTTTGAGACAGGAGATTTATGGATATGGTTCCTCCATATTCATTATTCCCTCATGAATGATTGAAATATGCATTTGTGTGCTTCATCTGCAAAATTTCAATACAGTACTTTAAGAACTAGATTTCCATGGTTATATTTTTTGCAAAACTGGTTTGTAATTAAGTAGTGTGAGCCATAAAAAAAGAGCATTGAGAAAAAAAGCCTCTGCTCAAAAGTCCATCAAAAGGAGGTGGGTAAGCTTGTACAGCAGCATCTTCCACTACCCTGACCCTGTAGAGGCCTGTAAATCCCAACTTCAAGCAATTATGACTAAGGCTACGATTTAGTCATGGGTATTTTTAGTAAAAGTCCTGGATAGGTCATGGGCAATAAACAAAAATTCACGGCCTGGGACCTGTCCATGGCTGCCGGAGGAGCAGCTGTTGTGACTGTCCCAGGAGCCAGCCACCTTGCCCCCTTCAGAAGTCACAGAGGTTGTGGACAGTCAAGGAATCTGTGACTTGCGCGATCTCTGTAACAGAGACGGAGCCCTAATTATGACTCAGCGGTTCTGGAAAGTGTGGAACTTGAGTAATGATGCTCTCCACAGGCTCAACCTTTCAGACCTTCAAAGATTTCTCTGTATCAGGTAACACTGTCATATTCTGCATGGCAAACAGCCACAGAGAAGGAAGAGGCACAGGCATGAATGTTCTAGCCCTTTTTGGCTGCCCTGAGACCTCTAGAATATCACAAGAGATCTTGGAATATCCACAGGCTGGGAAAGTCACAACTGTTTGTTGTCTGGTGTACAAGGAGGCAACCCCTTTCTCTGCACCATAACATGAATCACCAGAATCTGTGGCATTAAAGTTGTGTTTTCTACCCAACTTTGACCTTCCTTCAGAATTTTCGATGGGTGTACGCTATGCTACTGATTTCATGAAGAAATTGTTGCTTATGTTGTCATAGCAGGTGACGTTTATTTAACTCTTCATGGTAGATACCATGGTGTGATAACACCTCCTCATAATTATGGGTTAAATCATACTCTTCTCTAGAAAAACATCAACATAACTCAGGGAGTTCCATGCAGTCCATCACATGGAATTTCTGACATTCCTGACAAACATTTAAGACACTTCATTAAGTGCCCCAAAAGCCACTATCCCACAATTGAGTAATAAGGCTATATATTGGTTAAAAAACTGACCTGGTTCAGAAGGGAAATGAAGACAGCTATCAAAAATTATAATACATGGAAGAAAGGGGAAATTAATAGTAATGAATATAAATCAGAAACTAAGAACTGTAGAAAATTGATAAGGGAATCAAAGGTATAAAAAAAAAATCTACAGCCAGCAAAGTTAAGGACAATGAGGACTTTTTTTAAAAGGTATATTAGAAGCAAAATTATCCTAACAATAGTAATTTGCGCGCCTGCTGCCTTCCTTGGATGTGGTAGCCGTTTCTCAGGCTCCCTCTCCGGAATCGAACCCTGATTCCCCGTTACCCGTGGTCACCATGGTAGGCACAGGAAGTACCATCAAGATCCAACTACGAGCTTTTTAACTGCAGCAACTTTAATATACGCTATTGGAGCTGGAATTACCGCGGCTGCTGGCACCAGACTTGCCCTCCAATGGAACCTCGTTAAAGGAATGAAAAATAACAATACAGGACTCTTTCGAGGCCCTGTAATTGGAATGAGCTAACAATAGTATTCATCCAAATGGACGGTAGAATAGAAGTATCAATAATCAAACAGGTATGTTTCTAGTGGACTCCCACAAGTATCAGGTTTTGGTCCTATGCTATTTAACATTTTAGAAATAACCTGGAAGAAAACAAAATCATCAATAACGTTTGCAGATGATACAAAAATTGGGGGACAGGTCACTAATACAGAGTGATGTGTGGATCACCTGGTAAGTTGGGCACAAGAAAACAATATGCATTTTAATATGGCTAAATGTAAATGTATACATCTAGGACAGGGGTGGGCAAACTTTTTGGCCCGAGGGCCACATCTGGGAATAGAAATAGTATGGCAGGCCATGAATGCTCACAAAATTGGGGTTGGAGTGCGGGACGGAGTAAGGGCCCTGGTTGGGGGTGTGGGCTCTGGGGTGGGGACAGAAATGAGGAATTCAGGGTGTGGGAGGGGGTTTCAAGATTGGGTGGGGGAATGGGCTGGGGGGGACAGTGAGGACTCCAGCTGGGGGTGCGGGCTCTGGGGATAAGGAGTTTGGGGTGCAGAAGGGTGCTCCAGGCTGGGACCGAGGGATTCAGAGGGAAGGAGGGGGATCAGGGCTGAGGCAGGGGGTTGGGGCATGGGGAGAGGCTCTGGGGTGCAGGCTCCAGGCAGCGCTTACCTCAAGTGGCTCCTGGAAGCAGCAGCATGTCCCCCCTCTGGCTCCTATGTGGAGGCGCGGCCAGGCAGCACTGTGCACTGCCCCGTCCGCAGGCACCGCCCCCACAGCTCCCATTGGCCATGGTTCCCAATAGGTGCTTGGGGTGGGGGCAGCGTGCAGAGTGGAGCCCTCTGGTTTTTCCTATGAGTAGGAGCTGGAGGGGGGACATGTCGCTGCTTCCAGGAGTTGCGTGGAGCGGCCCCCGACCCTGCTCCCCAGTTGGAGCACCGGAACACCGAAGTGGGGAAAGCCCCAGACCCTGATCCCCAGCGGGAGCTTGAGGGCCAGATTAAAATGGCTGGCAGGCCGGATCCGGCCCCCGAGCCGTAGTTTGCCCACCCCTGATCTAGGAACAAATAATATAGACCATACTTACAGAATGGGAGAATCTATCTTGGAAAGCAGTGACTCTGAAAAAGATTTGAGGGGGAGGGTAATGGTGGATAATCAGCTGAACATGAGCTACCAGTGTGATGTGGCCGAAAGGGCTAATGCAATCCTTAAATGCACAAACATGGGAATCTTGAGCAGAGGTAGAGAGGTTATTTTACCTCTGTATTTAGCACTGGTGCAACTGCTGCTGGAATCCTGTGTCTAGTTCTGATGTCCACAATTCAAAAAGGATGGTGATAAATTAGAGAGCGTTTAGAGAAGAACCACAAGAATGATTAAAGGATTGAAAAATATGTCTTATAGTGATGGACTCAAAGAGCTCAATCTATCTAGTTTAACAATGAGAATGTTAACAGATGACTTGATTACAGTCTTGAGTACCTTTACTAGGAACCAATATTTAATAATGGTCTCTTCAATCTGTAGAGAAATGTATAACGCAATCCAATGGCTGGAAGTTGAAGCTACGCAAATTCCGATGGCAAATAAGGCATAACTTTTTAACGGTTAGAGTAATTAATCATTGGAAGAATTTACCAAGGATTGAGGTAGATTCTCCATCACTGACAATTTTTCAATCAAGGCTGGCTGTTTTTCTAAAAGATTTGTTCTAGGAATTATTTTGAGGAAGTTCTATGGCCTGTGTTATACAACAAGGAATCTGGTGGCACCTTAAAGACTAACAGATATCTGTTTGTTATCTGTTCGTCTTTAAGGTGCTACCAGACTCCTTGTTGTTTTTGTAGATACAGACTAACACAGCTACCCCCTGATACTGTGTTATACAGGAAGTCAGACTAGATGATCACAGTGGTCCCTTCTGGCCTTGGAATCTGTGAACCCTTGAGGGGAAAGCGTTTGTAGGCCCATGGAGAGGACAGGGGGCAGAGCTTCCCAACTGTGTGGGTGACCCAAGGACCATAGAGAAATTCCACAGGAAGCCTCTCTCTGCTGCTCCTCCTGGCGCTTGGTATGTTATGGAGCCATAGGGCAGTATGTTAAATTTTCCCAGTTTTCAGAACTGCTGAGCTCACAAATCCCATTGACAGCAAGAGGAGCTGCAGGTGCTGTGCACCTTTGAAAATCAGGCCATTTATAATTCAGATGCCTAAATATGGATTTAGAAAGCTAACTTTAAGCGCTCAAGTTTGAGAATGTTGACCATGGTGTCATTGGCACCTGTGCCCTACCCCAGCCTAACTAGAAGTTGATACTTGAAATAATATAAATAACTGTGGGAAATTCCCTGCATTTTCTGGGGACTGTTATAGAGAGCTGGTATTTCCTAGTTCTAGTCTCCTTCAGCCAGCCATTCTTCTGGAAAGCCATAGAGGCCCAATTACCCTGTGTTCACAAAGAGGAGCCTTCTGAAGACAAATGGGGGACAATGCCTCCTTGTTTCAAGTTCCTTTGTAGTTACTAAGGGTGGGATCCACAAAGGTACTTATGACCCAAAGTCCTGTTTTTAGGTGCCACTGCAATCCATAGAACTCCTGCTCAGCTGCCACCTTACCCTGTAAGCTCCTAAACTGATTTGGCACCTACGTTTTTGCAGTAAGTTTCCTAGATGCCTCTGTTCCTGTCTCTGAGCATGTGCACTGCAGCCTCACTCTAGGCACCCGGGGCACCTATCTCCCACCTAAGCCCCAGAGTGATCCACATACTAGGGGAAAGAGAGGCATTTAGCCACCTAAATCACATGTGGGCCCTGATCTGGTAGGTGGGCTCAGAGGTCACCTAACTCCACATAAAACAGTCCAGCAGGAGGACCACCTCCCTTATAACCTTTAGCCCAGTGGTTATGTTACTCACTTGGGATATGAGAGACTCCCTCCTCCCCCCAATTCAAGTCCTCGTCTGCCTGAGGAGAAGGAATTTGAACAGGGATCTGCCCCATCTCAGGTGACTGCCCTCGCCACTGGAGTATGGAACAATTTTATGGGGGGAGGGGTCTCCTTCAATCTCTTCCATTGAAGTTGAATTAAAAAAAAAATGAATAAATATTAATTGGGCCAGAGCCCATTGGTTAGGGAACCCACCTAAGAGGTGGGTAGTCCCTCTTCACATCCCTTCTCCTCAGGCAGAGATGGGACTTGCGCAGGGGGTCTCTCACATCCCAGATGAGCACCCTACCCTCTGAGCTTTAAAGTTTAAGAGAGGACGTCCTCCCCGCAGCTGCTTTATGTGAAACTATGCAGCTTGTGGGCACATCTACCAGATCAGGCACTGTTACCCACACAAAATTATCTGTTACCCACACTCTAGGGCACCCATCTTTACCCTTTCGTGGGCTCAAGGCGTAACCCTGTTAACTTAGGCACCCCCGCCCTTGCCAAGTTCCTAAGGCTCCGGGTATAAGGCACCCAACTTTATTCTAAATTTGTTGCCTGAACACTCTAGGACATCCCACTTCTACCTAATTCCTGGGGCTCAAGGTGTAACTTGGTTGATTTAGGCACCCCCACCCTTTCCCAGTCCTAGGGCTCTGGTGGAAAGGCACCTACCCGTACCCAGTTCCTAGGGCTCAGGGCGTAATCTTCTGTGGGTTTATGGGGTCCTTTACCAGTGAAGGAGCCTTACAAAGTAATATCCTTAACCTCTATTTATTAACAATCACCAAAACAAAATGCAAACGCTAAGCATACAATGCTCACCAGTCCCAGTAAGGCAGATGAACTTTTCTTGATGGCCAGTCAGGATCAGGTCATCTGGGGACTTCAGCTTCTGCATGGTGTGATTGGCAGGGTGTGAGGTCTAGCAGGTCTGATCTTGGGGCTGTCTCCTGGAGTTGGTTCCAAAGAACTTCCTTTTGGACCCCCATTTATACAGTGAGTCTTGCTTAGCTGAACCTTAACCAATTATTTTACTAAAATATTACTAAACAAATTTCTAATCAATCCTAACATATTGTAAAACAATTCTTTAACCAATCACACCCCACCACCATAGTTGATTTACACCTAGCAAAATTAGTTATGCAACAGACAGAAACAATTAAAGAACTGGACCGAGATCATACAGATAAACAATAGGGAAGTGGGGACAATAAAGACAAAACAATAAAGAAGTAGAGATTTCGCAATCACAACTGTTGATAAGTGATTTCTTGCCAGACAGAATGTTATCAAACAAAGTTTTCTTTAACCATTTTAAGATCTGTTTCTTTATCTGGTGATGGTGGCTACTATTAGGACAGGATCGCCTTCTTAACAGCCTGGTGTTACATTGTTTTAATGGAATTTAGGTGGAATTTAAGGATGTGACTTTTTGATTCTTGGCTCATGGCTGCGGCTCTCCTAATATGGCTGCAGAAAAAGGCCTCAGACCCTACAGCGCTACACATGACTTAGGTGAAAGAGCATCTATTTTACCCCGATTCATGGATTGCTAGCAGAGCGAGGTGCCTCCCTGCTGTCGGGACTTACATGCCTATCTTCGTGAGAGGGGCAGGGTGCATCATATACTCGTCTTGTCAGCATCTCCTTCTGGCTAGTTTAGGCAGCTCTCCACCTAGCATGCTGGTTTAGTGGATTGCATTCTAAGGCCTGGTCTACACTACAGGGTTAGGTCGAATTTAGCTGTGTTAGGTCGATTTAAAAATGAATGTGACCACACAACCAACCCCGTTCTGTCGACCTAAAGGGCTCTTAAAATCAACTTCTGTACTCCTCCCCGGTGAGGGGAGTAGCGCTAAAATTGACTTTACTGGGTTGAATTTGGGGTAGTGCGGACGCAAATCGATGGTATTGGCCTCCAGGAACTATCCCAGAGTGCTCCATTGTGACCGCTCTGGACAGCACTTTGAACTCCGATGCACTAGCCAGGTACACAGGAAAAGCCCCGGCAACTTTTGAATTTCATTTCCTGTTTGGTCAGCGTGGCGAACTCAGCAGCACTCAGCAGCACAGGTGACCATGCAGTCCCCCACAGAATAGTAAAGCGTAGAATGTTTCTACGCTCCCCCTATCATCCCCATCCCTGAAGTTATTGCAGATTAGAAGGTAAAAAAAACTGCACTTGCGATGACATGTTTTCTGAGCTCATGCAGTCCTCCCGCACTGATAGGGCACACTTAATGCATGGAGGCATTCAGTGGCAAAGGCCAGGAAAGAATTAAGTAAGCGCAAAGAGCGGAGGCAGGACGCGATGCTGAGGCTAATGGGGGAGCAAATGGACATGATGAAGTGTCTGTTGGGAGAGCAAACGGACACGATGAAGCATCTGTAGAAGCTGCAGGAAAGCCAACAAGAGCACCCCCCTCCCACTGCATCCACTGTATAACCGCCTCCCCTCCTCCCCATGTTCCATAGCCTCCTCACCCTGACGTCCAAGAACACGGTGGGGAGGAAGGGGAGAGAGGCTCCGGGCACCCAGCCACTCCACTCCAGAGGATGGCTCAAGCAACAGAAGGCTGTCATTCAAACAGTTTGATTTTTACTCTACAATGAGTAATGTGGCCTTGTCCTTCCCTCCTCCTCCACCCCACTCAGGCTACCTTATCTCATTTTTTTTTAAATTAATAAAGAAAGAATGCATGGTTTCAAAACAATATTTACTTTATTTCAAAGGGCTGAGGGTGGTTGGCTTACAGGGAATTAAAATCAACAAAGGGGGCAGGTTTGCATCAAGGAGAAACACACACAACTGTCACACCAAAGCCTGGCCAGTCATGAAATTGGTTTTCAAAGACTCTCTGATGTGCAGTGCGCCTTGCTGTGCTCTTCTAATCGCCCTGGTGTCTGGCTGTTCAAAATCGGATGCCAGACGATTTGCCTCACCCTTCCACCCCACCATAAACGTCTCCCCGTACTCTCATAAATATTATGGAGCACACAGCAAGCAGCAATAACAATGGGAATGTTGGTTGCGCTGAGGTCTGACCAACAGCACCAGTGAGCTTTTAAACACCCAAAGGCACATTCTACCACCATTCTGCACTTGCTCACCCTATAGTTGAACTGCTCCTTACTACTGTCCAGGCTTCATGAACGGATCCCCCGAGCTCGTTTCTGGAAAGCAGGAGAGCAGAGTTGCAGGGGAAGTGATGGAGCCATACACCATGCCCTGGAGGTTGCTAGGAGTTGGGCAGGGAAGACGTTCCCAGAACCCCTGGCCAACCTATATGTCCGCCAGCAGCACTCAGGAGGATCAGAACCGATCCCCCGAGCTCATCGCTGGGGAGCAGGACAGCAGAGTTGCAGCGGAAGCAGTGGATGACGACAGTTAGCAGTCCTACTGCACCGTCTGCTGCAAAGGCAAGGAGCTGCTGCTGTGTAGCAATGCCAGCTGCTTCAGGTGCTTCTGTGTCGAGTGCTTGGAGGTCCAGGTAGGGCAAGGTACCTTGGCCAAGGCAAAAGAGCAAGAGCCCTGGAGCTGTTACATGTGTCAACCACAGAAGTGCTATGGAGTGTTACAGTGCCGACTGGACTGGAATGTACAGCTGCAAAACTTCTTTACCAGCGACAAAGGACAGGAATATGATGCGCCTAAAATCTAAAAAGGCCCGCAGAGTCACTACCCTTGATAACAGAACGTGAATGATTGCACTGGCTACTTGGATCACAGCAGCCCCCACAGTAGACTTGCCCACAACAGCAGCGGTGACGGTGAGCTGAGTGGGCTCCATGCTTGCCGTGATATGGCATCTGCACGCAGGGCCGGCTCCAGGCACCAGCGAAGGAAGCAGGTGCTTGGGGCGGCCAATGGAAAGGGGTGGCACGTCCGGGTCTTCGGCGGCAATTCGGCAGCGGGTCCCTCAGTCCCTCTCAGAGCGAAGGACCCGCCGCCAAATTGCCACCAAAGAATTAAGCAGTGCGGCTGAGCTACTACCAGAGTGCCACCAATCAGGGCTTTATCTTTTTTTTTTTTTCCCCCCTGCTGCTTGGGGCGGCAAAAAAGCTGGAGCCGGCCCTGTCTGCACGGGTAACCCAGGAAAAAAGGCGTGAAACGATTGTCTGCTATTGCTTTCACGGAGGGAGGGGCAACTGACGACATGTACCCAAAACTACCCGCAACAATGTTTTTGCCCCATCAGGCATTGGGAGCTTAACCCAGAATTCCAATGGGCAGCGGAGACTGCAGGAACTGTGGGATAGCTACCCACTGTGCACTGCTCTATAAGTCGATGCTAGCCACGGTAGTGAGGATGCACTCCGACGACTTAATGCGCTTAGTGTGGACATACGCAATCGACCGTATAAAATCGATTTCTAAAAATCGACTTCTATAAAATCGACCTAATTTCGTAGTGTAGACATACCCTGAGATGCCTGACTCAGGCTTCATGGATCACAGGGCTACTCCTGTGATTTTCTAGGTGCTTAAAAGTCAAGCATCGCAATGCTCCACATCCCATTGCCTAAGTCCCATTGTGGAGCTGGGCCTATAAGCCTATTAGGGCCTGATCCTGTGAAATACTCAAAGGATTGGGCATTTAAGAATGGTCAGTCAATCAGATTAACGGCCAGATCCAAAGCACATTGAAATCAGTGCATGTATTATAGTGAATCTCATGCTTTAAGAACTGATCTTAGATTGTTCCAGTTTATCTGCTTGGCTGTTCTAATTAGAGGCTACATGGAGGCACAGAGGTGTGTGAGTGAGATATGTTTGGGGAGAGCAAACTAAAAGTCATTGTTAGTTTTTGATATTTCATATTAGTGCTTTCTAACAAACTACACAGTATCTGAAGATAGAACTATTTGCAGCACAATGTGCCTCATTTGCAGTTCATCTAGTTATAGAATACTCAGCTTTGCTTCTCTGTCCTATTGCCTGAACCAAAACTGTTCATGAGAATCCCTATAATACAATAGAGTACCTTCAGGGCACCATATAAATTTATGTAAGTGTATCTCTTTGTGCCTCCTTTGGGTGTCAGAACCTCTCGGCTTTGCTAACCATAAAAAGTACTCCCTTAGCACGCCTCTATACATACAGAGTATGACTACAGATTTATTTGTTTTTAAAAGAAAAAGAACCTACATAAAAAAAAGATTTAAAACCACCTGTTCTCCAAAATTTAGCACATCTGTATCATGAGTCATCAAAAATAAAATACATATTGAGACTATACGTATATTATAAAACTTTTCCAGCAAGCAATGAACATTGAAGGCTGGGATTTGAAGTATGAACCCCAGCCAAACGTCTTTTGATTCAATTGAGAAAACAGTAGAGTACAAAAGAGAATAGAGTAAGAAAGCTGTGGAATTTCAATCCAGATTTGGATTTAGAATGTTCCAAAATAGGGGTGGGAAGGGGCACAGAGCTCTGTGATTTTGGGGGGTGGGGGTGAAGTGGGAGGTCCTTCACCTGTTATAAAAATAGGGACAATTTGCAAAATTTGGATCTGGAGTTGGATTTTGAGTATCTGCAAAGTTCAGAGATGTTCAGCTTCAGGGTTCTAGTTTTACAAATAACTATAGTGTACTTTTATTGAGGGAAGACCCATGAGTTTTGGAATATCACATGTATAATTCCAGACTCAATTTTCCCAGCTAAGATTGATTTTTGTAGATAATGTGTATCTTTAAAGAGATCTTGTAAGGGATACCCATTGCACAGAACCATCTGCTGAAGGAGGAAAGGCTGTCTAATATTTACTATCCACAAGGCTGACTTTTGTACTGTAGTTATATTTGGACAAGGGAAACCTAGGAGGCTGTTAGCATTACCTTCTTCATTAAAGTTGAGTATGAGAACGGGAAAGCTATCACTAAGAACCTTTCTCCCTCTTTGAATGAAGAGGGATCCAGGGAACATGGTTATATCTTTCTGTATGGAAATGTCTGAAGAACTCCCTGTTTTAGCTGACTAAATTTCTATCCCGGACATCCTACAAAAAACAGACTTTGGGCTGGACTCTGGTCTCACAGCAGTTTGACCCCACAATAACTTCAATAGACTTATGCCAACATAACTAGGAGCAGAATGAGGCCATTCATGTTTATACAAAATGTTTAACCACAGTGGGCTGGATTCTGGGTGACACATGTAAAGCAAGCACTGCAGCTTCAGTTCTATGGGTAATTGTGTAATTGTGGCACCTTAGAGACAAACAAATTTATTTGGGCATAAGCTTTCGTGGGCTAGAGCCCACTGCATCAGCTTATGCCCAAATAAATTTGTTAGTCTCTAAGGTGCCACACAAGGACTCCTCATTGTTTTTGCTGATACAAACTGACACGGCTACCACTCTGAAATCTCTCATGCAATTAAGTATCAGGGGGTAGCCATGTTCGTCTGTATCCACAAAAACAACAAGGAGTCCGGTGGCACCTTAAAGACTAACAGGTTTATTTGGGCATAAGCTTTCGTGGGTAAAAAGCCCCCACTTCTTCAGATGCAATTGACACTCAGATACACCTTCCTAATGCTTCATGAGTTGGTTTTTACACCAGAAATGCACAAGTGCTGACAGATAATGGTAAGAAAGAGCCAAAGGTGTGGGCCTTACAGCCATGGCCCTTTTTTCACTTATTCACCCCCGTAGCAACAGCAGCAGCTCTCCAAAGGTATTTTAATCTGCTGCTCCTGTCATGACTGCTAGGGGAACATGAAGAGCATCACAAAGGTAAGAAGGATTTCATGGGCTCAATGTGAAAATAGTTGCTGTCATTTCCTAAGGCAAAGGTTGAATAAATTTGGAGATGAAAAAATGCCAATCTGGAAAGCTCTTCCTTCCATGCCCCAGGCACAGGCTGCACTGGTGCAATACTCCTATGTTAGCCTGCAAAGCGACCCTTCCCACTCCCGACAAGCACTGGCCCTACTCAGCTGCTTTGTTTTTTAATCTCTCCACTCTCCTGGGTGAACAAATCCTGAGTGACCTCTCCAAGCAAATGCGTGGGGTGTGGGTGATCATCCATAGAGGAAAAGACAGACAGATTGCCATTTCCACGCTCTGTATGCTAGCCATACAGTTGAATAAAAAAGGCAATACAGGAACAGCAGCATGAATGGGACATCTCACCAAGGGTCAGCAGCAAAAGAGCATTGTTTCATGCTTCTACTGAGTGTTGTCAGTAAACACCGGTTTTACACTTGTGATTACAGCAGACTTCTGGCTCCTCTGGTTTTCCAGCAGCCGCTTACACCACCTCTACTCAGATATCTACCTAGAGAACAAGAGCATTGTGAAATTCTGCTAGTGTTGTCCCCTTCTGGCTCAGCTACACCCATTCTTGGAGTTGACAGCACACAGCTCCTCTTCAGCCCACCTTCTGTGCTCCCGAGTCACCACCTTGGGACAGAGCCCTCACTCCCAGCCTACTTCCCTAGAATCCTTACAGGCTCCACTTCAGTTCAGAGCCTTCCCCAGGAGCCGAGCTTGCTCCCTGTGCTTCCTCAGAACACATCCCCTGCAGCACAGTTACTGCTCTCCTGCAGCTTTTTCCCTCAGGCAAGTTTCCACTGTGCCTTTTGTCTCTCCTCTGTTTTCAGATAGCTCCCACCTGCCCCTTCATGACTTGCTCAGGCTCTGCCCCTCCAGGCCTTTGAGTCACCTGATTGCCTTTCCTCTAGAGCTCAGGTGCTCTCTTTCAAGCCCAACTAGGAGTCAGCTGATGAGTCACAAGGGCATGGGCCTCTTCTCACTTAGAGGGCTAGTGCCACCCTGTGACAGGGAGGATCAGGTCAGCAGTCTTCCAAGCACTGTATACACATTAACCAATTGAGTCACAAAAACTCCTCTACACAGATGGGACACAGAGTCAGATAAATTACACAACTTGGCCAAAGACACAGGCTCTTTGTGGAACGAGTCTATAGACCAGAAAAAATAAAATTAAAACTCAAGAGTTCCTGGCTCCCAGGCCAATTTTTACAACATAAGATCATGCCTTTCTTTAATCATCTTTTGTTAGGGACCTCATCAAGAGCTTTAAAAAAAAATCCACAAAAGTTATCTTAACTAGGCTATACGCCTGGAGCTGACTTAACTTTGTGAAAAGCGCTTGTATATTTGCCAACTTTCAGTTAGAAACAACCTATGTTTCATACAGACTTTATATGATCACACAGGCGTGGAGCCACAAAAGTATCAACTCCTGTTTTTAGACACTACTGGATCCACAAACCCCCCTCTCAGCTGCTGCCAAACTCTGTGGATGTCTAAACTCACTCGACATCCAAGTTTTTGCAATAAAAGTTCCCGAGGCACCTATGTTTTTGCCTTTGCTGCCTCCTTGTAAGTTTGGGGATGCCTATCTCCTGCTTAAGCCCCAGAGCAATTCATGAATTGGGGGAAAATAGGCAGTTCTCGGCCTAACTTGCACATGGGGCCCTATCTGGTAGGCAAGATCAGAGGCTGCATAACTCCATGCAAAAAAGGGCAAGGGGAATGAGAAGAAGAGTTCCTTTAGTCCAGTGGTTTGGGCACCTACTTGCGATATGGGATACAAATCCACCCTCTGCCTACTCAGGAGAAGGGATTTAAACAGGAATCTGCCATGTTACAAGTGAGGGTCCAAACCACTGGCCTATAGAGTGAATCTCATTTTTTCTGGCCCAATTCATATTTTATTATTCAATTATTGAATTAAAGTGTAACAACTTCAATAAGAGAGACTTAGGGAGCCCCACAGGAGAATATTCCACAGATCAGTGGCTAGAGCATTCACCTAAAAGATGGGAGATCGCTGTTTAAATCCTTTTCCTCATCAGACAGAGAGGAAAACTTAAACTTGGTGTTTCCTGCATCCCAGGTGAATACCCTAACCACTGGCCTAAAGATTATAAGGGAGGGCCTTCTTCCTCCTCCCCTATTTTGTGTAGTGTTAGGTGGTTTCTGAGCACATCTATTAGCATGGATTGCTAGTAGAGATAGGCATCTTCCTGAAGCCCAGATTTAGGTGCCTAGCTCTGTGAGAAGGGCGGGGCTTATGACACATCCTTGTAGTTGGCATCCCCCATCAGTAGGCTTGGAAGGATTAGGTTTTTGTTGGTGAATGTCGATTTCACTGTACACACAAGATAAGGAAAAAATATTTCCATCGATATAATCGACATTTACAGAAAAGCAAAGTAAGAAAAATGCTTCTATTCTATTAGAGTTGGATTTAAGGAAATTTACTTTTCATATTTTGACGTGATGTTGGCAATTTGTGTTTTAAGGTTATAAATCTTTTAACATTTTGAATCTTAATGTCTGTCATTAAATAATTACTGTCTGACCTCCTCGATTATGTGCTATTATAATGTGTTACTTGCAGAATAGTGTGCAATCATGTAATTAAAGACTTCTGTTCTATTTTGTTTAGGTTCTTATACTATGCCCTGCATCATGGTATCTAAGCACCGTTGTATCTTAATGCAAAGGGGCAGAGTTAAGGTTATGCACGCAGCTTTAACTTTAGGCATTCCTGACTTTTAAGTGATTAAATGTGCAATTTGAATATTCTATTAATAGAGGATTTTTCCTATTGAATCGCCTAGGCTTTTTTAAAAGACGGAAATGGGGAAAAAAAGAAAACATTAAAAAACAGCACTTTCCAGGACTTCAAAGCTCTGTGGGTTACTAAAGAATTTCAATAAGATATGTAAATTCCATCATCTGGAACTACTATATATGGCTAGATACAATCAGTATGCCTTAGTACGTCTGCAAGAGAGAGCTCCTCTCCCACACACCATAGGAGCTCCACAGATGGCATTTGATGTATTAGCTGGATATCTTTTGACCAGGGTTTCAACTTTTTAAAGAATATTTCCTTAGCCCTGATTAACTTGCAGACTTTTTGCTTTTTATTTTTCATGCGTAAGTACACCAATCATCTGCTCCTCCGAGATGGTGCTCTGAAATAGCTGGAAGCCGATTCCACGGAATTTACGTTCTGTATTTAGCCCTTCAGACTGCTAATTCCCTCAGAGTTTTAAAGTTTGCACTTTAAAAGTTTTTCTTCATCTATTCGCATACCAAACCTACTTACACTGTGAGCATTCTTCCCCAGTGGAGCATCCGTACTCAACTTCTGTACTTAGGCACTGATTCAGTAAAGCACTTAAGCATACTCTTAAATCTCATTGTCTTCAATGGGATTTAAGCATGTGCCTTAATCCTGAAGACTAAATTCTGTGTATTATTATTACATCAGATTAAGTCAAGGGTCACCTCCTCTCCTCTAGGAGTTAAAACTTGCCAGTTGAAAAATGAGTCATTTATTGCATTATTATTATAACAAGTATTTTCTTGGGCACACTTTACATGGTATAAATTGAGACCAATTAACATTACTTAGGTATAACCAGCAAACACAGTCCATCCCCCCAGCAGCACAATGACTTAAAGGACAGAGATAGGGAAAAACCTAGCCTGTAGGCTAAATGCCAGGGATTCCAGAGCTCACAGCTAGTGGAAAGTCTGGACAAAGATGTATCGATTAACTGGTTCTCTAAACTATACCAGGACATATTAGCCAACAAGCTAAAATGGGGTAGCTAAAATCATGTTAGTAGTTGTTAGTATTGTCACATTAGATTTTGAAGATTCTATAGTTTCTTAACCTACTACCTGTCTTACTGTTATTTGATACTGGGGTTTGCAGTATACTCCTATACTTAGATCTGCAAATCTGGCACAGGGATTCCTAGGTAAATAAATTCCATCACCTTGGTCTTTTGATAGTTTCTGTGTTCTTAATGTTTGATTTAATTCCTCCATTTCTGTGACCTAACTAAAATGATGCCAAACCCATTGGTTTTGGTTTGCATAGCTTTGAGTTTGCTGAGCTGTGTTTTGAGGGAATCTAAAAACTCAGGTTAAACTGTGCAAACCCTTAACAAGTTTTGCTGAAATTGACACAACTTGCTGTGACACTCAAGCCCACAAATCAGTCATGGGCCTAGCCAGGCCTGCTACCCTCTTCCGACTTCATTGGGGTGGGAATTGCCAGCTGGCTCACAGATACTTCCTAATAATAATGATAATTCTTGGCACTTCTACTGGTGAGGCCTGAGATGGAGTACTGTGTCCAGCTCTGGGTGCTACGCTTTAGGAAAGATATGGCGAAATAGGAGAGAGCAGAGACGTGCTGGGGCTCAAGCAATTTTTTTACTATCATAACTGACATGGCAAGCCCAGAGGTGCCAGGATTATGAACTGACAAGCCTAGGGGTGCCACTGGGACTCAGCCCTGGCACAAATCGAGTCCTGGGAGAGAGTCCAGAGGAGAGCAATATAAATAACACAAAGTTTAAAAAAACCTGACCTAGGAGGAAAGGTTAAAAAAAATTAAGGCATGTTTAGACTTGAAAAAAGAAGACTGAGTGGAGGACCTGATAACAATCTTCAAATGTGTTAAGGGCTGTTATAAAAAGGATGGTGATCAGTTGTTCTCCATGTCCATTGAAGGTAGGACAAGAAGTAATGCACTTAATCTGCAGCTAGGGAGATTTAGGTTAGATATTAGAAAAATCTTTCTAACTATAAGGGCAGATAGGCTCTGGAATTGCCTTCTAAGGGAGGTTCTGGAATCTCCATCATTGAAAGTTTTTAGGAACATGTTAGACAAACTTGTCAGGGATGGTCTAGGTTTACTTTGTCTCGTCTCAGAACAGGAAGCTGGACTAGATGACCTCTTGTGGTCCCTCCCACCTCTACACTTCTATTAGTCCATGGCACCTTCTATCCAAAGAGCTCAAAATGCTCTGCCAGCATTGATGAATTAAGCATCACACTATCTCCGAGAGACAGATATTACCTGCTATTGGCATTATCCCTATTTTACAGGTGACATGAGTCAGAACTAACTAAAAGTTGAGTAAAGACATCAGGGGTAGCCCTAAGGATTTACCATGTGATATAAGAAAGGCAGTACACCTAGTTTATTTTTGATTACTTTATTCAACATCACTTGGTATCCTCTGCTATTCTCTACTTTGGGGTCTTAGGATCATGACAATTAAAACCAAATAAGGCCTGTTAGATAGTGAAGCGCATCCCCTCACAAGAGAGTCTGCAATGGGGATGGATCTGTTACTAAGCTGACATTGCACTTCGTTATGGATAGGTCTCGCTTGTGGAGTTAAAAATGCAGCATGTAGCTGCAGAAGTGTTACTTCTATCCCAGTTCCTTCAGTATTATGATTTCACCAACTGTGACATCTCCTAGGCGTAAAGGAAAGTTTGTGAAAGCATTGTGAGGACTCATGCAGCAAAAGGCTTAATAAGGTATCAAGGCAACAGCATTAGAAGCCTTGGGGTCAACTGTCCTTTCACTGATGCTTTACTTTCATGAGAGACTATAGATAGCTGTACACTGATGTTTTTGGCATCCTTTTCAATAAAAAGATGAAAGCAAAAGGCAGGTGCTTTGAAAATATTTCAAATGACTGATGCATGATTACTGTCGCTTTAAGGGCTTGATCCTCCAAAGTGCTAAATGCCCTCACCTCCCACTGATATCAGTGAGAATGAAAGACTCTCAACATCTCCAGTCAGCAGCTTGCAGGATCAAGCCAAAAATGAGAGACTCTTCCATATTGTGAGATGACATTCCAGTAGGCCAGATTTGATCATTCATCTATTTACCTTTCTGATTCCTTGCATTGTTTTCATTGCCCTTTTCCCTAGTGCTCACAGACACTTGTGTTTAAATAGGCACTCTCTCTCACCTAGCTTTGCCTTCTGCTTGACCATATGAAGTGACAATGCTCAGTTGTTTCCTTGGCTATATAGGTGTCACATGCACAGGGTTACAAAAGTCACTCTAGGATGGAGCAGAAGGAGAAGCTGGCCTGGGAGTGAAAATCTTGCAAGCCTGTTATCTGCAATAATAGCAAGGGAAATATCAAGGGTGCAAGCAACAGTTCTTGTATCAATTAGAGATTAGTCAGAATCAGAACCTCTGATCCTAACCCCTTCAATTTTTAGGAGGTGAGATGTTCATATTTGAACCCACAGATCTGAACCTTCTCTTCTGAGTTGGATGCAGAATCTCACAAGAAAAGCTAATGGTGGAAGATGTCATAAAATGGTGGAAACCACACAATATCTGTTGACTTTGCACAATTTTTGCCTTTTGGGGCCAAAATTTCATGAAGATTAGGCACCATCAAATCCAAAGTCCTGATTTGGCCTCAGACTGGAACCCCAGCCCTAGCCTTACTCTGAATAACACTCTCTCCATCCATCCCTAGCATTAATTTTTTAAGGTGGGCCATTTTAGCCCTCAGCTGGTGTAAATGAATCACACTGTTCTGAATTATGCCATGTGATGATCTGGCTCATTGTTGTTTGGCTCTCTTAGAAAGTTCCACTTGGACAGAATTCTTATTTTTTGAAAGAGGAAATAGAATGACTATGTCACAAATCGTTTACAATAGGTGTTTCAATTGTCCACATTGTGAGGAATGGCTGGAGAGTCTGTCAACTGGTTCCTTTGTATTTTAGTCCTCTCTCTTTCTCCCTAGCATGTTTAGCATTGCTGCTTAACGAAACAGAATAAAAATCGACTATAATCTTCCAGTGGAATCTACTGTACTGCTACTGTACAGCTTTATAATGGAATCTACAATATGATCATAATTCAGTCTTCTTGTGTCCTAAATTTTACGGCACAAAGATTGCTTGGAGGAATAACCCCTTTTGTTTGGCACATTGAAGCCCAGATTGCTATGACTGCAGCTCATGTTTTGTTCATGTATATACATATGTATATATTTTCACTCTCCGCTGTTTTCATTTCTCTTTGAGCAGTGAGGCTTGTGTGTTTGCTTGTTTTAAATTTCTGCAGCAAGGGACTGTAGGAGTCTCTTTTTCTGTTTGTTCCCCCAACTCTTCTTGCAGTTTAACAAGTCAAATACAAAACACGGGGGGAATAAACATCCACACGATGGTACTGTGCCTGATATCGCATCATTGATTGGATATACTGCATTGGAACATCACATAAAAGAGCCTGTAACCAAAAAAAAAAAAAAAAAAACCCAACCCTCAGTTGCCTGAAGCTTTGAGCTTTCAAATTAGGCTAAGAGGTTCCCTTGATAACCAGCAGTGTTGAAGCTTTCAGTATTATTTAGCTGCCCAGATATCAGTAACGCTTTTCACTTAGAAAGGCCTGGAGAGCTCTAACACCAATAAGGTAACCCACCTCAACACTTTATGATCAAACAGTATATCTAAAAATCTTCAGTTTACCAAACGTAAGTGGGAGCAAATGCTGCTCTCCATACCTCAACACTATCTCAGTCTGTGCAGCCTATTTTGCATCAAAAGATCCATTTGAAAGTAGAGATCCCTTAGAGCTAAATATTCTAAACTGACAGAAGAATTTCTAGTGGCACACCAGCCTTGAGCCATATTTTTATGAGGACATCACTTTCTATTTCTAAGCTTCAGCATGCACTCACGCTTTCTCATTGCTAGGAGCCATGCCACATCAAGTTGCCTCCTTCCCAGCTTTTATGTTTTTTTTTTTTAATGGCGTCCAGTTTTCTGCCTAAGTTATGGCTATCTTTTTGCTAAATCGCTAGACACCTAAGTAACCACAATGGAGGTGTCACAAGCAACAAACAACAACAACAAAAGGATTGTGGGACTCAGATTACCATTAAAATATAACTCAAGACAAATCTGATTACTTTTGGAAACAGAGATTTAGGAAATATTAAAAAATTAACAGACAATATATAGTTCTAAACTGTAGGCTATAAGGTAAAGGTAGTCAAGGCACAACTTTTTCTCCGCAGAATTTACAATTCATAGGCCTGATCCTGCAACACTCCCCTACTCGTATGAGTAATCTTTACTCGGTCTCTCTGACTTCAATGGGACTACAGGCATGAGCAAAGGTTTGCAGGATTGACCCTTACATTATAAACTCCTTGGGGCAGGGACCAGGACTCCTTGTGCATCGTGCGCACCACTGAGCACACTACCGGTGCTTACCTAAACAATAATTGTTTTGGTATATGGCTAGAATATGATATGCTGTACTGTCACATTCAACAGAATTCCTTGATTTCATTACAAGAGGAAATATTGCTTTTACAGTAATGAAGCTAGTTTTTCTAATGAAAAGGAACAAGGGTTTTAGCAGGTCCCAAGCATTGCAAGAGCGTTAAATTTCTCTAAACAAATGGCATACTAGTTTCAGTCCTAAAAATTCCAAATCCATCAAAGAAAGTAGGAATTTTTTAAGGTTAAAAGAAGAAAGATGTGCTGTTATAAATCAGCATCTTAAATGCCTTTATCTATACAGCCTGCAAGACATCTGCAGAACATTCAGCAATTAAATATGCCTCCAGCTGAACAATAATTTTACTGCTTGGTCTGCATATAAATGAGAGTGAGTTAAAGGTGGGTGTTCAAGCTAGTCTCGCTTGCTGTCAATATCCTGTGCCCGAAACTGCTCATAGAATCACCCTGAAGCCTGACAAGGCCACTTATAAGTTTTTTTTTTTTTTTTTTTTAACTTATAGCAGGGAGAAGTGCTAATTGTTCATCATCTTGGATAGCTAATCGCTATCGCTGAGGCTAAATACCCACATAGA
The DNA here is from genome assembly GCF_027887155.1 of Malaclemys terrapin pileata. Lineage (NCBI taxonomy): Eukaryota > Metazoa > Chordata > Testudines > Emydidae > Malaclemys > Malaclemys terrapin. The sequence continues at coordinate 78,600,980 of NC_071506.1, read as the reverse complement.
GTCTGCTAAAGAGCTGTTGTTTGGGAGGACTGGATGGCTCACAGGACAGGAAATGGGCGAGGGTGCAGTCCACCTTCAGGTTCCTAGCTCAGATCATGCCAGGTCAATCTTCTTTTTTGCCACTTTCCTACTTTTATAGCCTTCTTCCAAAACTCATGATTGTAGACCTGGTTGTTGTGCAAATTAGTTTCTCTATAGTCCACTTATATCCGGTCCATGTACCGAGTCTTTGGCCTCCCCCTTAGCTGTCTTCCATTCATGATCATTGCAAGGGCTACCCTCCCAATATAACTCGTGGATCTCCACTAGACATGTCCATACCAACGTAGCCTAGCCTCCCTCAACTTGTCTTCAATTGGAGCAACCCGCATTAGGTCCCTGACAACCTCATTTCATTTCCTATCATGGAATGTCCAGCCCTTTGATCATCTCAACATCTTAGTGTAAAACAAGCAAGGTCAGCAAATTGGTGCCATCTGATGGCTGCACACATGATGGCTTTTATGAAATGAAATTGTGATTGCACTCCAGTTTTCAGTGTACTGATGTCCACCCAACTGACGGAACCCTGGTTGACAACTTCAGTAGAAAACCAAAGAACTATGTTTGCACCCCTAAATAAGCTCTTCAGATCAGGCATGGAGCACATTAGTGGGGGAAAAGATGCACTGCTTTGGCCCCTTCTATTTCATTTCTGAGGACAGAGGACCTTAGTCTCTAGCGGGCCAATGGAATGCTGGTTATAAATAATACTTTGAATTTCTAGGGTGCGTTCTGTGAGAGCATCCCAAAGCATTTTACAAACGTTAAATTATTTAATGAAGCCTTACCGCAGTCCTGAAGTGGATAAGTCTTTTTACCCCCATCTCACACATGGAGAAAACTGATGCACAAAGGACTTGCTTCTTGCACCTGAATACAGCATCTTCCACCTACACTAAAGTTACTTAAAATAAAAAGAACAAGTGTTTATCTTTGACTAAAGTTTACACTGTAGGGTCCTATCCTTCCACAGAGCAACAAAAGCCAAAATCTGCCCAGAACATGAGCACCATTGACCTCACTCCATACTTCCAGAGGAGCCCCTCCGTGTATCCTGTGCATAGAATGTAGTCCTTAATGTTAGAAGGCCAATTCTGCTTAGTGCTGAACACCCTTAACTTCTACTGAATTCAACACCATGCAGGATAGCTGGGTTCAGGAAAGTGTAGGTTTACAGCATGCTTCTAAAGAACCAGTAGGAGCCAAATTTTTTAGCCAATGCCACACAAGTCTATCTCACCCATGAAAGGACTATTTACCCTGAGACTGGAATCCAGTGTTAATGGCATGATTTTTTGTTGTTTTTTTAAGCACACATCTGTCTTCTTTCAGAAATGTTGTGACAACAAGCAACCTCCCTTTCACTCTCATTGTTGGTTTTTCTTTTGACTGTTTAGACAGAAGTTGTGAACCTAGCTCAGTGGGTAGGACACCAAACATATGAACATTCTCCTTCATTTGAAACTGGCTCTGTGTTAGATGCTAAGGGAAGAAGGGATTAGCAGTTGCCTTATAGAACCCAGCCTAGCAGACTTGCTTATTTTGTTAACCATGTAAACTTATGGGAAGAAGATACAGGATTAACTGGATGTGGTAAATACAGTAAGATAGGCACAGTGCTACCAAAGACAATCAGCTAGGGCTCATTTATAGAAGTGTTGTCATATTTAAAGGCTTTTCTGTTTTATAGTTTTTATGACAAGTCTGTAACTACTGTACTTTGGCACTGCTGAGTTTCCTTTTTATCTCTTGGACTATTCCAATAGCATGTAATATATGGAGGAGAGCAATAATTGCATAGTAAACTACACATAAAAAAGTCATATAATCAATTGCGCTGATGTCATAAAAGTCACAGTCCACTGATCTGATGTCAGAGTGATGGATTGTGATTTTTAATGCCAAATACATGTCATTCTTAATCTGAGTCTAGCAAGGGAGATGGGATGCGGGGAAAAGGAAGATGGTTATTTTATTTATTTATTTTACTGGAGAAAGGCTGATGATCACATTCTTATCAAGGTAATTGCTTTTAAAACACTTTAAAAAAATGCATTGGATAAGTTTACAACAAAAGTCCCAAACCGGCATATTGAAACAATACCCAAGAATGATTTTAACGGTGTAAATCTAGCTACTTCTGTATGCGTTTGTAAAACATTGGGCCAGATCCAGCAGCTATGCAAATTTACACCCACTGAGGATCTTGTCCAATGTTTCAATTAATAAGATAATTAAAGGCTCAATCATGGTTTTTGCCCCAGGGTAGGGGCAGCACACTGTTGTGCTGCCCAAGGAGCAGACTGGAAGGCAGATTGTCACTTTAATAGTCACAATCTGTCTCCTGGTTTCCACATGCTCTGTAAGGGAAATACCCAGCCTATTCCTGGTGAAGTATTCTTGCCCTTGTGTGAGCACACTGGGGAGAAGTGTGGGGGTCGGAGCAGAGCGAAGGTTCCCATCCATCTTTGTGGGGAAGAAGGGAAGGGACTTACCACCCCACAGAGGCTGGTCTCATCTCTGCACTGCTATGCACAATCTAGGTGGCTGGCAGCAGAGAGGAAGTTATGTCCTTTTACTCCCATGTGTGGTAGCATGAGCTGGGTTATAATCTGGCCCTCAACGCCAGGAATATTTATACAGTTGTTTGTGTTTGTCCACATTTGAATCCTGATCATACCACAGTGGGTTTGGATTTCTACAGGTCTCATAGCAGTAAAACTAGAATTGGCCAGGAACTATGATTCCTGTCCTGTGGGAAATTCTGAAATGAAAAAGCAAGAACAAACAAACAAACAAACAAACTTCAGAAACAGAACAAAAACTTTACATTTAGAAATTCCCCCAGAATAGGAATTCAGATATTTATTTCAGAAAAAGTCCCTTTCGACTTTGTGAAAACATTTCCAAGGCTCCCTGAGCTGCCTGTAGCCCCAGCAGCCCACCAGGCAGGGAGCCAGGTGGTCCTGTGGGCTCTGACTCCGAAGTAGTCCACTGGAACCGGGGAGCCTGGAAGCCTGGCTGCTGAGGAATGGGGGAGCTGTGAAGCAGGGAATGATTTTCTAATGGAAAAATCAACATTTCCTGTGAAATTTTCCTGCAGAAATTGGATTTTGTGGCAAATGAATTTTCCATTGGAAAATCCTTTCCCGTGGAGAATTCCTGATCAGCTCTAACGACAACAGAATTGGATGACTAACTTAAAAACAATGCAATTGCCGCTACGGAGTTTCTCTTGTAAGATAGTATCTTTACCTGGCAGTCCAGCTTGGTTTTGTTTTGTTGGCACTTGTGAGGCAACTGAGGCATTTGGCAGTGGGGTGGAGATGCAGCTCTTCTTTCAGTCCCACTTTTTGGCATGATCAGAGATTACTTTAAAAGTTTAACAGGGGGACTTGAACTTTTCATTTCCCATCCTTGCAGACAGCTGCCTTTCTGTATCATATACCTGCTGATAGTCAACAATGATGGACAAGTATGTTAGCTGGAGTTTCTGCCAAAACAATCAGCAGTGAAATAGTTAACAGTGTTGGCATTTGAAATGCCATTTTTAGGTTTCAGAGTGAACATGCAACTGGCATGAATGGGGAGAGTTCGCAGCTCCTAGAGCTCAGGTCTACAGAAGGGGTTAGGTCAACATAAGTTGCCAGAGGCGAAGCAGGTGCAGGGGCATGCTGGGTCACGTTCCCCTCCCCACACAGTTTTGCTGCTTGGCTTCTACTGAGCATGCTCACCGGGACTGAGCATGCTCAGTAACACTGCTGAAGCTGGCTGCTCTCACTCTGCTCCCCCACTATCGGCAGGCACGGGTTGTCTCTGTAAGCTGCCTTGTTTTGACCGAGCTGTGGAAGTGTCTTCATTTAAATTTGGCTCCTGCCATCGTAAATGCCGCTCTATGTCGATTTAGCAACACCACCTCCCCGAGTGGCATAGGGTTACGGTCGATGTAATTAGGTTGATGCAATGTCTTTGCTTACCTTGACTGATACTGGCTTTCAGGAGCCATCCCACCACAATACAATTGATACAAGAGCTCCTGGTGAGGATGTGCAGTGCCGACACGAGGAGCCCGGTGTGCACACACATACGTGATTTAATAACTATGTCGGCATACAGCCACCATAAGTTAGGTTGACATAATTTTGTAGTGTAGACATGGCCTCAGACTTTCAGCCTGTCTGTTTTGCAGACAGGACTACACTGGTTTATTTTTGGTTCGTGTTTGGAAGATTTTCTTTACAACCAAGAGGGGTACAAATATTAAGTTATTCTTCAGCAAGTACCACAGCCATAAAATCACTGACTACAGGGCGTTTTGAGTATGAAGGCTCCTACCACTACATCAGCAACTGTTTGTGAGAGTTTTGCACCTGGCCAGGCTTAAGTCTGGAAAAAAACAACTCGAGTCCCTCTTATTATTCACATTCTGGATAGTCCTGGCTGAGCTTAAAATATGATCCTTGTCACAGATAGAGATATTATCAGTTTTCTGCCAGTAGCCTCTCCCTGCCCCCACTCTCTAGCCTGAGTTTTGTTTTTGCTCCTCAGGCCAGAAAGGCTGCACATCATAATGATCATCCCTTTGGCTGAGGAAAACTAAACACAATGCCCTCCAGAGCGTATCAGGCCAGTTCTCAAGAGGGCCAGAGGGGTCACTGCAGAATAATACAAGGGCTGCTACTCCGCAAAAGGGATTGAGCACAACAATCCCTTTGCATTCCTAGCTCCTGCCAGCCTGGAAACAAAGGACTGAGTCTGAGACTCTAACGTGGATCCTCCAATTGGTAGCCCATCGTGCCCCCCCTTGGACAAAGGAAAACACTTTATTCACATCTGGTGATGTGAATCATTTGAGCTTTGAAACTGTGGCTTAGGTTGTCACCAGAAACCACTGATGGAATTACTGCCTTGTACTTCTCTGCAACCCATCCATTATTCAGTGTATTTTCTCCTCCTAGAAGGGGAAGTTGAAGGAGAAATCAAATCAAGGGATCCATTCCAGGTATTTGTACTAGTGCTTATTTTTCACCATCATTTTTTAATCTCAACAGTCCTTTCTTTCAGTGTTGAAAGCAGAGTAAGAGAACTCACATTTCATGCCCTCAGGCCTGAATAAAAGAATAAAAACAACACAACATTTGCATCTGTTTAACAGTCTCTGTTCTAAGAGTCCCCACACAGAAAAATTGGGGGAAAACAAAATCCCTATATCTCCAGGTTAAATGGAGCTGTTCAGAGATATTTGCAAAGAGCAAAATACAGGGGGGAAAATCATTGTCATAAATGACCTAGGAATTCACAGCCTTATGATTGGAAACACAAAGTCTAAAAAAGGTTGCTTCTCTGCCTATCCCTGATATCAATGAACATCAGCTAAAGGTGGCTGAAGAACCAATTTCATGCATCTACTGTAGAAGGAAATGAACTGAGCCAAGGGCAAAAATAAAATTATACAAATGTTATTATAGACTAGCCTGCTTCTGTCCTAGTTTAATTCAAATTTCAGTGCTGCAGGCTTTGCTGCGGGCAGTAGCCTTCCTGAATAAATCAACATTTGCTTACATCTAAATTATTAGAGAAACATGTGACTTTGTTTATTGTATAAATTATACGCAAGGTTAAAGCATTAACTGTTCAACTGGCTTTTATGCAGCCACACAATCAACCCCCTGCACCCAAAAGAAAAGAAAATCCAGCCAAATATTATTTTCATGGCAAGGCATATAGGAAAATATCTATAAACAGCACCTGGCTGCAGCATATTCAACAGGAGCACTGCTAAAGGGAGAATTCTAGGACCTTGTTCTCCAGTGCACTGTCCTTTGGAAAGTCATGACCCTTGTGCAAAGCACTGTCATTCTGACTTGGTAGCATTCCACACCTACTATGCATGGGTGTATAAATGACTGCACCAGGGACAAAACAGTGGGGCATGAGGCTTTTAGAGTTTACAGGAGAAGACACAAAATAAAACAGTCCTAACCACACTGTTTGAGTTAAGTTATGACAGGCTATCTTCATCAGCTAACAGGCCAATGTAACAAGACTAAGGTCCAATCCTATAGACACTTACTAGTGGGGATGGTGCTTACTACCAGCAGTAGCTCTCTTGTTCAGTGAGTCCAGTCTACTCATAGTAATAAGCTCTACAACTGGTAGTGGGTGCAAGACTGGGTCCCAAGAATATATCCAATAGTTGCCTGGGTAGTTTGTGCCCTAAACATTCATAGTAGATAGAGCTGAACCCCAGCTGTGATATTCACTATGAAATGGAGGTAACCCTCTCAACTCTTTGGTTGCATTTCCCAGCCCGTAAATCCAGAGTTAAAGAACAAGAGAGGCAACAGGGGAAGAATATATGTGGTACCTAGCCAGGACTCCATCCATCCCCAGTTCTGAAACAGCAGGTGAACTGTCCTCATCTTTGACATACCCATGGCTCCATGGCAACCATTGATATAGCCAGAGTCATTGTCCCAATCTCTTTAGTGGTCACTCTAAACCTTTTTGTGGTTCATTTTCTATGGCTTCATCCCTCCCTCCTTCCCAGTCTACATAGAGCACTTTGCTTCCTGCTAGAAAAACAGGCCTAGTGAAAAAATATCATTGAACTCTGCAGTAACCATCCAAAACACTGCGGTAATTTTATTGTAAATTGGGGGGTGGGGGATCATTGCTGCAAAATACTGTAGTACGCTGTTTTAAATAAGGAATGTAAGCAGCTCCCTTCCAAAAATCAGTGCCATCTCATAGACTACATCTTATAGGTACCATGCTTTTGGTTAGAAGTACATGCCACGTAGCAACTGACCAAATCATCACCACAAAGCTATCAGATGCCACTAGCTAATGGTCTAGGATACGGAATTTAAACGTATGTCTAAACTCCTGGGTTTCTACGTTGATGTGGATGTGTCTGCAGCCAGACTGTACTGAATATTTTATTTACATTGCATTTCCACTTATAAACTAATATATACGTTCAGTGCTGTTAAAGGGCCATTGAACAGAGATGTTGAATTTTATATTCAGTAACAGGATGTAATTTCTCTATCAATAACATTGTTGTTTGTTTTTCTCTGCTCTAGATTATTATGGAAATTTCACAGTTCCTTGGCTACAGTGAAGTCTAGTGAAATGAGCAGGCTACTTATGTGGGATATTTTTTTTTAAACGGCCTGATTCTTTTCTATTTATGTTAATGCTATTTCATGGTAATAGCCAACTATATTTTCTTTGATACTAGCAAAACCTGCCTGGCTTGAGTAAAGGGAACGTTTTTATAATGCTTTTGCAGGGAAGCTGCAACTTATTGAATATATCCCTGTGAAGAGCATACCCTCACTCCAATAGAGAGGAGACTAAGGAGCTCACTGGGCTCATTCAGCACTAACCGGGCATAACTTTCTCTTCCTGGAGGGTAAGAGCTTAAAAGAGGGAAAACTGCCACAGGCCAGGGTGGCAAACAGGAAGAAGACTGCTGTACCTCAGAGACTACTAACCACAGAGACAGATCAGTCAACAGGGAGACAGTTGTAGGCCTCACTGCCCCTGAAACTGCATGGACCAGCTGTAAAGCAGGGTGCCGTGAGAGGAGGGGTTGGAAGTAGACCCCAATTAAAGACACTAGACTAGCTGATAATTGAAGCCCCAAAGAGGTGACCCCAAAAGACTCTGTAAGAGACAGAGCATCATTGCCTTTTTTTATTCTTATCCTGATTCCCCTCTCTCAAGGGAGAGAGCGAGAAAAGGACCTTTCTTTTGTTTGTGTGTTTTATATGGAGAACTCCTTGTGTGCTACGAACTGGGAAAGGACATTATGGGACTGGGGCTCCCATGATTCCCCCCCAAGACAACATTTTTGGAGAAGACCCCGTTTCCACATGGAAGAGACTGCCCTTCAGTCCAAAACCTGAGAAAGCCTTTTGGATGCAAGTTAATTTTGCTAACTTCTTTGTTATTTCTATTCTTGGTAAATGATAACTTGCTGTGTAATTGAGCTGTGCTGCAAGGAGCTCTTCTAGGGGGCATTCAAGAAGCACATATTGTTTATAGAGCAACGTGTGATTACAAGGTCCTATTAACAAATAATGGGATTGGAATTTCTACTTCACATCCCTTTGAAAAATGTGTCAGACCCATTGACTATCGGAGATCTTCTTTCTTCTAGACTGGGCTCTGCTTTGTAATGACTGGTCTACATTTCCTTGCCAGTGTGCCAGAGTTCTCAGTGGCCACTGAGCAAGAGCACAATCTTAAATGAAATACTAAAAATGAATTCACCTCCAGCCTGAAATGGAAACTCAGATGAACTCCATCTCCATTGCCTGAAATATATTTCAAATCCATGAAAGGGAACTAGATGATTGAAAAGGCTCAATGCAGAAAATATAATTAATATTTAGGCATTCCTAACTACAGAGAGTAAGGCTATATTCGATAGTCATTCAGCTTCATGCCTGCCTTCTGATCATATAGCCCAGACAGGGAAAAAATAAAATCAAGGAAGCCTGCTTCAATTTCCCTGATTGGACATAACCGAGGGGAGTGGGAAGTTTATCCACACATACTCTGAGAAATGGGTTCCTGCTGTAGAATCACAGAATCATAGAATCATAAAAGATTAGGGCTGGAAGAGACCTCAGTAGGTCATATAGTCCAACCCCCTCCTCAAAGCAGGACCAACACCAACCAAATCATCCCAGCCAGGGCTTTGTCAAGCCGGGCCTTAAAAACCTCTAAGGAAGGAGATTCCACCACCTCCCTAGGTAACCCATTCCAGTGCTTCACCACCCTCCTAGTGAAAGGATTTTTCCTAATATCCAACCTAGACCTCCCCCAACTGAAACCATTGGTTCTTGTTCTGTCTTCTGCCACCATTGAGAACAGCCGAGCTCCATCCTCTTTGGAACCCCCCTTCAGGTAGTTGAAGGCTGCTATAAAATCCCCCCTTGCATAGGCACCAATTCCGTGGGTGCTCCGGAGCTGGAGCACCCACGGGGAAAAATTAGTGGGTGCTCTGCATCCACCGGCAGCCAAGCTCCCCCGCCTCACCTCACCTCCTCACCCCCCTGAGTCCCCACTCCTCCAACTATCTCCCAGTGCTTCATGCTTAGGACTTTCCAGGAGGGAGCGGGGAGGAGGGGGGCCGTGGCACGCTCAGAGGAGGAGGTGGGGGAGGGGCGGGGACTTTGGGGAAGGGGTGGAATGGGGGCGGGGCGAGGGCGATGCAGGAGCGGGGCCAGGGGCAGGGCTGGGGTCAAGCACCCACCGGGAACCGTGGAAGTCGGCGCCTATGCTCCCTTGGCCTCCTCTTCTGCAGACTAAATAAGCCCAGTTCCCTCAGCCTCTCCTCATAAATCATGTGTTCCAGCCCCCTAATCATTTTCGTTGCCCTCCGCTGGACTCTCTCTAATTTGTCCACATCCTTTCTGTAGTGAGGACCCAAAAACTGGATACAATACTCCAGGTGTGGCCTCACCGGTGCCAAATAGAGGGGAATAATCATTTCCGTCGATGTGCTGGCAATGCTTCTATTAATACAGCCCAATATGCCATTAGCCTTCTTGGCAACAAGGGCACATTGTTGACGCATATCCAGCTTCTCCTCCACTGTAATCCCCAGGTCCTTTTCTGCAGAACTGTCTCCAACCTGTAGCACTGCATGGGATTCTTCCATCCTAAGTGCAGGACTCTGCACTTGTCCTTGTTGAACCTCATAAGATTTCTTTTGGCCCAATCCTCCAATTTGTCTATGTCACTCTGGACTCTATCCCCACCCTCCAGTGTATCTACCTCTCCCCCCAGCTTAGTGTCAGCCACAAACTTGCTGCAATCCCTCCCATCATCCAGATCATTAATGAAGATGTTGAACAAAACCGGCCTCTGGGGCACTCCGCTTGATACTGGCTGCCAACTAGACATCGAGCCGTTGATCACTACCAGTTGAGCCCGACAGTCTAGCCAGCTTTCTATCCACCTTATAGTCCATTCATCCAATCCATACTTTTTTAACTTGCTGGCAAGAATACTGTGGAGGACCGTATCAAAAGCTTTGCTAAAGTCAAGATATAGCATGTCCGCTACTTTCCCCATATCCACAGAGCCAGTTATCTCATCAAAGAAGGCAATCAGGTGGGTCAGGCATGACTTACCCTGTTGAATCCATGTTGATTGTTCCTGATCACCTTTCTCTCCTCCAAGTGCTTCAAAATGGATTTCCTGAGGATCTGCTCCATGATTTTTCCAAGGACTAAGGTGAAACTGTAGATATGGATGGCAGGAGAATTCCATGGCAATTGTGTAAGAAATGGCCCATGCTGGACCAAATTAATCTCTGCTGTAATTCCACTGTATCAGTGGCATTACATCTGGGATAAATTTGGCCAGCCGATGTCTTTCTTTACCTGGAAAATTTTCCTCATCTGCCTGGCAAGACTAGCAATGGAGATCAGCTGGAAAGCCTGGCTTAACTGTAAGCAAAGACATTTTCTCTCTCCTGGCTGACCTCCTCCAGTAGATAGTTTTAAATAGCTTCCCCCCAGCTGACAAAGTAAAATATGGGCAAAGATCAAAGGCCTACTCCATCTATCCATGTAGTTATTTATAAGGTCACCCATAACTGTGTTGTCTGAGCACCTACATCTCCCCAACAAATAGGGACAAGTTCTCTAGTGGCAGGAGACTACGGTGTTACCTCACATGCCATCAAAATAGGGTTCCAATTTTTTTACTATTTGGAATTTTCCACCATTACTGTGGATCATTGTGGAGGTTAAAGGGAGGAAGAAGTTAGCTGAGCAAAAGGTTTTGACTGAATTTGCTTCAACTTTTGGCCTGCTCCTGTGCTCCAGCTTATGATCAAAGGCTGAAACACTTATTTTGGAATAAGGAAGTGGTTTGACCCAGTACTTAAGTCTTTAAGCACCAGGCTCATGCATAAGGGTCCTGAGAGTTGACAGAGACAAAACCACTATTTCAGGACCCAGATTAGACATGTTTTACATTTACCAAAAAATAATGCATGAAATGCAAAATTTTCACATAAAACACAGCATTTCATGGTTTGCCTTTTGCTTCCTTGTGATTTGTACAGGGCTTTAATTATCATGCATATGAAAACAATAACTCAGTGCCACCAGCATTAAGAAAACAACGCACAACATTGTACATTAAGTGAGTAGTTCACTAAACAACTTTCGCCAGACAGATTCTAGTGGCTATGGGCCCAGATTCTCAAAAGTACTTAGGTGCCTAACTCCCATTGAAATCAACAGGAGTTAGGAGCCTAAATATTTTTGTGGATCTGAGTCTAAGGTCTATATCTAGACAATTGGATATAGATCTAAATATTTTGCTCCCTGAAAAGGAGTATCAACCAGAGTGTGAGTCTGCTCACACTCTAGTTTGTACTACCCTGTTTTGCAGATTTTCAGCTCAACAAAATAATTCAGGCCAAATGCTGGCTGTGTATTTTGCTCCTGTTCAGGAGACAGCACTGGCAAATGCAGACAATACTATATCAGCAGTTCAACTTTCACCAAAGTCCACTGTCTTGCCAATGCAAGACACAACCACGCTGATAATACATCTTCCAAACCCAGCCTGCAACCTTTGGCTTGACTCCAAAGCAGCTGGCTCAACAAGCCTTGGATTTCTGCCCAAACTGCTCATATTCACCAGAGATGAGCTGTACCTGCCAGTAGTGTGTGTGTGTGTGTGTGTGGGGGGGGGGGGGGCGCGACAGAGTGAGGGCAGTGACTTCAGCAGATGTTACTGAGCGTGCTCAGTTCATAGGAGCATGCTCAGTAGAAGCCAAGCAGCAAATCGGGGGGGGAGGGAGGCGTGACCCCACATGCCTCACCCCACACATCACCTCTGATGTTCATCCTCCACTGTCTAATTCCAGTAATTTAAAGGTTTATGTTTTATAAACTCTGTGGATGACAAAAGCTATTGAAGAAATGCAGTGCCAACGTGTGCAATTTTATCGCAAATCTTGCAATATTTGGTGTTTTTCTTAAACCCTCAGCTCTTGGACTCAAGTGAATATGTGAGATTCTTGGCTTTCATGTTAAAAAAAAAAGTTTCTAGCTCTTATGGTTGCAGAAAAAAAGCTTGAAAATATAAACTATGTACCTTAAAGGCTCAGAAACCAGAAGGCAAATAAAAGTAATCCCTTAAAAAAAAAAATGAGTTTTAAGCCAATCTAATGATTTTGGGGGCCTGAATCATGACTTTTGAACACTTGGACTTGACAGTACCATAAATAACAATGTATAGATATCAACAACCATAGAGTATTCAGTGGTAGGCTTGAACCCAAAGCTCAGATCTTATCACCACCAAGCTCTAAGAAAGTTCAGTTGGGATTTGAATTTTGCAGCTGGTCGCTACTTCTAAAATGGGCTGACCCCCCAAAAATACACCCAAACCTGAATTTGGGGCATTTTGGCTCCTGAGCCGAGTTTTTAAGATTCTGGGTCCATCTCTAGTATTAATGTGAAACCAGGTAAAACTTGGCCGTTTCAGCTGAGTTTTGTTTTGATGTTTGGATTCATTTGAACCTGAAACTCCAAGTGAAACTGGAGAGGGATCCCTGTAAATCCTTATTGGCATTAAGGGTTTTAGTGCTTTTGCTTTGGTTTTAACCCTAAAATGCACTAAAGCCCTTTGTGCCAATAAGGATTTACAGGGATCCCCTAGGTCTGATGTCTTCATAATAGTGCACATGTGAGGTCTCTATCAACAGCCAGTAATGCACTTGTTGTCCTAATCATTGCGAGATGTATGTATAGATGATATTTAAGGAGTTATGTACCTATACTGAAAACTATGTTCTTATGAAATGGGAGTTCAGACAGATCATCATTAGGTGGCAAACGGGTTCTGTTCAGGCAGGGGGTAGTAGATGCTTAACTCTGGCTGTGTATTGTGTGGCTTACAATGTAAGTCTATTTGCATTACTGAGCCTGTTGCTAATGAAGAGATTGTGAATTCACATGAGATAAGATCTGAAAGAAAAAACAAGAACAAAAGGGGGGCAAGGAAGTGTCCTGTTTACCAGTAAAGACAATAGATTTTTGGGGTATTTTTTACTGGGCATACCGAGTGACACCTGAAAGGCTCCTTGAGGATACCAACTCTCAGCATGTGCTGTTTTATGAAAAGAGGGTCAGCACCAACCTGGCTGGAAAATTCTGCGTAGACTTTGGGTGAGATGAACTGCATTAAACAAGAAGGTATCTTGTTAATTAAGTCTAGGCCAGTGATATTCAGGAGCCAAATTAGCAATCGACATTACCCAAAAGAACCACAGTGGTGTGAATTCATTGTTTCATTTACTATATATTCATATTTAAACACTATGACAGGGTAAATATTTAGCTATATAAATATTTCCAGTCTCACAGCAAAATGACTGACCAAGTGTTAATATTTTATCAACTACAATTGTAGTGACAGAAATCAATGTTATTTAAGCCATGCTTATTCAGAATGATGTGTTATCCAAACTTCAAATGATGATCCTTACCTGTGCGGCTGTCAGCTAGATACAGAGCACTCCTTCTCTGAAACAAGCGCTGTGAAGTTGGGCTCTAGGCTGGAGACAGCAGTTCAAAGGCACTCTTGTGTGTGTTGTGGTTAACTGGTTAATAACATAGTAAACATCTGGATTTGTTAATAACTTAGATTGGTTAATAATGAAATCACACAGTGTTTTAATATCATGAGCTACGAAGAGCCGTAGGAGACACATTAATAGCCACTTGGGGCTCCTGGGCCTTGGTCTGAGTATCACTGGTCTAGGCTTTAAAAGGCACATTATGATTTTCTTTTACATGCAACCATTTGTTTCTAATACTTGGACTTGCTACTTCTCTAATCCCTATACTTTATTAGCCCCCTAACTCACACAATCCCGTTATGTAAACATTTACTTGTTTTCACTAATACCATCTCTAAGTGATGTGTGCTAAATGAAGTGGTGATCTGAAGGAAAACGGTAAGCTGGGATGCACTGCTTCTTTGGGAGCAGCTAATCTGTGAATTCTGTGAGTGTCCAGCGGACCAGAGGCCGGACACTCCAGAGAGGTCAGAGGGCTCGGAGGGGAGTGCTTGTGTTGTCTCGGCCTATTGGAGTTGGGGAGCGGAGCCCTGGCAGGCACAGACAAGGGTTCCTCACCCTAAGGGCAAGTGGTAGCGAGGTACCTGGGTACCCCTGTGACACCGAACTACTGACTGTTCGCTTAGTAAAAAACCTGACAGCTTCCTAAACGTTACTGCAACATAAAGCTTGCAATAGCTTATTGTTATCTGGTTATTTCATTGTAATTGCAAATGTAATTTAAAATATAGGTGAGACTAACACTTCTCTGCTTCCACTTACTTTCAAACGTCACCTGCAACTTGTTTTACGTGGTCAATAACAGAACCAAAAGCCACATACCTCTAACAAGACACCTAGGCCTAGCTCCTCAAAGATCTAGGAGCATTGATTTCAATGGGAGGTAGGCACCTACATATGTTTGAGGATTTGCAGAGATCATTTCTAAGGCCTGAGTGCTCATTTCTACTCAGGTTCTTGTACACAGCTCTGATGGCACGACAGGGACTTAAAGTGGAATTTATACCAGTATAACTGAAAAGCAGACCCAAGATCTCTTGAGGTGGGTAGTACAAGCTTACGTTGTGATCCCAGGCAAGTATTTTAAATCTCTCTGTGCCTCAATTCCCCATTTGTAAAAGAGGGTAATAATAATTTCTTATCTCACCAGGGTGTTGTGGGGCTAAATTCATTATCGGAGGTGCTCAGATACAAAAGTGATGAACACCTTAGAAAAGTCTGTACGTAAATATTCAAGTTAATTCTAGGTATGCCAACTTTTGCTTCTCCTAATTTATACAAACAGTCACTCATTTATTAGTAACATGGCAAAACTTATGTTTAAAAAACACACATTGCAAGAGAGGATAGAACCTCTGCTTGATAATCTTGTTGAAAACTCAATGAGGCTCAGAAAACAAGCTAAAAATAAAACTATTATCTGCTTGCAAGACCCCTGGCACTTTCAGGTAGATAATGTATTCTTCAATTTGTCTCCTGCAGTCTTGTGCAGTATTTCTGTGTGATAATACTAGAAAATGCCTTCCATCCTAGAGGCACATGCACTTCAGTGGTGAAGTTTTGATTTGGAATGGGCCCACAACCTAACTTCCCTTATTGTGCCCACAAGTTCGTAGGTCACTTACGTGTATACGTGGTGGCTGGCATTGAGGTATCCAGATCGTGCCCAGACACCAGGCAGTTAAACGTATGAATGGCATCAGTCTGTACCCAAACACAATTGCAGGTGTGAAATTGAAGCGGTCGTTAATGTGGCCACAATTTGCAGGTGCAGAAAGGGAGCTTGGATTTCAAAATCTAGCCCCTAACTCACACAATCAACTGGAGGGATCTCCTTACTTCTCAGTATAGATTGAATAGCAGAGTGCTGTACTGGAGGTCTCTTCTGTTGCACTGGGTGCACTAATTGCATTTCCTTGGGGACTTCCAACCAATTAATGATCAGGCCTGACTTTTCCTAGTTGTGAGATCTGATAGGACAATGTCTTAAAGGGATAGGATTGAAGGGAAAAATTATTGTTTGGGTTCCATAATGATCCACTCTTCATGTTTGACCTCCCTTTTCCCCTGAACTAAAACTATGCACATTTACAATTGAATTAACGTTGCTGTATTCTAGGTCCTTTTCACCACTATTGAAACTAGAGATGGGCCTGAATCAGAACTACAGAGGCAAAGAATCTTGAATTTAGGAACATCATCTACCTGATGCATTGGAAACACAGCTGGTAGATTAGGGAAAGTTTGAATCCAGATCCAGGTTCGAACCTCCAACCTCTGGACATAATCAATGCTGAAAAGTGCAAATCTGAACTTTGCTGTTGAGGCCCATCTCTAGCTGTAAGAACTGTGGGAGAGGGAAGATACTGTACCCTTTGGTGGCATGAGAAGGCCAAAAATTGGGGACTTGGCCTAACTTCCATTCTTGTGTCCTTCCACTGCTCTGTGAACTAACATAATAATAATAATTTTGGCCTTTATAACCTACAGTACCATGACTAATGCATGAATCCAGAGCTCCTGCTTCCCATGTCCCTACTCTAATCAGGGCATCATTCTGCCTTCTAACCTTCCCCAAAGGCTGCACGTTGGGATGCTACTGCTCCTGAGAGAGCAGGAAGGGGTTACGTGAGAGAGCCTTAAGGTGCTCCCACCCCACACGGGGTGTGAACGTGCTATATCTGGTAGCAGAACTGAATATTTTCAGAATCAAAGAACAACACAGAGCCTGCACTTTTGGCTGTCTGTAAAAGAAAGTGCTGGCCCCAAGCCCTGGCAGCTGGAATGCAGAAATGCAAACTGAAAGGAACAAAAGCTTGCCTCCTTTCTCTTCCCTTTATCTGTTTATTCAGTTAGTTAATCTGGTCTGTGGGCGGTGTCTATTCTGAGTCAACCCCAAGCTACTGTAACCTTTAATAAGACAGGAGCAATAGCTATGCACTATGGACGCTTATTACACAGCCAACACCAGACTACTAGTATGCTTTTTAAAAAGATGGATGCAGACTAACAATTTACAGGGTACACAAGGATATAGCTCAAATCACAACAGGGTTGACTCAGTCATCCATCCTTTCAGGGTAGATGCATTGAGTGACATGTAGTTTACTGTGTGTGGGTCGTGCAGATCAGACCTTAAAAAGAGAGGTCACGGCCCTTTTCCAGAAGTGCAGGGTTGCCTGAACATCTTAGGCTAACACTTCTTTTTCTTTTGCTGTTGTACAGTGTGCTGCCCTCCATGCCAAAGGTTACTACCAACTAGTGGTACAAAGAGTTTTGTTGGCATAAATATAGCTGTGAAAAAGAGAGTGCTTATTGTTTATTATGGCCATGATTCATACACAGCCAGGGCAGTGCTGATGAAGCAGTCACACTTGGGGTAGAGGTGTGTGTGTGTGCGTGTGTGTGTGGGGGTATTATTCAATAGGAAAATTATAACGCTATATCATAAGTCTTCAAAAACTCACCATCATTCAAAAGACTGCATCAAGTTATCAATTAACAGGAGGAACGTTATTGTGCAACAGTATTTAGGAATACAATAGGGATTCAGTCCAGGCCACCTTCACCTTCTGGCGTTTCTGCAATCAAAACAAAAAACAAACCAGGTTGCTAACTCTATTCTTTATAAGTATAAATATATGCTGGAATTTGGCTGAGGTAAGGTAAATGTCATCCAAATATTAACACTTTTTTTCTTTTCAGTTTGAGAAAAAAAAAAAGGCATGCAGAATTGCTTAGCCAACCAACTGGCTGCTGCTCAAAATTATAGGGACAGATATATAAAAGAGCTCAGCACCTCCCATTATTCTTAGTGTTCTCAATGGGAAGTGCTGGATGCTGAGTTCTGGCCACTTCATATAGATGCCTACGTTGGAATGGAGCTCTTTTGAAAATCTAGCCTATGGTGTCTTGCCTGCTAAGGATGTTCATTCAGAAGAAGTACAAATAGGGGCTTGCTCTCACTTTCCACAGAGCTCAAATTTCTTGTCTCCCACTTGTAACCTCACCTACATCTCTGCTTTAATTCCTTCCTGAACTCTTCCCAAGTTTAGCCTCCTTATTCCTTTCTCCTTTGTATACATTTCTAGTCCCAGTTTCTTCACCCTGTTTGGTCATCCCTTCCACTTGAAACTACCTTCTTTCCCTTGTGCATCAAAAAAAACCTCCTGCTCATCACTTAGGTCTCTACCTTAGAACATATTTCTCCCAGGAAGCCTGGCAGTGATGATCCCTCAGAGATATCTGCCTTGTTTCCAGCCTGGATCTCCCACCTGTGCATTTATTGTCTGTTTTTGATTTAGACTGCCAGGCCTTTGGGGCATGGCCTTAAAGGGACTATGCTCAGTAAGTAATTACAAACAGCAGGTCAGTTTTCATATTACTTTAGATTAGATCAAGAGGCCAGCACCTGGGGGCATAGTTCTGCTTGGTTTGCCTTTCCATTCTAGTTTTTCCACCAAACAAGATGGACATTTTATAAATGTGAACTTTGAATACAATGCTGAATAGGCATCTCCAGAAGCAGCAGTAGCACTTCCTGCCATTCACTGCTCGGTGTTGCCGTCACTAACCCAGTGTTACCAGTCTCCGTAACAGACACACACACACACTCATACACCCTGTGATTTGGAGGAGATTTACTTGCCTCCTCCACAAGAAGCTCCTCCTGATGGCTCAGAATTTCAGGCTGAGCTGTCACTGATGCTGCAGTACTTCTTTCTGCCACTAGATGCCACTGGTCACCTGAGCTCCTGAAGTGCAGGCGGCCACCATCAGAGGATGCTGTAGAGCTAGTGGGTTTCCCTGCTGCAGGGCTAGTAAGCAGCAGAGCTTGGGACAGCAGTTAGCCACTCATTCAATCGCCATAGAGTGCTACACTGGGGAGGAGCAAAGGTGCACAAGGGGGTGGGGCAGAAAGGAGGGACCATGTGCATCCTCCCTCCAGCTCAACTGCACCTTCCCTGGCCTCCACTGCTTCTGGGATCCTACATGGAGGCAGGA
Organism: Malaclemys terrapin pileata; assembly: GCF_027887155.1. Classification (NCBI taxonomy): domain Eukaryota; kingdom Metazoa; phylum Chordata; order Testudines; family Emydidae; genus Malaclemys; species Malaclemys terrapin. The sequence goes on along the minus strand of NC_071506.1, from coordinate 78,582,307 downwards.
GAAGAGGCAGGGACAGTATAGGGGAAGGGACCGAGGACAGTATCCTGAACGGAGAAGCAGCAGACAGAAGGTCAAGGACAGTGTCTGGGGTGTTGAGTAGGGAGCTGCAGCCAGTCACTGGGGGGCAGGATGGAAAGAACTGCTGGGCACAGGAAGGTGCTGGGAATGCTCTTCCCAGCTGCCAAAAATAAAAGAGGAGCCAACCCTCCAATGCACATGCATGTTTTTGGTACAGATCTGGTTGAGTTTCCTGAACTGCTTGCACACAAAAAGGGCAATACCCATGAGAGCTCAACATCCAGAAAGCTGATCAAAAGGAAATGGGATTTTAAGAGATCTCAGGATTGGTAAGCCACGCTCATAATTTGTGGTCCATCTTCTGATAATTGTTTTTGAACTTGCAATGTTGGTAAGACTGTTAACCTTCTGTCCCTCTGGTAATATACATGAGGATATGTGACTCAGCTGCTGCCCAGCTTACCTCTTTTGCACCGGCTGACTGTATGGTGGCTTGCCCCCCATGCTGCCTGGCTGTCTGATTCATTGTTCTTTTTCTGCTGCTTAATTTAACAGTTCAGAATCTAGCTGTAAACATGTACTTTTGCACCCAATCAAATTTCCAATTTTTTATTGGGGAATGTTCACTCTCCAACCCTACCTCTTTTTTTTTTTTTTTTTATTAAAGATGCACCACATATCTGGGAGACTCAGCTTGTGTCAGTCATCAGAACAACAGCCTTTCATCTATGGCTAGCAGCGAAGAGATTGATGCAGCAGCCATATCTGACAGGAAGGGGAACAATCTACACCTCTGTAATATCTCAACTGGACTAGTATAACAGGTTCCGTGTGATTGCAACTTGCCCACCTTCTGGGATGAGCCGACAAGAGAGAATACCAGTTTTGCTCCACTCCTGGCATTGGCTGCATGTCGGCTCTTGGGAGAAATTGAGGATAGTGGTTACTATATATGAAGCCCTAAATTGTACTGTCTCCAGGGTACTTTAAGGCTGCATCACTATTTCTTAACTCCATTTCTCTGGAATGCAGGCAATCACTGCACCAAGGGCGAAGCTTGCGGAAGCTGGAAACCGCGCTCCTGGTAACAGCCCCAACCCTCTTCACTCCCTACAGAAGTATGCTTAAATATGAACATGGTTACAGTTAAGGAGAAGCTGCGAGACACTCCTTTTTGCTCAGGTTTTCCCATCAACTTCAACTGTGAAATTTTGGATTGCTAGCTGACGAGTCACATTACAAGCTGTGAGCAACGGTGGTGCATGATTTTCCCACCTTTGGAATTAAACTGCTTCTTTTTATGCCTGCTTGTCTTGTTCTGTGGCTGCGTGGATATACGTATAGGTACATGCATCTATATTTTGGCATGGGAAAGAGAGGCAGAGTTAAATAATATTGGTTTCAGGGGTAAAAGAAGAGCAGGCCCTGAATACACAAGAAAGGTCCTGAGGTTCTTTTACCTATGCAGATCTATGTGTTCTACCACATCTGTTGCAGCCTCATAATAAAGACAATGCTGCTAAACCTTCAAGTGTGTGCTGATTTCTCCTCAGTTCTGCTAGAAACGTTGGAAAGGATCCCACTTAGGAAAAACTGTAAACTTTCACTGCTTCACCGCTTTCCCAAAATGCTTTTTTGCTGCCAAAGTTTCAAGCACAAGATTCTTGTGCAAACAAGGTTTGCTTGAGTCTGTTCTGACTTTGGTGCTTTTGGTGCTTGCATTGCAGATGATCTTGAAGGTCAAATGAAGGTAGAGGAACTGCAAAACAGCATGATTCTGCACCCAACTGCAAACTATTTGGGAAGGAAATAGTTTCAAACTGACAGAGGGTGGCCTGATACCCTAAACTTCACAAGGACAAAAGCTTCTAATCATGTAAAGAGCTTGCATTGCTTATTGAGTAGAGGAAAAAAAAGAAATGAACCACCCTCCTGGGATGTGGTGTTCTATTAGCAGATATTACCATCCTTGTTTTTATCCACTCCTATGCCACAAACCATGAACCTGTGCTCTATGTCCTCAGGCACTCATTGGTTAATTTACTTGTGCAGCATAAAACAACAAAAAACAATACATTACACAACAGTACAACCAGAATAAAGAGCTGCACTATTTCTTGGTGGTTTTTTAAATTTTTATTTCTTCTTAGCCATGTATAACATGAAACAACAGGTGAAGTTCTGTCCAATACATTAATAAATCTTATGAGGAAAACTAAATTAATTAAAATAAATTAACAAGTACAATAAAATATTAATACCTCTGTGTCTCCACAGCTTATTTAAAATGAATCAATGCACAGTTAATGGGAAGCCGAGCTCCTGTTTCTTTATGAGGCGTATGTAACTATCATCCAATTCTCAAACTGTTAAATCTCTTTCACACTTTTTAGATGGAACTATATGTGTACTGGACTTCAGGCTTCTCAGCTTATTTCTGCTCAGATACTGTGGTGATGGGCACTCTAGAAATAAGGGAAAGATCTGCACTGTAACTAGAACCAGTTGGAAAATTGTAAGTATATTCTGGAAAAAAAAATCAGAAAAACAATTTTACTTTTTTTCCCTTGGACATTTTTCATTTTCAAAAGCTAATTTTTTTTTGGGGGGGGGGAAGGTTGGGGGGTTGGTTGGTAAAAAAATGGAACGCTTAAAGAAGTAATTTTTTACTTCAAAAGGTCTCTTTCATCAAAGAATTTTGACTAAAAATGTTAACCAACTCTAAATGCAACACTGTTTCATGCAGCTTTTGGTTAATAAGATGCAAAGAATTTAAACTGAGTTTAGACTCATAGAATATCAGGGTTGGAAGGGACCTCAGGAGGTCATCTAGTCCAACCCCCTGCTCAAAGCAGGACCAATCCCCAACTAAATCATCCCAGCCAGGGCTTTGTCAAGCCTGACCTTAAAAACCTCTAAGGAAGGAGATTCCACCACCTCCCTAGGTAACACATTCCAATGCTTCACCACCCTCCTAGTAAAATAGTGTTTCCTAATATCCAACCTAAACCTCCCCACTGCAACTTGAGACCATTATTCCTTGTTCTGCCATCTGGTACCACTGAGAACAGTTTAGATCCATCCTGTTTGGAACCCCCTTTCAGGTAGTTGAAAGCAGCTATCAAATCCCCCCTCATTCTTCTCTTCTGCAGACAAAATAATCCCAGTTCCCTCAGCCTCTCCTCATAAATCATGTGCTCCAGCCCCCTAATCATTTTTGTTGCCTTCTGCCGGACTCTTTCCAACTTTTCCACATCCTTCTTGTAGTGTGGGACCCAAAACTGGACACAGTACTCCAGATGAGGCCTCACCAATGCCGAATAGAGGGGAATGATCACATCCCTCGATCTGCTGGCAATGCTCCTACTTATACAGTCCAAAATGCCATTAGCCTTCTTGGCAACAAGGGCACACTGTTGGCTCATATCCAGCTTCTTGTCCATTGTAACCGCTAGGTCCTTTTCTGCAGAACTGCTGCCTAGCCACTCGGTCCCTAGTCTGTAGCAGTGCATGGGATTCTTCCGTCCTAAGTGCAGGACTCTGCACTTGTCCTTGTTGAACCTCATCAGATTTCTTTTGGCCCAATCCTCTAATTTGTCTAGGCCCCTCTGTATCGTATCCCTACCCTCCAGCATATATACCACTCCTCCCAGTTTACTGTCAGCTGCAAACTTGCTGAGGGTGCAATCCACGCCATCCTCCAGATCATTACCGAAGATATTGAACAAAACTGGCCCCAGTACCGACCCTTGGGATACTCCGCTTGATACCGGCTGCCAACTAGACATGGAGCCATTGATCACTACCCGTTGGGCCCGATGATCTAGCCAGCTTTCTCTCCACCTTATAGTCCATTCATCCAGCCCATACTTCTTTAACTTGCTGGCAAGAATACTGTGGGAGACCGTATCAAAAGCTTTGCTAAAGTCAAAGAATAACAAATCCACTGCTTTCCCCTCATCCACAGACCCAGTTATCTCCTCATAGAAGGCAATTAGGTTAGTCAGGCATGACTTGCCCTTGGTGAATCCATGCTGACTGTTCCTGATCACTTTCCTCTCCTCCAAGTGCTTCAGAATTGATTCCTTGAGGACCTGCTCCATGATTTTTCCAGGGACTGAGGTGAGGCTGACTGGCCTGTAGTTCCCTGGATCCTCCTCCTTCCCTTTTTTAAAGATGGGCACTACATTAGCCTTTTTCCAGTCATCCGGGACCTCCCCCAATCACCATGAGTTTTCAAAGATAATGGCCGGTGGCTCTGCAATCACATCAGCCAACTCCTTTAGCACCCTCAGATGCAGCGCATCCAGCCCCATGGACTTGTGCTCGTCCAGCTTTTCTAATTAGTCCTGAACCACTTCTTTCTTCACAGAGGGCTGGTCATCTCCTCCCCATACTGTGCTGCCGCCCAGTGCAGTAGTCTGGGAGCTGACCTTGTTCGTGAAGACAGAGGCAAAAAAAGAGCATTGAGTACATTAGCGTTTTCCACATCCTCTGTCACTAGGTTGCCTCCCTCATTCAGTAAGGGGCCCACACTTTCCTTGACCTTCTTGTTGCTAACATACCTGTAGAAACCCTTTTTGTTACTCTTAACATCCCTTGCTAGCTGCAACTCCATGTGTGATTTGGCCTTCCAGATTTTGCTCCTGCATGCCTGAGCAATATTTTTATACTGCTCCCTGGTCATTTGTCCAATCTTCCACTTCTTGTAAGCTTCTTTTTTGTGTTTAAGATCAGCAAGGATTTCACTGTTAAGCCAAGCTGGTCGCCTGCCATATTTACTATTCTTTCTACACAATGGGATGGTTTGTTCCTGCAGCCTCAATAAGGATTCTTTAAAATACAGCCCGCTCTCCTGGGCTTCTTTCCCCTTCATGTTATTCTCCCAGGGGATCATGCCCATCAGTTCCCTGAGGGAGTCAAAGTCTGCTTTTCTGAAGTCCAGGGTCCGTATTCTGCTGCTCTCCTTTCTTCCTTGTGTCAGGATCCTGAACTCGACCATCTCATGGTCACTGCCTCCCAGGTTCCCATCCACTTTTGCTTCCCCTACTAATTCTTCCCTGTTTGTGAGCAGCAGGTCAAGAAGAGCTCTGCCCCTAGTTGGTTTCTCCAGCACTTGCACCAGGAAATTGTCCCCTACACTTTCCAAAAACTTCCTGGATTGTCTGAGCACTGCTGTATTGCTCTGCCATCAGATATCGGGGTGAACAGGAGTGATTGCAAGGAGAGAAACTCAAGGCATATTTTGGACAGAGATAAAGTCAATCACTGTGTCAAGGCTCCTTCCCCACTCTGAACTTTAAGGTACAGATGTGGGGGCCTGCATGAAAACTTCTAAGCTTAACTATCAGCTTAGAACTGGTCCGCTGCCACCACTCCCAATGTGCTAATTCCCTTCCCTGGGTAGCCTTGAGAGACTCTTCACCAATTCCCTGGTGAATACAGATCCAAATCCCTTGGATCTTAAAACAAGGAGAAATTAACCACCCCCACTCCTCTCTCCACCAACTCCTGGTGGATCAAGATCCAATCCCCTTGGATCTAAAAACAAGGAAAAATCAATCAGGTTCTTAAAAAGAAGGCTTTTAATTAAAGAAAAAGGTAAAAATCATCTCTGTAAAATCAGGATGGAAAATAACTTTACAGGGTAATCAAACTTAAAGAGCCCAGAGGAATCCCCCTCTAGCCTTAGGTTCAAAGTTACAGCAAACAGAGGTAAACACCCTAGTAAAAGGTACATTTACAAGTTGAGAAAACAAAGATAAAACTAACACGCCTTGCCTGGCTGTACTTACAAGTTTGAAATATGAGAGACTTGTTCAGAAAGATTTGGAGAGCATGGATTGATGTCTAGTCCCTCTTAGTCCCAAGAGCAAACGCTCCCCAAAAACAAAGAGCACAAACAAAAGCCTTCCCCCCACCAAGATTTGAAAGTATCTTGTCCCCTTATTGGTCCTTTGGGTCAGGTGTCAGCCAGGTTACCTGAGCTTCTTAACCCTTTACAGGTAAAAGGATTTTGGAGTCTCTGGCCAGGAGGGATTTTATACTATTGTACACAGGAGAGCTGTTATCCTTCCCTTTATAGTTATGACACACTGCTAAACCTTTTCTTGAGATTTTAGAGTATGTACAGGGTCTCATTGTCCACTTGATCAGTCCAATTTTACATTGGTGGGTTTCCACTGGTTTCAGTGGAATTACCCTGGCATAAAACAAGATAAACAGTGAAGAATCAGGCCCTATAGTCTTTAAACAGCTTGAACTGAAGTAGGCATTGTGTCTTTTCTGTCATTTAGAATACTCCCACCTGTTCTGTTCTTATCTGGGTTTATAAAGCACTCAAGAAACTACTGAGCTTGAGAATTTCCCTGTTCAAAAGGGCACCAATTTCTCTGCTTGTGCTGGTGTTTTGTCTGAGTAAGAACTGCAAGACTTGGCTGTGAGTTGGCTCATGATACAAGTTTGAACTTTTAAGATATAAGTTGGTAAAAAGAAAAAAAAAACATCTTGGATTTTCTTCCCTGAAGAAAGTATTTTCTTTATGTTGAGATTGCTGAAGTATTGATACAGAAGGAGCATTCTGATAGTAGGTGGCAGCCTTCTCTTTTAATGTGAAAATTATTTAACACACATTGGGTGAGATCCTCGCCCCCATTCCAGGCCCTGTATGCCAGGTAAAAAAGGCTGGAGTGGCGTAACTGGGCTATAAAAATCATGGATCAGGGCAGAGGAGGATTCTCCCAGAGCAGGAACTAGTCTATAAGGCTGTTTATTGAGGACAATTTCACCAACTGTGGTGTAGGTTGGGGTGGGGAAGGATGGTAGGAGGAATATGTCAGGGGAGGAGACACTGGCCATCTCTAGATGGCTGCCATAACTTAGACAGGTCCCCAAGTCTCTCTAACTTATGCTGGGGGCCTCTCCAACCTCTGGAGTAGCCTATGACCAGGAGGGCACAAAGGTGGCTTAAAGCCACTGTGACAGAGTGCTGGGAATCAGCAACTGAACCAGCACTCTGGTCACTTTTTAACCAATTAGGGCCCTGGGGAGGGTCTAATGAAGGAGAGGTATTCCTGATTACCAGCTCAGATTGGGTTTGGGTAGCTAATTAGTCCATTAACAAAGAGACAGGATAAAAGATCACAGGAAGGAAGTGCACAGAGGGAGAAGTAGAAGAGAAGGGCAGGCTATTAGGGCCTGATAAAAGGGAGTTCTCTGGGAGGAGACATCTTTTCTCTCTCTGCCTCTGGAGAAGGGGTAGTAAAACAGGAGAACATTGTAAATACTGTGACTGCACTAGTATGTAGAAGGTGGTGGACTGAAACACCATAAATAAATTGCCCAGTAGTATCTCCAGAAGACAAGGTCCCCCAGTGGTCTGTGAAAAGCAAAGAGGATTGGAAGAGTGGGTTCCCTCTCATGGCTATCTTAGCCCCTTCCTCACCTGGCTGTGAGTTCTGTGCTGCCCCTCTTAGAAATGCAGCACAGAAGGGGCACTCTTCTGGGGACTTTAATGGGGCATTTTACTAGAACACTTTTTACTGAAGGGGCTGACAGACAGACAGCTCACGATAAGAAAGAAAATAAGAAGAGTTACCTACCTGTTCTGTAACGCTTGTTCTTCAAGATGTGGGTGCAGACATGTATTCCACTCAGGTGTGTTCACGCCAAATGCGCCAGCATGGGAGATTTTTCCTTAGCAGTACCCCACAGAGTGGTGCCTGTGTCCGATGCCTCCTTGTGGCCCCTCCCAAGGCTATGCAAGGGCAGTGCCTCCCCACCTCCCCTTAGTTCCTTCACACCAGAGAAGCTCGCTGAAGACTCTGATGGAGAGGGGATGGAAGGTGGGTTGCAGAATACACGTCTGCACCGTCATCTTGAAGAACAACGGTTACAAAACAAATAAGTACCCGTTTTTTCTTCCAATGGTTGCAGATGTGTATTCCACTCAGGTGACTCCCAAGCAGTGCAGTTCAAAGGTGCGAGCGGAGTCTGCTTGAACAACAATTGCAGAGGACCAAGTAGCAACCTTACAAGTGTCTAGTTTGGAAACATCCTGAGGAACATCAGTGACCTGGCTTGAGCCCTCAAATAAGCTGAGAGCATCTGTGGAGAAAGCAGACCAATACTGTCTCATTGTTTCCTTGTACTCCCGCCTGTATTCAAGCATCGTCTCTCGTCTTTTACTTAGACTGTAAACTCCTTGGGGCAGAGAGTTGTTCTGTGTTTGTACAGCATCTAGCACAATGGTGGCCTGGTCCATGACTAGGGCTCCTTGGTGCTACAGTAATACTACTACTATTAATAATATGACGTCTATTTTTGCCTGGTCATTTTTTTGGGTTTGTTCTATTGCCTGCCTCGAATGGTTTAATCTTGCACAAGGAGTGTGCATGTGTTGTGTGGAGCAGAGGCTATTCCTTTCACACTCCCATTGAAAATGTTATGGCAGAGAGACACAACCCTAAACCATACCAGCACTTGTAGATGCTTGAAAAACAAGCCATTTCTTTGACTTTTCTCTTCTAATCTAACCTCTCTATCTAGGAGTGTATATGATCCTTGGTACACTAGTATTTTACTTTCTTGCAAGTATTTCAAAATTATGGGACAAATCCTGGGGCCCACTTTGGTCACTGTAACACCAACAGAGCACAAAGTGACCTGAAATCTGCCTTAAAGGGACATTCTGGGATTCCTCCCTGCTAGAGAGATCCTGCACTGACGTAAAGATGAGAGAACTGGCTTTATGCCAGCCCCTCCAGCCCCACGCCCTGTAGAAGGTGCATTATGTCCATTTGAGGGCAGAGAGGAGCATTGCTGCGGCTGGAATTTCTGCAATTCCTGGCCAGTAAGGGCAGTTCTAGCTTGTGTAAATTAAAGCAGCCCAATGGTAGCTTTAACTTGTGCCAGCCCTGGATCAGGAGAGGCAGAAAGGTGGCATAGGGTTCACATTTCCCTCTCCTTTCTAGGTGTAAGTCTAAAGGTTTTCATGGATTATGGAAGATTTTGTTTAAGATAAAAGCTTGTGCTGCAAACGCTCAGCAGGCACCGTGCTTTTGAAAATAATGGCTCCATTCCAGGGTGGTTGATTGTTCCTATTTAAAAGGAATAATCCCGATTATTTTTAATCCAAAAGGGGGAAAAAAAGTATTTTCTTACTCAGTCATCTCTTCAAATGCATTTCATTGGGGGTTAAAACTGTATCTCTATTTCCTCCCCAGATGTCTTTATTAATAGCCTTCAAGTATTGGCATCCCTAGGCGATGTACAGATGCAGCTCTGGACATGCTAGGGGCTTCATGGCACTCAAGGAGATAAGACAGTTTAGTTTAACACAACAAGAATGATTCCAGCCTCAAGTCCCAATCAAAGAGATTTACAGCTGTTTTAAAAAGACAGTAATGTTGACTTGACTGGTGAAAGAATGCATGAAACTGCACTCAATAAAAGATTTGGTATTAACAAGTAAATAAAATTTTGGAAACACAATATATAGATAAACTGTTCTTTCTTTTTTTTTTTAATTAATGTAGTATCCCAATTCTAAGGCATTAAACGTTTGTGCTTTTCAGATTAATAGTCAGTTCCCCACAAGAAAGACATATCCTCTAGTTAAAACAATTAGCAAAACAGACAGTGAAAAAGATAATCTTTGTCACCATTTAGGCCCAATTGAATAGATTTTGGCCCTAATATTTGACAATGCACAAACCCTATTCTCTACTTTTCCTTACAGGGCTTCTTTTCTGTGCTGACTTTGTTGTCCTTTATTTATTTTAAGGCACAGCCTTGTAAGATCCTTCCTGCTCAGGACATTACTGAATCAGGCCCTACATAGGGCATTAAATAAATGCAGGAAGAGCTGTTCTGCTTTTAAAATGGATGAAAGGAAATTAAAAAGGCAATTCCACCCCTTGTAACTGGTGGATCTACATATATGCTACTGAAGCGATCATCTGCAATCTGCATCAAGTAATTACGGGTTGCCTCACCTGACTGAACTCCATGTGTTGACACAGACTGGTGGGAGGCACACCTTTCCTTATGTGCTGCTGGTGCTGCTGCCTAGGGAGAGCAGGGGGAGGGGGAACCGATCATGTTTATTCCTTCACTACGAGGCGCACAACCTGCTGAACAGACAGGTGCTGGCTGTGCTGATGTCCATGGGCAATGAAGCCTGGTGGTCCTAGTAGCTGACATCTATATCTCGAGCTATCTGGATTTTTAAACTGATACAACATGAAGAATGTCACTCTCTGTTACTGTATAGCTGTATCTGGTGGATATCCTTTAAGCACAATGCCTTGACCACGTCTGCCCTCCTTTCCTCAGCTGATGTATTGTGCCATTATGGGGAGGGTAGTGTTGTGAAATCTTTTGGTCCTTTTATTTAGCCTCTAATTCAAATGCTCCCAGTCATAGTTCTTATTAGAAACTTTCCCAAATACTAGAACTAGTCTAGCTGCTGTTCATACGCCAGCTTTAAAATGCTGCTAATGTTCTCCTCTTTCTTAGGGCCCAATCCTACCCCCATTATAAGCAATGGGTGGGTGTGTTTGCCATTCATTTTAGTGGAAACAGGACTAGAAATGTATTATTCTATAAAGGCTTTATCCTGTGATGGGCTGTGTGCTCAATTCCCACTGCAGTCAGCAGGAATGGAAGGTACTATGCAGCCCAAGGGATCAGACCCTACCTCTGTATTTCATTTTTGTTCCCTTCAAAATGCCTCTGAGCAGATACTAAAGGCATATCAGCAATCTGTTTGGTCCGAATTTTAAATGATGTATAAGCAAGGTGGTTTTTTTTTAAATCTAACACCAATAGAAATGTTCCTGCACTATTCTTCAAATTCCAGTGAAAAAAGGTGCCTTTACATCAATATACATCCTTCTGCAGTGTTTGAACCCCAAATATTGGAGCAGTAAGAACAAGACCATGACTATAAACAGAAGTGAAGCCAATCTGATTGATTTTCATTGCCCAAGCTCTATTGAGGAAGCAATTAAACTGACTATACACCAAAAGAGTTGTACAAAGCAAATTATCTTTTTCACATATGGTTATTTTAGGTAGCAACTGAAACAACATTAGGCAAAACATTTTCAATCTGGTGCAGGTATCAGAGTCCATTTCAGACAGACAACTCTTTCTATTTTGGGGTTTCCATCTGTCAAGTCAGTCATTACCACCTGAAGTCAACATTGGTATATGACAATGTCTTTGTGTGTGTACTGAGAGGTGTGACATTTCTAGGATAATCCCAGACTTTTATATTTCTGTCCACACAGAGACTGTTGAGTGTTAATTGGAAGTTAAAATCCTGAGGAAAAGCTGAATCAATTGCATGACAATTCATAAATGCTATTCCAGCTCGCAAACTGTTTTCTAACAATGTTGTCGTCAGTGCTCTAGAAACAGCCTGCAAAGTCCTGGCATAATTCTAAGTACACTGAGGTACCTTTAAGAAGTATGTGTCTATACCCAAAATGTGGATTCTGGTAATGTACAGGAATTCATAGACTAGTAAGTATCCTAATAATAGATAGAAATAGTAGGTAATCCAATATCTGTTAGGTTTAGAGAAACACTATCATGTTACTTAAAAAATAGAATTTAATTCTTTTTTAAACTTTGTTGTTTGCTAGATCCTTTTAGACACTTGGAGACATACAATATTGATAGAGAGAGGCATTCCCCCCCACCCCTTCATTAAATATTAATGTTTTCTCTCTCACTGAATTTCTTTTGGAAGTTAGTTACAGTGAAATTCACTCCAGTATGGAGAACCCATACATGGTCTTGTACACCATATAAACCCTGTGGTCAGGGCTTATGTGGTCCATAAGGTCTTGAGCTGCTTGTCTACACAGGGGCAAATTTCACCCTTAAAGAAACATGGCAGTGTTACATTACTTTCTTGCCTGTGAAGAATATGGCTAGACACACTAAGAACCAAAATTTTCAAAATTGGATGCCTAAAGTTAGGCACCTAGGCCCAGATCCTCAAAGGGCGTTAGGCACCACCTTTGAGAATCTGGCCCTGGTTTCATATTTAGGCAAATAAGTGGCAAATAAGTTCAGAGGAATTCAGTAGTTGTAACTCCTACTGGTTCCCCTGGGAGTTGCAGATGATCAGCATCTTTGAAACATCAGATTCATACTTAAATATGTTAGATGCCTCATTTTCAGTTCCCAAGTTTGAAAACATGGGTCTGATTGAGTATTGGCCTGCTAAACCCAGGGTTGTGAATTCAATCCTTGAGGGGGCCACTTAGTGATCTGGGGCAAAAAAATCAGTACTTGGTCCTGCTAGTGAAGGCAGGGGGCTGGACTCCATGACCTTTGGGGAGGGATAGCTCAGTGGTTTGAGCATTGGCCTGCTAACCCCAGGGTTGTGAGTTCAATCCTTAAAGGGGCCATTTAGGGATCTGTGGGAAAAATCCATCTTGGGATTGGTCCTGCTTTGAGCAGGGAGCTGGACTAAATGACCTTCTGAGGTATCTTCCAACCCTGATATTCTATGATGAGATTGTTTTGGCCTTTTTGATAAAACACCAACTCCCAATGATGCATAAGTGGGATCTCAATATGGAAAAACAACAAAAATGAACCCCCCTACATCAATTATGTTTAATAGCTGAGGGGGGAGGGGGAGTTGAGGAGAAAAGTAAAAAGATCAGCTATCCTTCAATAATGCTTTTAAATGAAAGTGCAGGTTTGGGATGACAAGGGAGACAAAGCCTGCAAGCGCCTTCTTATCCTATCCTGTCCAGCTGTCTCTTACCACTGCTGGCATGAAAGACATGGAGAAAGATGGGATGTTGTGAGGCAAAGAGGCAGCTGCAGGGGTGGGAGTTCAGTGGTAAGTAGGGCAGAAGGAAAGGCTGGGGTGTGGGAAAGCAGCAAGTTTTAATTGCACCTTGTAGAGAAATGCAACGGTGTTTTAGGCATTCTGGCCAATTTTAATATAAAACGAATGGCTACCTTGTGCTGCCCTTACTCATGCTGGGTAGTACCTTACTCCTCAAGGAGTCCCAGTGAAGTCAATGGAACTAATCCTGTACTAAGGCAGTATTCAGCGTAAGACATCAAAAGAATCTTGCTCTAAATTTGGGACTTATTTAATGTTCCCCATTTCAGGTGAGATTCAGATGCCCGCACTTCCACTGAGTAGTACCTTATTGTGGGAGAAGTGATTCCAATGGGACATCTTGAAGAGCACGGAATTACTCTTTCTGGGCTTGTCTCCAGTTACCGGTGGATTGATTTAGCGGGTCTAGTGAAGACCCGCTAAATCGACCGCCGATTGCTCTCCTGTCGACTCCGGTACTCCACCGGAACGAGAAGCATAAGGTAAGTTGACAGGAGAGTTTCTCCTGTCGACCCAGCGCAGCGTAGATGCCACAATAAGTCGACCTAAGGTACGCAACCCCCTAGTGTAGCATGGGCTGAATCTGGCAGTAGATTTTTATGACAGGAATGAGTCAAAAATGGCATTTTGGCCACAGACTGCAACTGAAAGGGCACCAGGACTCATGAGAAATTAGAGGAGGAAGGAGGACAAAATAATTCGGAAAACCTCAGAAAAAAAATGTAGAAAAACTAAATTAATGACAAACTCCAAACCCAAAAGAGAAAAAACATTTATAACCTTATCCCTACTACTACTTCTTATTTTTATACATACTATTCACAGTGGGAACTTATATTGTATAAATCATACAAAACCTGGGACTTAAAAAAAAAACATTTTGAAGTCTTTTTTAAGACATTTCAAAAGAAGCAGCCATACTTCGAGTGACTACAGGGTGTGGATTGGTATTACCAGGGCCAAAATACAACCCAGTGATGTTAGTGAGGAGTCTCCATTGACTTCAATAGGGCTATGAATTAGGCTCCTGGGCACTTCTTGGCTGGCTGAAGACACTCATCCCTTGGCCTCATATCCAACCGTATATTAATAAATAATAATATCTAGCTCTTATAGATAGTGCTTCACATCAGCAGATCTCAAAGTGCTTCACAAAGGAGGTTAGTATCATTATTCCCATTTTACAGATGCGGATACTGTGACAAGAAGATTAAATGACTTGCCCAATGTCATCCAGCAGGCCAATGGCCAAACCAGAAATAGAACCCAGGTCTCCGGAGTTCCCATCTAATGCTCTATCCAGTAATTCTCACTGCCATTCTGCCTCCCTGTAGTGGACTATTGCTATATTGGATGCTGTGTGTATCCAGGATCATTACTTTCAGCAAAATGCAGCTTCTGTGCTCAGGTAGACCTGTGCTGAGAACCCCATAAGAATGGCCATACTTGCTCAGACCAAAGGTCCATCAAGCCCAGTATACTGTCCTCTGACAGTGGCCAATGCCAGGTTCCCCAAAGGGAATGAACAGACAGGTTATCATTAAGTGATCCATGCCCTGTCACCCAATCCCAGCTTCTGGCAAACAGAGGTTAGGGACACCATTCCTGCCCATCCTGGCTAATAGCCATTGATGGACCTATCTTCCATGAATCGATCTAGCTCCCTTTTGAACCCCGTTATAGTATTGGCCTTCACAACATCCTCTGGCAAAAAGTTCCAGAGGTTGACAGTGTGTTGCATGAAAAATACTTCCTTGTGTTTGTTTTAAACCTGTTACCTATTAATTTCATTTGGTGTCCCCTTGTTCTTGTATTATGAGAAGAAGTAAATAACACTTCCTTATTTACTTTCTCTATACCACTCATGATTTTATAGACCTCTAGCATATCCCCCCTTAGTAGCCTCTTTTCCAAGCTGAAATGTCCCCGTCTTATTAATCTCTCCTCATACGGAAGCCGTTCTATACCCCTAATCATTTTTGTTGCCCTTTTCTGAACAAATGGTCCACACTGGTGGACCATTTGAAATCAATGGGGTTCCACACACATACAGAGCTCTTGGCAGAATTGGGCCTTATATATCAATATCTAGAATGTATTGGCAATATTTGCACTTCACTGTAGAGTTGCCACTTGTGTTAGACAGCTCTTAGCACCTGCAATGTCAAAAGAATACTGTTACTGACAGAAAATGTACGTTCTGCAGTGAAAGAGCTCAAGGGGTTCATACTGTATTTAAAAATAACTTTTTATTTTGGGCATTTAAAGATCAAACAAACCCATAGCTAAAGCATTCATTCCCAAAACAGTCAGAGCTGGTATGGTTTGTACAGTGACTGTAAATTATAAAGAGAAATATAATATGAGCTTAGCA
This sequence comes from Malaclemys terrapin pileata, assembly GCF_027887155.1. NCBI lineage: Eukaryota > Metazoa > Chordata > Testudines > Emydidae > Malaclemys > Malaclemys terrapin. The sequence continues at coordinate 78,567,038 of NC_071506.1, read as the reverse complement.
AAGACAAAAATGTTTGGTGGATTGGCAAACATGTGTCTTCTCCCCCCACCCCCCAGCAGCAGTCAGAAACATGAAGCCAGAGTTGCAGACAAGTGTTCAGAATAAAAAAAAATTCTGGATTCCTCATATCACTAATCTTTTCCACATTAGTACATCCCTTAGCCGGTTGTACCAATTAGTCAAGGTGAGCGACTCAGATTTCTTCCACGGAGCTGCAATATAACATCTGGCATCTACTAACAAATAGAAAATTGGGTTTCTGACTTTTAGATGACATTTTTCCATGAATAGCAAACTCAATAACAAGACCTTGGGGTCCAATTGCAAATCCAAGCCTGCGATAGTCTCCCTTTTGTTAAATTGCATGTAATGTTTATGAACCGCTAGAGAGTGACAGTGCAAGAAGGTGAGGGCATTTATCCACACAGCAAGCACAGTATATGCAACTGCACAAGTTTGCTGTTGCTGGTTGGCCAATATGTGGCCTTTTCAGCAGCTGGAGGCCATCTCTAATGGTCAGTCTATCTCCATACTTGTTCAATTTCTTATTGTCAGCCTCACCAGAGCAATCAAGGTGTCTGTAATGGTGTTTTTGTGATGCAAACATCTGTCTGCTAAGAACTGGAATGAGGCCACCAGTTCAATTCACAACTGCAGATGAACCATCTTCAGGTGATAACAACATTCAGCCAAATTCCATTAGAATCAGTGAGCTAGAGAGGAAAGTTTTACCCTTGTTCATTTGCAAAACCCTTTGATTCCGCCAAACATGGATAAAGCAGCCAAGTGATACCACTTGAAACATCTTCCATCACCTGAATTATATACATATGCTCTTTTGGGAAATACCAGTCATAACAGTTTGCAGCTGTATTCCCTGATTTTAATGTAGCTTCAAGAGCTGGCAACTTGTCTCCAGATGTCCATCCCACTGTTTGGTACGGATTGATCTGTCTTACCACAGTTATATACACATCCATGTCTCAGGCCTTGGCTACACTCACCAGCTAGTTCGACGGCTGGAAATCGAAGTTCTGGGTTCGACTTATCGCGTCTAGTCTGGACGCGATAAGTCGAACCCGGAAGTGCTCGCCGTCGACTGCGGTACTCCAGCTCGGCGAGAGGAGTACCGCGGAGTCGACGGGGGAGCCTGCCTGCCGCGTGTGGACCAAGGTAAGTTCGAACTAAGGTACTTCGACTTCAGCTACGTTATTCACGTAGCTGAAGTTGCGTACCTTAGTTCAAATTGGGGGGGGTAGTGTAGACCAAGCCTCAGTCACCCTTCCTGCTATTAAAATGTTATACAAATTAGGAAGACACCCTTAGTATTTTGTGAGCTGTACTCACTACATATACTGCTCAGAAGTTTGTTATCCAGTTCTAAGATGTTAGATCAATCCAGAGGATGCCTGCATTGTATACACTGGAGCATTACCAACCAGGGTAATTGAAAATCAGATTTATGTTTTTCCATTCTTAATATGCATTTCCTAAACATTTGTGCTATCACGTATAACTCAGCTTCTTTCCATTCTTGGAACTTAATACATTTTTTTGCAGATGCGAAAAAACCCTTAATTTCTTCATCATATTCAATTTTGCATGATAGTGTAATTGAACAATCGCGTGTCTGCCGTACCACATTATGACCTGGTATTCTGTATATAAAAAAATTAGCAGAAAAAAGTCTGAGTGTGGCTTTACACATCATAAAGGAGCAGCGGAGAATAAAAACAATATTGTTGTTGGTTTGTCATTATTTATATGTATTACCATACCACCTAGAAGGCCTAGTCACGGAGCAGGATCTCATTGTGCCAGGCGCTGTAGAAACACTGAAGACAGTCCCTCATCTAAAGAGATTACAATCTAAGCAGTTTTGCTTCCCAGTTAACCTTAATCCATGTTTGAGCTTTTTACTAAGCAGGTAATCAGTGGCTGGAATTTTCTGCCTTTGCAGGTTCTGGTAGAAACTGCTTTACTGTGATTCAAGAAAACAATTGTTAGTTGCTTTGGAATTCAACTGTATTTTGGAGTAAAACTGAGATTAGAGACTGATGATCTTCCATGATGATTCTTGCTTATGTGGACAAGGTTAATTCTGATCATCAAATTTGTGGTCAGGAAGATATTACCCCAGGAACATTCAAATTTTTTTGCTTTCCTCTGGGGCATTAAGCAGGGAATCCTTATTAGGACCAGATAGGCCTATCTCAAAAGATCAGCTTCGTATGATTGCAGAGAAGAGGTATGGTGGTCCTCAGGCTTTCAGATAGTTTTCTTCTATGTTTCTCTGTAATACTCAAGATCAAACAATTGGGAAACTGGCCAAGAATAAAAAAACGGAACTCCTAATGACAGCAGTGAAAGGAACAAGAGATTAATGAAAAGGGCTTATGCCTTTACAGTTCCCTTTAATGAGGTACAATGTTGGGTAACTGGTGTCATGTGTCATGTCATAATGCATCATATTCATGTTGGGTTCTGTCATGTCACAGAGTATAACAGGAGATGACAGATACAATGAGACTGTCAGATGAGGAATTTTCTTTTTTACTTGTTATTTATAAGGTTTAAAATTTACTAAACATGTTTCAGAGCTGAACAAGAAGGGAAAAAGAGTCGCCACAAGACAAAGCAAGAGAGGGCAAAAGGCCAAATCCTGCAAGTCTTACTCAAATCTCAAGCAGGCTAAATTCCCATTGGCTGCATAAAAACATCAGGATTTAAGCCAATAACACCACTAGAGATGGGACCAAGCTGCAGAGTCTGGATTTTGATCCCACAGCATTTGGGGTTGTTTAGATCGTGTTTTGTTTCAGCCTATTTTAGAGACGGCCATAGGAATTTGGATTCCGATGTACATTTGGATTCCAAACTCCCTGAAAGTTCAAGTGTTTTGATTCAGGCCTATCTCTAATTAATGCATACAAAAAGCTAAATCCTCACCTTTGTCAGGCCAGAGCTTTGTGGAGCAGAGTGGTGGTGGAGTCCCAGGCCTGGGGCTGGCTGGGAGTTTTGAACCAGTGCACCTTAGATCAGCCGAGGAGTGCCCCACCCCCGTCACGTTGTTTGTCAAGGGCCCCAGGATACTCTGGAGGAATCCGCTGCTGCCCATTTAGGGCAACTTTAAGGTCCCTTTGCAGTGCTTCAGTGATGGACCAAGATCTGGACCAAGACTCCATTTCTTAGAACACACAGTCGCATAGAAATAGTCACAGCTTCAACAAGCCCAGCCAACACAAAGTGTTCAGCCTCAGCAAAGTCAGAAATACAGATCAGTGTTTGACACCCAGCAGCATTACTCATGCTTTAGCTGGGTTAAGGATCACATACTCAGATAGAAATATTCTCCCTTCAGAATGAGAAATCTCTGGTGCCTCTGTGGCAAAGCCCAAGCTAAATCTGGAATCCTGTATTTTCCATACTAGGAAAAAACCCAGCATTTTTCCCCTTCTTAGTCAAGCAGATAGCAGAATTCTATTGTTATTATAAACAGAAGAGAAGGTAGTGACTAAGGGCTTTGTCTACTTGGTGTGGCAAAGCGCATTAGAGGGGCGTGATTTATAGAGGACTCTAACATGTGCTCCAACTGCTCCCTGTAGACCCTGTTGGCAGGCTCTAAAAGGTACCAAGAGCACCAGCAGAGTCTACACAGGACAGTTAGAGTGCAACATGTTAGAGTGCTCTTCAGCTTATACCCCTCTAATGTGCTTTGCTGCGCCATGTAGACTAGCCCAAAGAGCTCGATAGTGACTTTAGGCACAGCCCTGAGCAGAGGGTGGCATGTCAGTTGCATCACCACATGAATAGCCTCAGCAAACAACCCGATTCACAATTCAGTGCCTACTACTCTGTCTTTGCTCACAGGTGTTCAGGGTGTATTTATTGCTAGTGTAGATATATGGAGGGTGACCTATACCAGGAGTAATTTGTTAGCTCCTACTCTTCTGAAAATTCTCTGTTACTTCCACAGAAGTTGTAAGAGTTAAGGGGATCCACTGCAGGCTTCAGCATACAGCACTTGCCTCCAAACTTAAGGTACCCCAACCATACCACCAGATTTTTAGACAGGAATGATGCATCATAGTGACAACGTACAATGAGGTAAACTACAGTACCAAGAATCATGTCAACCAAACAAAGCTTCTACTATTGAATCAGCTTTCACTGTTCCTTCTTTCTGGCCAGATGCAATCGGACCAACCAATTCAGAACAAAAGCCATTTACTTCTATGAGTAATCTAGTTCATATTCTCTCTCTCGCCCCCTCTCTCTTTCCTCAGACACAATATTGGTGCAAGGTTTTGTACACAGTCACATTAAAATTTTTGTTAATCATCTAATTTAAATGCATCAAAAACAATGAAATCCTGATCTATGTATTTATCTGTCCAGAGCTTACTCCTGGATTGTGCCTAGGGAGAACTATTCCATTTTCCTATATGCTTTAAAAAAGCCAGAGACAATATCTTTCACCTCATTGTTTATAACTGATGTGCACATTTAATCAAGCAACCTTTGGACCAGATCTTTGTCTGCGGTAAATCAGAATAGTTACAAAGGATTCAATGGGGCTATGGTGATTTATACCAAGGCATCCAGTCCTTTGTCCTGTTCCTCTAACACAAACATTAACATTATAAAATTTTGAAATACCTAAAGACATTAAAAAGAATTGCATTGTAACAATTAATCAGATGTGTTGGAATATGTTACAGGGGATCCCCCGGTATATGTCTCCCCCTTAGCCATCGTTTTGTGTATCCATTGCTTATCAATAGGGGAACGTATTCCAATTCACATCAGTCCCAATCCACATATTCCTCATTTGCAACTTACTTGCTTCACCTTTTGTGTCTTAGCAACCATTGGCAGTGCCACCCCTCCCCCCCAGCACCTCCCGTCTGCCAGCAGCCACATGGGTCGCCGATCAACTGCTTCCCTTCCCTCCCAGCACCTCCTGCATGCCACTGAACAGCTGGGATGGGGCATGCTCAGAGGAAGGGGCGGAACTGGGCGGGAAGAGGTGGGGAGGGCCATTATTTCTTATGGGGAAAAATTCCCCAGTATCGGTATCCATTGCCCTTTTCAAAAACGCAACCCCGATGTATACCGGGGACCCCCTGTACACATCTTGTTATAGCCAGGGTTGTTGCAGCCATGTTGGTCCCAGGATATTAGAGAGACAAGGTGGGTAAGGTAATATCTTTTATTGGGCCGTCTTCTGTTGGTAGAGAGACAAGCTATTGAGTTTACACAGAGCTCTTCTTCAGGTCTGGCTGAATACAGGATTATCAGACCTGACAGGCAATGCAATTGTGGTTTTGTTGAAAGAAGGTTTTACTATAGCATTGTGTATCTCCACATTAGTGAACACAATAGAATTCATTTTAATCATTCATATTTTCATAGCTTGTATTATGCCAGGTGCGAATCTGACCCTTGGTGGCAAATATTTTGTCTAGACAAAAAAAAAAAAAAAAAACCCCAACACACCTGATTTGACATTAGCACCAGGTTTTCCTCCTGGTACCTAGCAAAGGGCAATCAAAGCAGCTTTCCACTCCTCTGTTCATTTGCTGATGTTCATCCTAGAACTATACTGAAGCTGCCCCTTTCTTCACTTGTGTCATGTTTTGAGTAATACAGCCTATCAGCAAGTCCTCCTCCTCAGTTATTGGCAGCTCACTTTCCTGGAATATTGCTGTAATATATCTTCAGAGCAGAACTTCACTCTAAGGCTGTTTTAGTGTAATACACTCTTCCTGCTTTCTAAGATGTTATTATAAGAGGGAAAAAAGGAAAGGCATAGTATGACTGAAGCAAATTCTTCCCCAGAAATAACAGTTAAACTAAATTGGTTAGTATATTTATCATATGAAAATGATGTTGGCATCAGGAGAATACATCTTGACATTAAATATACATTCTCTCTCTCTCTACGATACTATAAAATCTTAAATGTCCACCTTTAAGAATGCAGTTTCGGTGTGGAGAAAGAGAAGTAGTACAGTAGCTATGTTGCAAAAATAAATCAAGCTTGTCTCCTCTGGAAAAACACACCACCAAAATGTACTAATACCACATGATCCTGCCAGGAGATTTCCCTCTTAAATAAACTCATATTGCAGAGTCTAGCAAGAAAGTCTCCCTCCTGTCTGGATAGGCTAACTGAGAGTCACAAGAATGATTTGAGCTGGTAGGAAAAGAGTGCTGTCATGTCATTATTATCTGCACAGAAGCAAACTTGCTGGAGAGTCCGTATTGCCCTAATACAACAGTGTGGTTTTGCCCAGGCTAAATCCTCTTAAGAAAATTTACAAAAATCTTTTTATAAGTTCCTCATGTGTTACGTTTTTCTTAAGACAATAGGTATTTCAGTTTGGATGACTTATTTTAGATTAAAGGAAACAACAAAAAACAAAAATAAAGTCTTCAAGACACAGAGCACAGTGTGTTGAGGGCAGGTCTTCTCTACCCACCGAATCGGCGGGTAGGGATCGATCTATCGGGGATCTAGATGTGGATAAATTGATCCCCGAAGGCGCTCCCCATTGACTCTGGAACTCCAGCTCGCAAGAGGTGGAAGTGGAGTCTACTGGGGAGCAGCAGTGTTCGCTGCCATCCTCACAGCAAAGTAAGTCAACCTAAGATATGCCGACTTCAGCTACGCTATTCACGTAGCTGAAGTCGGTGTATCTTAGGTCGACCCCCCCCAACCCCCAGTGTAGACCAGGGCTCAGTCTGGGTTTGTTTATGCAGCGAAGTTGCACCAGTTTATCATTCAGTCATTCAACTGATACAACTGTGTGTGTAGCCAGGCCGTTGTAAGAGCAGGCATCTTGAATTAGATCACAGGGCGTGCCCAGTTTACCTTTTAGGGTGCTTTACAGTACAAAGAAAACAGATGCACCTTTACACACCTACATACACCATACCATCTATAGAGAAATATAAGGGGGGGAAGGATAGCTCAGTGGTTTGTGCATTGACCTGCTAAACCAAGGGTTGTGAGTTCAATCCTCAAGGGGGCCACTTAGGGATCTGGGATAAAATCAGTACTTGGTCCTGCTAGTAAAGGCAGGGGACTTGACTTGACTTGACTTGATTTGATGACCTTTCAAGATCCCTTCCAGTTCTATGAGCTAGGTATATCTCCATATATTATTATATATAGCAGTACTGTAAAATGCAGCATGTGCTCACATTTTTGTTGAAGAAACAATAAAAACAAGAAATTAAGTTTGATTTTCTCTAACTATTTGGATATTTGGCAAGGAACTAGACACCACACTGTCCAAACTTCATAGCCCTTTTCATGAAATTTTTAACGTAAACTTCCCCCCGAATTCAAATATTTTAATGGAAATATAGGGGAGTTGTTAAGGTATGTCTAAACTGCAGAATTCTTTCAGCAGCGTGTCATGTACATAAATGCATAGCTCCCCTAGCATGGGTATAAATAGCAGTGGAGACAGTGAGGCCTGGCTCAAGCCGTAAAGACATGCCTGAAGGGTCTGGGTACATACCCAGAGTGCATACCCCACACATTCTCTACTGGCCCAAGCTGGGTAGCGGCCCGCTACCTCCACAGGAAAAGACTCCGGTAATGGGGAATGGCTGCAGAAGCTCTCTGCTGCTGGAGCCCTTCTCCTCCACAGGGAAAGGCTTGGGCAGAGGGGCAGCAGGGAAAGGCTGTCAACTCCCTGCATCTTCTCCGCTGACTGGAAAGACGCTGGCAGCAGGAAGCAGTGGGAAAAAGGCTCACTGGTTCCCCCTGTTCCCACCAGAGCTCTTCCTCCCCACAGTGAAAGGCTCTGGAAGTGGGGAACAGCTGAAGTCATGGCCCCTGCCTTCCCACCCCTGGCCAGAGCCTTTCAATGACACGTGTACTAACACACTGCAGTGGGGACCCAGTACACTAAAGGCCGCCAAAAGTGGTGGGTAGTGTAGACGTGGCCTTAGTAACCAAAAAATAGCTCCACATTCCCCATGAAGTCTAATCATGGTCCCAATTGACTTCATGGGAGTTTTGCCTGTGACTTCTATCAAACCATGATTAGGTTCTAAGTAAAGATGGTCTATCCTGGCATCTTAGAGTCTGGTGCTGCCGCCATTGAAGTCAGTATTAAAACAATCACTGACTCAGAGGTCCTGTCTAAGTGAGTAACCTTTCTGCTAAACAGGCTTTCTTAGCTTTATTTAGACTCCTTTATGCTCAGTCTGACTCCCGTAGAGCTTCTTAGACCCCTCCCCCCCAATATCTAAGGAAATTCACATTGGAGAAATTTGCACTTCAGGAAGATGGAAGGTGGGGCAGGAAGGCTAAGTTAAAGTAGCATGGGGGCTTCTGGAACATACACCTTCTTCCCATTCCTTGGTGTGTAAATTACATCAACTTACACTTAGGCCACGTCTATACATACAGTGCTGCACCTATACCGATACAGCTGCACCACTGTAGTGCATCTGGTGAAGATGCTCTATGCTGACAGGAGAGAGCCCTCACATCGACATTAAAAGAACACCTCCGTGAGCAGCAGAAGCTATGTTGGCAGGAGAAGTCCTCCCGCTGACATAGTGCTGTGCACACAAGCGCTTATGTCGGTGTAACTTATGGCACTCAGAGGGGTGGTTTATTCACACACCCCGAGCAACATAAGTTATGCCGACATAGGCTGTAGTGTAGACATAGTCTTAGACTTCGTTAGAGTGGGTGTAAATAGCTGTAATGGGGACTAAGTCAGTATAAGGGGATCTAAGTTACTCAGCATCTGCGAGGCTAATGGAGTCTAGTGAGCGTCTAAATTGACATAACACACTGGGGTGTCTGGAAGTACAAGTTACACCATCTGAGACTCTTTCTAAAGTTTCTTAAACTCACCTCTGAATTTGAGCTTCTCTGTGTAAGTCTGCTTCACATTTCAAAAGGTAGCAAGTTCAAATCCTGCTAGGATTATACTTTTACTTACATGCTTACTAACATTTCTCCGATCAAAGTAACTATATAGATTAATTATTTCCCTTTTTCTAAAGCAAAGTTTCAGATCCAAAATATTTCACATTAAAAACCCCTACAAAATTAAAAAAACCCAAACCCTTCATCCATGTAAAGATGTATAAAAATAGCTATGTTCAAATTTAAGAAGACACAATTTGGGATAACTTGTCCTTTCTTCTCAGGCACACAAACCCAAACACGGAGCTCTGACTTGAGAAGCACTGGTTGTATTTTGTTTAACTTGACCTTTTAAACTGCCAACTCTTTTTATAGCTAAAACATCTTTATATGGTTGAACTATTCTAACATGAAATATTTTGGATCAGGTCCTACACAGAAGGCTAGAGAAAGTAAACACCTAAAACATACTCCCATTTAAATGCAAGGAAATGCCCAATAATTATCTTAGAATGGGATGGTCTCCCCACTCGTTTCAATTAACTATAATTTCCCATATAACCTAGCAAGGAAATCTGTCTTCTAGATACAATGAAACTGCTTATTCCATCACACTAAACTTTCCCCCAGTTGCACTGGTACAGCAAAGAAACATCCTTTCCTCCCCATGGCATTATTTTCCATAGTTTTCTTCCCTCTGGGATCAGAGGGGTCAAAAGTGGCTGGAAATGTACCGAAAACTCTATTAGTTTATTTTTTTAAGGTGGAAAGCAGTCAGTTATGCCAGGAAATGAGCCCATTAGTGATTTTTCCCATATTCCTCTAGAGAGATATGCCTAAATTATATTATACATACCAATTGCTGAGTTTTCTTGTAAAAACGATACAAACTGTAGAGTATAAACAATATACTGAGTAACTAAAAATGTGCAGTGGTTATTTATTCAGGGGTCCTGATCCAGCACCCACTAAAAATCAATGGGAACCTCTCTGTTGACTTCAATGGACCATGGATCAGGTCTTTGACTAGGTCCTGACATTGGAGGGGAATAAAATATTAATCATTATTAGTAATAAAGAAATATTTGCCTTTGGGGGTCATATCCTGAACGCTTCGATCAAACTTCATAATCTCACTACCCACAAGCACCTGATCTTGGAAGGGGATTCACACTGAGTCCCTCTTTCTCTCTCTCTGCATAGGCACCTTCAAGGGCTACTGCTTCTTGAGAGAGACTGGTTGAGTTCAAATTTCCATCCGAGGAGGAAAGTAACTAGTTTTCTTGAGCTCCACAGCCACTTCTGGTCTACTGTAGAACTTCAGTCCTCTTGGTGCGTCTCTGGGCAGAAGTATCTAACTAGTTAGAGAGGTACTAATATGGCCATCATCAACACAGTATCCAAGCACCACAAATATTAATGCATTCATCCTCACAACCTCTCAGTGTTATCTTCATTTCATGGGAAGTGTTATCTTCATTTTAGACATGGGGAACTGAGGCACTTGTCCACAGGAAGTCTGTGGCTAAGATGGTAATTAAAACCAGGTTTCTTGAGCCAGCCCTGTCCACTAGACCATCCTTCATTATTTTAGCAAGCACTCCCTATGCCCCTTCAGATCTGGCCTCAACTTACTATTTTGTTCCATATAGCTTTCTAGTTTTGAAGTGTGTGGTTGATGAAATGGGTAAGATGTTTCTACAGGTTGTGTATTCGAGCCGTATTGCTATGTATAATACTTTTATTACCAGAGGCTGTGGAGTTACTAACCTACAAACATCTGCAATTATACTGCACTCCATTGGTGAAAACAATATGATCACACAGAAGAGAGGTCATGGGCCTAATTCTCCTCTGTCCTGCACCATGTGTAGTCAATTACACAAAGGCAAAGTGGCAGTAGAATGCTACCACTCTGATTTGGTTGCGTTTTACACCCACTTTGCACTGAAGTAAATGAGGTGATTGGCAATGGAGAATCAGACCCCCAGTATGTGAACCAACCACTACAGATTTCCTTTTCAGCAGCTATTCTTTTCATTAGTGGTTGTTGTTGGCAGCTGTAGTGGGGATTGTTGTTTGGTTTAGGTTAGTATTTTTAATTGGAAAACAAAATAGAGTTTGGTTAAGAATTTGTTTAGAACTAGGAATCAGAAAATAATCTATTTAAAATATATTCCAACTACTAAACAGCTGGAGAAATAAAAGCTGGCCTTGAGCCACAACCTATTCTTTTTAGTCACCCAAGTAGTGTCACTGACTGCACTGGAACTATTTGCATGACTGAGGATGTGTCTTAAATAATTTAAAGGAGGATGTGTCTTAAGCAATTTTCTAACATGTTTTACTAATGGATTTTTTTTTAAAGTGTGTGTGTTTTGTGAGTTGCAACTCTTGTTACAAACTGGCCACCCCGATGCAAGAATCTTCTTCTCTTCAGCCCCTTAGAATAGCCTTTGCTGTAGCTCTCTGCCTCACTGACTCTCCACTTCTTTTCACATCTCATCAGAAAATATATTTCTCTCTCTCTTTGCTGTTATTTAATGGTATAACTGTTGCATTTTGTTGTACGTTGCAAATCATATAGTATAAAGTCTTCTCTAAGTTACTGTCATCCTGAGGGATGTCTGTATTTTTCCATGAATAAATGTGAATATTTTTGTTCTTTTCATCTAAAAAGTCAGCATGGTCCAGTGGGTAAGATCTAGGAGAGGAAAGACATCTGAATTTCATCAGGAGTTCTGCCACTGACTCACTGAGACACCTTGGGCAAGTCAGTTAAACATTCTGAACCTCCATTTTCACCATGAGTAACATGGGGATAATAAAACTTATCCACCTTTATCAAGGGCTATAAGGTGTATAGATATAAAATGTTATATAAGAGCTTTCAAATTCCAACTCATTAATTTTTTTAAATAAAATCTGATTTCTGGAATAAGCAACTTGGTTTAGGATGGTTTTAAAAGTAAATTAAAAAAAAAAAAACTTTGGAGTATATCCTAAATCCATTGAAGTCAAGCAAAAGATTCCTATTGACTTCAGTGGGCTTTGAATCAGGCCCTCAGTGCTGACAACACTAGCCAGATCTATCTTTAGTCAGGTACGCCCTATGCAAACTTACCTCATGCACATAGTTTCAGCCACACCACCTCAGGACTGCTGATATTCTAATCTGTTGCCTTCCGCCTGCAAGTGACTCCATGAGAACAGACCCTTGCACCTGCACTGAGCCCCGCTGACTTCATGGATGGACGGATCCACTTATGAGCATCTCTCTGCAGCATTAGGGTGCTAGTTTTCTTCTGAGTCACAAGCTGAAGAAAAAGCAACTCTCACAAGAATCTGGGTGCTTACATAGTCTAACATGGTGAAATACTGTAATTAAATGCCTTTCCCCCCTTTTTAAACTAGCAGAATGCAGTCTGATCTCTAGCCTTCCTTATGCCTCTCTCTCTCTGGTAGTTCACCACTGTGGATGTTCCGCCAATGAGCGTAAGTATTTGTGTCCCTTTCCCTTGCTTTAAAAACTTGTTTGTGTTTTGTCCAGTTTGGCCAACGTACATTCTTGACGTCTGATTTGTGTCCATTTATTCTTTTACGTAGAGACTGTCCGGTTTGGCCAATGTACAGCCAAACCAGACAGTCTCTATGCAAGAGAATAAATGGACACAAATCAGACGTCAAGAATTATAACATTCAAAAACCAGTTGGAGAACACTTCAATCTCCCTGGTCACTCGATTACAGACCTAAAAGTCGCAATATTTACAACAAAAAAACTTCAAAAACAGACTCCAACGAGAGACTGCTAAATTGGAATTAATTTGGACGCCATTAAATTAGGCATGAATAAAGACTGGGAGTGGATGGGTCCTTACACGAAGTAAAACTATTTCCCCATGTTTATTTCCCCCCCACCCCTACAGTTCCTCACACCTTCTTGTCAACTGCTGGAAATGGGCCATTTTGATTACCACTACAAAAAGTTTTTTTCTCTCCTGCTGGTAATAGCTCACCTTAACTGATCACTCTGATTATAGTGTGTATGGTAACACCCATTGTTTCATGTCCTCTGTGTGTGTGTATCTATCTATCTATCTATCTTCCTACTGTATTTTCCACTGCATACATCCGATGAAGTGGGTTTTAGCCCACAAAAGCTTATGCTCAAATAAATTTGAACATCTTTAGTTATTTATCCAAAAGGCATATACTGAGATAGTAGCAAGGCATCACCCTCACAGGGATTGCTCCAGCTCAAATGTGCAAAATATATTCCCCCTGCCCAGAATTTCCCAAAGAACCATATGTAAATTACTTCCTGATGTTTAACACTCACAAAAAAGCACATTTTCTGTTCAATAAAAATAGGCGTTTAGTTAGTTTGAAGCAAAGGGATGTGTCAATAATCTGCCCACTGTCTGAAGAATGGAGAATATTAAAAATGTAGCTCATAGGAGGGTGTGAGTGTTTATGTGCATAGTTTAAAATTAGAAAACAACAGAGGAGACTGGTTATGGGATAAAGAGCTTTTCATGTTGGAAGCCACCAGCATTCAGAGAGACAACTGAGACCACCCTGACTACAAGTTACACAAAAGCATTTGTTTCTACTGTTACCTTGTCCTTCACCTCCATTCAGATGGGGCCTGGTCCAAAGGCCACTGAAGTCAGTGGAAAGACTGCCATTGACTTCAGTCAGTTTTGGATCAGGCTGCTGTTACGCATTGCCTAAATGCTTGATTGTAAGCACTCTGGGGGCAGAGACCATGTTTGTGTTATTTGTTTGCCCAATACGGCCATAATCCCTGATTGGGGTCCTTCGACACTTCCCCAATAAAATAATAACTTCTAGGACACTAGCCCAGGATATTTCCACTCCTAAAAGGTAGAATTCCAAGTCTTCCCTTTCCTATCCGGTCTCTCATCTGTAGCACACGCTCAATTATGTTTCTCCCTGTGTTGGGTTCTTCCTCCCAGGTCTCCCTGGCTATGTCTAATATGTCACAGGGGTGGCGCCCGTATAAGAGCTCGAAGAGGGAAAACCTGGTGGAAGCCTGAGGACCGTCCCTGATGGTGAACATGAGGTAAGGCAGTTGTGTGTCCCAGGCTTTCCCGTCCCAACTTACCACTTTCCTTAGCGTGGCCTTGAGGGTCCTGTTGAACCTTTCCACAAGACCATTGGTCTGCGGATGGTAGACAGAAGTCTTCAGGGCCTGTACATGGAGTAGAGTACATAGGTTCTCCATCAGTTTTGACATGACAGGGGTCCCTTGGTCGGTCAGTATTTCCTTCGGTAACCCTACATGGGCAAAGATCTCCACTAGCTCCTTGGCTATGAACGTGGAGGCCGTGTTCTGCAGGGGAACGGGTATCGGGTGGCATAGTCCAGGACAACAAGCACATGCTGGTGGCCTTGGGTCGTCTTCTCCACGGAACCCAGCAGGTCCATGGCTATCCGCTCAAACGGGATCTCTATGATTGGCAGAGGCACTAAAAGTACCCTCAAGTGGGAAGAGGGACTGTGTAGCTGACACTCAGGGCAGGAGGCACAATACTGCTGGACTTAGTGTATTCCTGGCCAGAAGAACCTTTGTAGGATTCATACCAGGGTCTTCTCTGCCCCTAGGTGCCCTCCAAAAAGGTGGCTGTGGGCGAGATGTAACACCACCCTCTGATTCTTTTGTGGCATCAGGAGCTGTTGTACCTCCTGTCCCTGCATCTCTATGACCTGGTACAAGAGATCCTTCTTGATCATGAAGTAGGGTCCTGGTCCCTGGGCCTTTCAGTCTATGGATACCCCATCTATTTCAGCCACCTCCTTCCTGGTGTTATCATATCTCAGGTCTTCCGCTTGGTCCCGCCTGAAATTCTCTCTCCTGGGACTAACTTGCCTGAGCTCTGGGAACCTGGCTCTGCCCCCTCTGCCGGTTCGGTGGCATCGTCCAAACCAACAGAGGGGGTTGGGTCCCTCTCCTGCTGGAGCGGCCTCCCTATCTGCTGCCCATGTCTGCATGCCTACGAGGGCGGCCCTCTGGCCCTGAGTCAGGATCTGGGTTCCCAAGGCCTTAGCTGCCTTTCTTTCCCGCTTGGTCTTCCTGACCCTCCCAGGAATGGGGAACAGATCTTGAGACATCTCATTCTGCTGTGGACAATTCATTAACTTTGGGATCCTTTTCTTCCTCCAAATCATCTGGTGGGAGCAAGCTTCCAAATCTGGGAAATCTTTCCCTAGGAGAACGAGGTCTGGGAGTTTAGGGACCACCCCCGCTGTTACCCCGGTAATGTTCCCCTGGATCTCAATCTTTACCGGGATGGTGGGGTAATAACTAACCGCCCCATGGATGAATGTTACCCCTGTACGTTTGGCCTGCATCAGCTGGCTGCATTTCACTAGCTTCCCCGAGATGAGGGTGTGACGGGTTGGATCACAGAAACCCCCTTGGGGCTGCTAACTGATGTGCCAAGACTACTTCTGGCCCTGCTTTCCTGCCCTGGCAGCTTAGGACTTCAGGGGCCTGCCTGGTTTGATCCAGACCCACTAGCCTGCTCCAAACCCAGACCGAGGGTCTGAACCACGTCCCCTAACAGCTGTAGGCTTAGCTGAGAGCAACCTACAGAAGTGTTCTGTCTTTAACGCTCAGATGTCCAATTCCCAATGGGGTCCAAACCCCAAATAAATCCATTTTACCCTGTATAAAGCTTACACAGGGTAAGCTCACAAATTGTTCGCCCTCTAGAACACAGAGAGAGATATGCACAGCTGTTACTCCCACCAATGCCATGAGGCGGTGTGCCTCAGTTTCCCCTTCTACACAGCAGCATGGGCCTGTTATGCGTTTGCTGCTGTGCCAAGCTTCCAGTCCCTTTACAGGTAAAGACTGAAAAGTAACATGCTCGTGGGGCTGTCTTGGCACCAACCCTAGCATGTACAACAGTTTCTTCCACCGATCAGGTATGTCCCACATCTTTAAAGCATTTACCACTAGTATTAACTCCTTTGATTTAACCCATAGATTAATTAGCAACAGACAAGATTCACTGTAAATTTACAGTGGACAGGCTTTGTTCACACGATTTAGCTTGTTTAGTGTCTGCTGCATTTTCCCATTTCTTTGTGCACCCTGGTAGGCCCTCTGATGCAGATTCTTCTGCCTCTTTGGGGAAGGCTTCTAATTCAGGCATGTGTTTGAGGCTTTAGCAAGGAAATGGTGTACTGCAACCATGCCTGCTCTCGGACCCTCCCTCTGGAATTTCTCTGGGCTGGACCCCACCCCCTGGTGAAGTTTCACCCATGCAGAGATTTTTTCCCTCCTGCCTTGAAGAGGCAGTTTTATCTCTTACAAGCGTAGCAGGAACATCTTTCAATGGAGTGCCTTGGATTGGTAAAACCCCTTTGGACACCCCATTTTCTGTTCCCAACAGGTCAGTCAGGAGGGTCCTCCCCTCCAGCTGATCTGACCCCCAGTTTTCCCTCAAAACCTGATCCACAGGAGAGGGGTCGGCATTTTAAATGCAGACTTTTCACCCTCCTCCTGGGAAAGATCCTCCCTACAAAAGGTGGGCGGACTCTCCGGTCCCCTGTCACCTTTCGTCTGGGTTTCCCTCTGGGGCAGACACTCCTGTGTCCCCCAAAAGGGAAGGTGACCCTGGTCCAGCTGTGGGCTCGCAGCTACCAGCTTTGACAGACACTTCACTGGCCAGCAAAATTCCCCCCTTTTCACTCTGGTTGGGCTTGCTTCCAGCTACAGTGTCCTTGGGGTCTGTTCCCACCGCAGCGGTCATAAGGACCCTAACTTCCACCTTTGGGACACACATCTCTGTGCACCTCAGAGCAGGCCCTGCCCCCTGCTGACCTGCAACTTCCTGGCAGCAGCAAGGGTGGCCCTCTTGCTACAAGGTGATAGATTCCCCTCCCCCGGGGAGATGATCATGGGACAGGAGCTGGCTTCATCCAGCCCCTCCCTCTGGGACTTGTCTTGAGCCCCAGAGCTACAGGAACTGGCTACAACCATCTCTGCCCCCAAAGCTGCATCCTTTACTGCTACAGAGGAATCTAAGAGACACTCTCCTATTCCCCCAGCAGTCCATGTGACTTCACCTCCCCCTAGGGTGACCAGATGTCCCGATTTTATAGGGACAGTCCCGATTTTTGGAGCTTTTTCCTACATAGGCACCTATTACCCCCCATCCTCTGTCCCGATTTTTCACACTTGCTGTCTGGTCACCCTACCCCTCCCCCCCCCAGGGCTTTTAGCACAAGATTCCTTCTCACTGTTAACCAACCCTGGGACAGATTCTGCCACATTAAAGAAATCATTCCCCAGTAGAAACGGTGCAAAATTGTGTGCCACTGTAACAACAGTCAGCTCAGCCTGCAAATGATTAGTTTGCATGTGTACTTGAGCTAAAGGTGCAAGGACTTTGTAACCTCCCACCAGTTCTAATTCTGCCATTTTACCTGGCAACAAATCCTTCTCCTGGATTAGGTCCCTCCTGACCACAGAAATTTCAGCCCCCCTATCGATTAGTCCAAGCAGCACTTTCCCATTCAATTTAACAGCATGCATATGCTCACTGCTTGGTTGTGTGGAAGCAAGCTTTACAAATCCTGTGTGGAAAGAGGCAGCAGCCGGGCTCTGAGAAGCAGCAGCTTCCTGTGTTACTTGCTGCTTCCACTCAGCAAGGGACACTTATTCTTCAGGTGCTCGGTGGACATACAGTGATAGCACCTCTTGGGCTCAGGGCTGGTTCCAGGCACCAGCTGAGCAAGCTGGTGCTTGGGGCGGCAGATCGTTGGAGGCGGCATTCTGCCCAATCCTAGGGCGGCACGGCTGCCTTTTTTTTGTTTTTTGTTTTTTTTGTTTGTTCTTGTTCCGCTCCGGCCGCCCTGTAGGGGGGGCGGTGGCGCGGAGAACCAGAGCGCCCTGCAGGGCAGTCCTCTTCCTTCCCTCCCCGCCGACCGGAGTGGAGCCCTCGCGGCAGGCGGTGGCGCAGCGGGAGGGGCCGCGTGGCAGCGCCCCTGCTGTAGCCCTGGCCGCCCCCCCTTCTCTCTCTCTCTCTCTCTCTCCCGTCCGCTCCCTCCCCCAGCCAGTCCCCCTGCACCCGCGCTCCGGCCGTGCTGCAGGTTTTTTTTTTTGCTTTGCCGTTCTGGCCGCCCCGTTTTTTTGCTTGGGGCAGCCAAAAAGCCAGAGCCGGCCCTGCTTGGGCTCCTCTGCCTGTACAGGAAATTTGGGACGAGTAACAGGGGAATGGGGAGGTGAACGCCCAGCCTCCTTTTCCCCAGGGGCAAAAACGTGGATTCTGCTTTCCCCCAATCCTGTACCCCTCTGCCAAAAGTTGGGGGAGGGTCCTTTAGCAGTGGGACTTCCCGGAACCCAACATGAGCACTCTCCTGTAGCCATCTGGCCTGACCTTGTCACAGTTGTTACTTTTTGTGCTACTATTTTATTTCTATGTAGGCTGTAGAACAAAATGGTGACTAAAAGGAAACTGATTATCTTATAGCATGCAAACATCTCTTGTTCCCAGTTAAGGATGGTCCTGGTGCTAGCCTGGGACTTTGGAGAACTGGTACTGACACAAATTTCCTCAATGAGCTTCAGCAAGTCATTTAGTTTCTCTGTGTCCCAGTCTGCCATCTAAATTAGGAACACCACTACCACTTCCCTACCTCAGAGGGGTTTTGTGAGGACACATGCATTAAAAGATTGTCAGGCACTGAGATACTATGGTAATGGGGGGCCACATAAGTACCTCAGAATAGCATTCAAACAAACCTTTAGAAGTTTCCTTTTGAGGCTGAAGTTTGAAGATTTTTCAGTCCAAACTGTGCCTTTTAAATAATGTTTTAAGTGGCTAGAAGAAGATGAGCCTTGTATGGCCATTTCATTCTAAGGGCTTGTCTACACTGTGGAGTAACCTGCACTAAGGGGAAAAAAGGTTGATTTCTAAAGCACACTAACATATTGCACATTAATTGGTCCTCTGAGACCCTGCTGGTGTGCACTAAAGCTTCCCTAAGGAGCTTTAATGTAGTGATGTTTCCAAGAGCTTTTCAAAATGCACTAAAGTGTTGTACATTAAACGGTCCATGTAGACTCTGCTGGTGTGCACTAAAGATTCCCTAGTGCCAGCAGGGCCTACATGGACCATTTAACGTGCTTTAGAAAGTGCATTCCCCCTAGTGCACATTGCCGCACAGTGTAGACAAGCCCTAAGCCTTGTTACAGCATCCCAACTATAGCAGTGTAAGTGCTTGATCCAATGTGCACTGAAGCTGATACCCATTAATTTCAGTTGGTTTTGGATTAGGCCCTAAAATAACAATAAACAAACTTCAATAAATGGTACTTGCAGCCCTGCTATTGCTACAGATGCGATGGATAAAGAAGCTGTTGGGTTCAAATGTTCCAGGGCAAATTGCAGAGGCTGTACCAACAGCTGAGAGCAGAGCCCCGAGTCCCCAATCTGATACTCAAAATTCTAATAGTTTATATTTGTTAATCCAGCCTCTACAACTCTTCTGCACTTAATGGAAGGAAAGTCCTCCGTAAAATCTTGCCTTGCATGCTCTAGCAATAACCTTGGTTTCCTCTTTATACTGCTACTAGCAAAATTTGCAAAGGCTATAGGCTATTCCCTGCACATGTAGTCAATTTCCTGTGACCAGTTCAAACTCCAACTTTCATGTGACCATGTCTAAGCTGCAGAATCTGTCTAAATTGGTCTAACCTTCCATGTACATCATTTCTAGTAGTTTCAAGCCACCCCATTTGGGGAAGTGCTTGAAAGAAGCTCCACTTTTTAGAAACTAGCAGACAGTATGGGTGGCCTGGAATCCTCAAAGCTGGGGGAGGGGGGGAGGAGGAGGAGGAGGAGGGAAAGAGAGAGAAAAAAAGAGCAGATCAACATCAGAGAAGCTGCACCACTGCTCATTAGGGAAAAGCCTGGAAATGCAGCCACCATTATGCTAGTGGCAATGTCTGCTTTAACATCTTAACTGAGGTAGTACAAAATTTAACTACCATTCACAAGGGAATCCCCCACTTTGTATTCATGACTCAGACTGTGCACAGGGAAAAACAGTGCATTTAAAAAAGAATACTAAATCTCTTTACACTGTTTCTGACACCGGATTTCTTTAATTAAATCACTAGTAGCTGAGGATGACCAGGGACTCAAAAAAGGTATTCAACTTTCTGCTGAGAGGTGCTGCAAAAACACTCCATTAAATGAGCTCTCTCTCCTCCTGCTGGTCAGAGCAGAGAACTGTTGTTTACCATTACAAAAAGAATCCCTTTCTTGCTTGCTTTTCTGTAATTTATAATATCCTGAACCACTTAGATTCAGTAGCTCAGAGTATTTTTGGCATGGTGAATATTTGGAACAAACAAAAAGGCAGGAGGCTTTCATGACCGGGAGAAAAGCACAAGCTAACCTGCTTTAAGAAAGCCGCTTTTAAAATGAACTCCCCTATCTTCTTGTGTCTGTATGTGGAACCCATCACAATAGTATCTGAGTGCCAGGTGATGAATACAATGTAAAATCCTTACAGTCTAAAACACATGTTTGTGTAAGTCAACAAAGCAATAGCTATACCTAATAGCTAAAATAGTAGCATTTCTCCAGATAGTTTATTTGGGGAAAAAAGTAGAGAAAACAAGCAAGCCAGCTGTTCGCATGGAAAAATGGCATCAGCTGTGCAAAGCCTTTAAACTGTAAAGATGTGTGGGGTTAATAGGGTAGGACTGGAAATGAGATGGCTAGAGAGGGATTTGCTGTTTGCAACAGCTCCCTGAAAAAGAATCTTCATTACAAAACTAACACTGCATTTCATCAGACTGTACACTGTTTGCCTGCTAAGAAAAGAACTTGCAAGACTATGTGTAACAGTGCC
This sequence comes from Malaclemys terrapin pileata, assembly GCF_027887155.1. Taxonomy (NCBI): domain Eukaryota; kingdom Metazoa; phylum Chordata; order Testudines; family Emydidae; genus Malaclemys; species Malaclemys terrapin. The sequence continues at coordinate 78,546,236 of NC_071506.1, read as the reverse complement.
ATCTGGTGACTTGCATCATAACAAGGGGATGTCCTCATAAGTTTAAAATATTTAGGGTCAAATTTTCTGTGAGCCTCTTACACTTGCAAATTTTGAAGATTTATTTAATCAGCTTTGCAAGTGCAAACCTCTATTTGCACAAACATAGGTAATTGTATGTGCAAATCAGCATGTGTGTGTAATTTATTCTTCAAAGGCAAATATCTAATTTGTATACACAACTGCCAGGTTTGCACACTGAATACGTTTTTTGGGTCCAAGGAAGGGGGAATGTTTTCTAATGTGGGTACAACAGATGCACTGAAGACAATGCAGATGCATGCAGTGCACTTGCAAAAAAGACTGTGGATAAACATGGTTGTGCAAGCACAACTAATACATGCACATTTTTGCAGTTGTTCCCATTTTACCTTCCTGGCTCATGATTTTGGAGAAATGTTACTTGCTTATTACAATCTGCAAGAAATTCCTGGTGGCTGGGATTTCAGGCTGAAATCCATTAGACATCACTTCAGCCTCTAGAGGCCACTGTTGGTAACCTGGGCTGACTATAGGCACTGGGTTGCAGTTCATGCTGGAGACAGCTGCAGCTCTTGATGCCTACCAGTTTAGTTGGCTTCCCTACTGCTTGTTTGCTGTGCAGAATAGGGGGTTAGCAATAGTACCGCCTACCCATCTTCCTTCAATGCCCATATGATGCTATGGTGGTGAGAAGCAAAGGTGAGCATGGGGGTAAGGAAGGAAGAAGGGACCATGTATCCAACCCTCTGCTGCTGCCCACACCTTCGTGCCCAAATTTACTCTTTCCCCCTCCTCCACTACTGGTGTCAAGATGGTGGAGTGGGAGAGGGAGTTGGGCAAGGGCAGCGTTCAGGAGAGGTTGCTGGGGCACAGCAAGAGGTGATGGGAAAGCAACCTTCTCATCAGTCATAAAGAAAAGGGAGGTGCAACCTGTATGCATATTTTTGTATGTTTCTGGTTGAATTTCCTGAAAAAGCTTACACACACACAAAAAGTTTTGACAGGGTCCAACTCATGATTTTGGAATACTGATAGAATATTCATGGTTTGGAATACTGATAGTCCAGTTCCAGCATGGTCAGCCTGCTATTCCACATCCAAATTCTCGGGAGTATCTCAAAGGTCACACTTTTTTTTATTGACATTAGGATCTTTAGCCCAGTCTTGTTTCAGCAACATGTAGGGTGGGAACGGGAAAAGTTTTGTACAGATGTTTGGAAGCAAACAGATGACATGAAAAATGGAAATATTAGAAATTAGATGTTTTGCTATGTGCTTAATTGCTCATGGCAAAAAAAAAAATCAAATCTATAGTGTGTGTAATCCCTGGATGTTGCTGTGTCTCTCTTCACAGAATAAAACTAGTCAAGGCATTAAGATTATCTGTGGGTACTGCTTCACAATTAACTAATGCCACCAGATAGTAATAATACCACACCTCAGAGCCCCTCAGTAGTGACTGAAGCAAAGCAAACTTGAGAAGTCATATTATGGTGGCTGCTGGTAATTTCAGGTTGCAGACAAATCTTTCTCTCTTCACTGCTTAGATGACATTTTACATAAGTACAGCAGCAAAGTCCCAGAGAGAAGACAATATTAAAGAATCACATAAAGAGTTGCTTTCTTCTAACACTGATCAAAGAACACTGTCAGAATAAGGAAAACAGCATTACCCCTAAAGCTACTGTTTCATTTTAGAGCTTCTGCCTAGACCTATACCCAGCCCTCTTCCTCTCTGGCTTCCTGCTCCAGTTTTCAGGAAACAGAAGTCATATATATCCCATGTGGAGTTCAGGTACCTAACCAAGTCCCATGTTTCTGTAACCCTGCTTTATACTTCAGTATTTGACTTATTTTTTTAGTCCAAAGGAAGGAGAGAGCGCTTTTAGTTTGAATACTTGGGGCTTATCTCCATTTACCGAGGGATTGATGTGCGGTGAGCAATCCACCAGGGGTCGATTTAGTGGGTCTTAAATCGACCGCCGCTCACTCTCCCGTCGACTCCGGTACTCCACTGGAATGAGAAGCATGAGGTAAGTTGACAGGAGAGATTCTGCTGTCGACCCAGCGTAGTGTAGACAACGCAAAAGGTCGATCTAAGGAACGTCGACTCCAGCTACGTTATTCACATAGCTGGAGTTGTGTAACTTCGGTCGATTGATCCCCGTAGTGTAGACCTTCCCCTTGGTTTCTCTGCAGACGTGCAGAGGGCAGGACAGTGGTCTAGAAACATCCAGAATTAGGGTGACTGTTAATATACAGTTTCAGAAAAGCCTACTAAAAATGTCTATGAAGGTTTCATTGTGAAGTCTTGCAGGCCCCATACATATTCACTGTTTGATATGAAGCCAGTTAGCAGTTGGGGGGTGAAAATCTGTATAAGAAACATCAGTAGATTTACTTCTTGAAAGTTTTTGTCAAAAAAAGTTATTCATAGTATTTCAAATACTATTTACAATATATTATACTATTTACAATGTTTTTTGTGTGCATTAAATGTTTACTAAGAAACAATATGGTACCTTCTGTCTGAAGTTCATTGAGAACTATGACTACCTACCTGCATACAATAGCCCCGAGGTTTAACTCTGTGTAATGCTTTCTGAGAAGTCCTGGAAAAAAAGACAGAACTCTGGAGTATGATTCAGCAGATTTAAGATGAGGTGGAGGTGCAGGAAGAAGGGGATTATAATAGAGTTATGCACCCTCCTACCCCAATTACATTTCCACCTTTTAACCCAGTGGCCCCAAACTGTGGTGCATGTCCCCCAGGAGGGTGAGGAGGAAGGGGTGATGCAGTGGGGCTCGTGCCAGCCCCCACGGATGGGTGGTAGGGAGGGAGCACCACCCAGCCCTTCTCCAGCCCCAGCTGCAGCTCCCCTCCAGCCCAGCTCCGCCCTCATTCATTCTCTGCCCCCAGGCCAGCTCTGCCCTGATTTCCTCTCCACCCCCAGGCCAGCTCTGCCTCTAGCCCCAGCTCCTCTGCTGAGCCAACTGTGCTGTAATGGAGGGGGCGGGGCAGACAGATTCCATTACTGGCAAGGTAAAGTTTGGGCACCACTGTTTTAACTACCATTCTAAATGCTTCATTAACTAAAGGTGAAAACAGTATACTTTCCTCCAAGATTTTACTTCCATTATAACCCCTCTCAGTCATCTGCTAAATTTATCTAAATATTGCCCCCCATATTAAATTATTTTGTGTGCGCACATCAACAGGAGATTATCCCACTTAAATGATCTTCTAATTCTATCTCAATATTATCTGGAAAGTGGCCGTGGACTAGGGTGACCAGATATCCTGATTTTATAGGGACAGTCTTGATTTTTGAGTCTCTTTTATATAGGCTCCTATTACCCCTCCCCCCCCCACTCCCTATCCCGATTTTTCACATTTGCTGTCTGGTCACCCTACCATGGACAGGCAAGAGCCCAACCAGAAAATGAAAGGCAATCACTTATTTAGATCCACCAGGGAGAAAAAGAGGCAAGAGATCTTGCATTTTGATTTAGCTAGTGGCCAGCCAGAACAGAATGGTTTGCATTACCCTAGATGCTGCAAGTATAAGAGAAGTAATAAGAAAGGATTTCACTGTTTGATAGCGAAGCATCATTTGATGGGGAGGGACAACCACAAAACCACTATAGGTTGATTCATAGAGTCTAAGACTGGAAGGGACCACTTTGATCATCTAGTCCAGGGGTGGGCAAACTTTTTGGCCCGAGGGCCACATCAGGGTTGTGAAACTGTATGGAGGGCCAGGTAGGGAAGGCTGTGCCTCCCCAAACAGCTTAACTCCTGCCCCCATCCGACCCCTCCCACTTCCTGCCTCAACTGCCCCCCTCAGAACTCCCAACCCATCCAACCGCCCCTGCTCCTTGTCCCCTGACCACCTCCTCCTGGGACCCCCGCTCCTAACTGCCCCCTGGGACTTACCCCCTATACAACCCCCCCCGTTCCCTGTCCCCTGACTGCCCCGACCCCTACCCCCATCCTCTGACAGGCCCCCTGGGACTCCCATGCCTATCCAACCCCCCTGATCCCCATCCCCGGACCACCACCCCCAGAACCTCTGCCCCATCCAACTGCCCCTTGCTCCCTGTCCCTTATCCAACCCCCTCTCCCCACTCACTTACCATGCAGCTCAGAGCAGCAGGAGCTCACAGCCGTGTCGCCTGGCCAGAGGTGGCCACGCTGCCCACTAGGAGCAGCAGGCCAGAGTGCTGGCGGCGTGGTGAGCTGAGGTTGTGGGGGAAGGAGGACAGCAGGGGAGGGGCCAGGGGCTAGCTTCCCCAGCAGGGAGCTCAAGGGCCGGGCAGGACGGTCCTGCAGGCTGGATGTGGCCCGCAGGCTATAGTTTGCCCACCTCTGATCTAGTCTGACCTCTTGAATACACAGGCCTTTGTGGTAGGGTGACCAGATGTCCTGATTTTATAGGGACAGTCCCAATTTTTGTTTTTTTTTTTCTTATATAGGCTCCTTTTGCCCCCCATCTCGTCCCGATTTTTCACACTTGCTGTCTACCACAACGTAGGGTGACCAATCTTCTCAGAGTTCCTTCCAGTACAAAGAAAAGAGAAGACTGAAATGAGAGCCCAACAAATGGTTGCACTGATAGTGTAGAGAGCAGGTGTTTGCTACTATAAGATGGGTGCATAACTGGTTGGAAAACTGTTCCCAGAGAGTAATCAGTGGTTCACAGTCAAGCTGGAAGGACATATCGAGTGGAGTCCCGCTGGGATCAGTTCTGGGTCCAGTTCTGTTCAATATCTTCATCAATGATTTAGATAATAGCATAGAGAGAACACTTAAAGTCTGCAAATAATACCAAGCTGGGAGAGGTTGCAAGCTCTTTGGACGATAGGATTAAAATTCAAAATGATCTGGACAAACTGAAGAAATGGTCTGAAGAAAATATGATGAAATTCAATAAGCACAAATGCAAAGTACTCCACCTAGGAAGGAACAATCAGTTGCACACATACAAAATGGGAAATGACTGCCTAGGAAGGAGTACTGCGGAAAGGGATCTGGGAGTCATTGTGGATCAGAAGCTAAATACGAGTCAGTCTAACACTGTTGTGTAAAAAAAAAAAAAGCAAACATAATTCTGGGATGTATTAGCAGGAGTATTGTTAGCAAGACACGAAAAGTAATTCTTCCTAATTCTGATTAGGCCTCAACTGGAGTATTATGTCCAGTTCTAGGTGCCACACTTCTGGAACACTGTAGACAAATTCGAGAAAGTCCAGAGAAAAGCAACAAAAATGATTAAAGGTCTAGAAAACATGACCTATGAGGGAAGATTGAAAAAAATTGGGTTTGTTTAGTCTGGAAAAGACAAGACTGAGAGGGGACATGATAACAGTTTTAAAGTACAAAAAAGATTGTTACAAGGAGGAGGGAGAAAAATTATTCTCCTTAACCTCTGAGGATAGGACAAGAAGCAATGGGCTTAAATTTCAGCAAGGGCGGTTTAGGTTGGACAGTAGGAAAAACTTCCTAACTGTCAGAGTGGTTATAAATTGCCTAGAGAGGTTGTGGAAATGCATCATTGGAGATTTTTAAGAGCAGCTTAGACAAACACCTGTCAGGGATGGTCTAGATAACACTTAGTTTGTCCATGAGTGCAGGGGACTGGACTAGATGACCTCTCAAGGTCCCTTCCAGTCCTATGATTCTAGGATTTACAGAACATTGGAATACCGTCTTGATTAGGTGACAGCATGGATGATAGCATCTTGGCTTAGGCAGATGGTGTGCTGTCTTCCTGGGTGAAAGCTGGAAGGGTTCACTTGGTGGGCTTTAAACCAACTAAATTATAGGATGGTGTGACACCTGGAGGACAGAAGCCAGCTCTTGCCAAGGCTGCAGACATTAGATAAGAACTGACAGACTCACAGCTTGAGACCAGACCAGTTCACTTTTGTGTTAGTGTTGCTCAAAATAGGTATTCATTTTATAAGAAAATATTTAGTGTTTAGACACTTTGTAAGTTGAATGCATTAATCGTATTCCATGCTATAAAGGAAATATGTAAGTTTTTCTTTATAACTTTGAAAATGTTTTCTCTAAACTTATGACCCCAGATCGGAAGCGTGCTTTCCCCTCCCCCATCTAGAACTACTGTCAAAAGCAGATGGGCCATCAAGGAACATCGTAACACAATGGATTGCACTGAATACAATGCCGAATTCCCCTCTATTCCGCATTGGTGAGGCCTCATCTGGAGTACTGTGTCCAGTTTTGGGCCTCACACTACAAGAAGGATGTGGAAAATTGGAAAGAGTCCAGCAGAGGGCAACAAAAATGATTAGGGGGCTGGAGCACATGACTTATGAGGAGTGGCTGAGGGAACTGGAATTGTTTAGTCTGCAGAAGAGAAGAATGAGGAGGGATTTGATAACTGCTTTCAACTATCTGAAAGGGGGTTCCAAAGAGGATGGATCTAGACTGTTCTCAGTGGTAGCAGATGACAGAACAAGGAGTAATGGTCTCAAGTTGCAGTGGGGGAGGTTTAGGTTGGATATTAGGAAAAACTTTTTCACTGGGAGGGTGGTGAAGCACTGGAATGGGTTACCTAGGGAGGTGGTAAAATCTCCTTCCTTAGAGGTTTGTCAAGGTCAGGCTTGACAAAGCCCAGGCTGGGATGATTTAGTTGGGGATTGGTCCTGCTTTGAGCAGCGAGTTGGACTAGATGACCTCCTGAGGTCCCTTCCAACCCTGATATTCTATGATTGATACTGACCCTATTGCACTTTGGAAATGCTATGTGCGAGGAAACTTGCCCTATGGACTTGGAGGCTTAATGAAGGAAATAAAACAAAGACAGATGGAAAAAATTTCCATCTCTTTGCAGTTTGAATGCTCACAGAACCAGAGCCACCAAACTGAAGCCAGAGATCACCAGGGGCTGGCTTCTGGGTCTGCCCTGAAAGACACTTTGAGTTTACAGATCACTACAACTCTGTCACTCTTGGGATTTAGACTGCAACTCATTTGTGCATATGTTTGCTTGCTTTAAGCTGAAACCAATTTTTATTTCTTTTTTTTCCCAGTTAATAAACCTTTAGCTATTTTATTACAGGATTGGCTACAGGTGTTGTCTTTGGTGTAACATCTAAGATACCAATTGATCTGGGGCAAGTGACTGGTCTCTTGGGACTGGGAGCAACCCGAATATTGTGTGATTTTTGGTGTAAGTGACCATTTATCACTAAGTCCAGTTTGTCTGGGTGTCAAGATAGACTGGAGATTCAAAGGGGACTATCAGTGACTCTGTGGTGAGACTGTTATAGTGATCCAGGAGTTCATGTTTGTTTCTGGCTTGGTGAGAACTAATTATAAAATATGCCACCAGGTTGGGGTGTCTGCCTTGTTTTTGACAGTCTGCCCGGAAGTAGGCACTCACGGTCGTCAGTCACTCCAGGATGCGTGACAGATGGCTGGGGAGGAAGAGATTTCAGTTAACTCAAAATCTGCATGTAAACCCAAATTCATTTAAAAAAATTAAAATAAAGATGTGCTGCCACAAAAGTGGAAAAAGATCATAAAAAGGAGTATTAAAGGAAAACACTAAAGTAATGTATAATATATTCTAGGTACTATATCTAATTATGAAGACTAATTCATGAGTGTTTTAATATCTTAAATATAAAGAAAATTAACAATGCAGATATCTTGACAGTTTGATGGTGCAAAAAAGAGACCAACAGCTTCATCTTTGAAAAGGTTTGGAAACTAGAAAGCTCTACTTTTAAAATTTCTTTAACTTACAATAATAATCACTAACTCTTACACATAATATATACATTTTTATATTATCAAGGGAGATGTCGTGCTAGGAGTCTACTACAGGCCACCTAACCAGGTGGAAGAGGTGGATGAGGCTTTTTTCAAGCAACTAACAAAATCATCCAAAGCCCAAGATTTGGTGGTGATGGGGGACTTCAACTATCCGGATATATGTTGGGAAAATAACACAGCGGGGCACAGACTATCCAACAAATTCTTGGACTGCATTGGAGACAACTTTTTATTTCAGAAGGTTGAAAAAGCTACTAGGGGGGAAGCTGTTCTAGACTTGATTTTAACAAATAGGGAGGAACTCGTTGAGAATGTGAAAGTAGAAGGCAGCCTGGGTGAAAGTGATCATGAAATCATAGAGTTTGCAATTCTAAGGAAGGGTAGAAGGGAGAACAGCAAAATAGAGACAATGGATTTCAGGAAGGCAGATTTTGGGAAGCTCAGAGAGCTGATAGGTAAGGTCCCATGGGAATCAAGACTGAGGGGAAAAACAACTGAGGAGAGTTGGCAGTTTTTCAAAGGGACACTATTAAGGGCCCAAAAGCAAGCTATTCCGCTGGTTAGGAAAGATAGAAAATGTGGCAAAAGACCACCTTGGCTTAACCACGAGATCTTGCACGATCTAAAAAATAAAAAGGAGTCATATAAAAAATGGAAACTAGGACAGATTACAAAGGATGAATATAGGCAAACAACACAGGAATGCAGGGGCAAGATTAGAAAGGCAAAGGCACAAAATGAGCTCAAACTAGCTACGGGAATAAAAGGAAACAAGAAGACTTTTTATCAATACATTAGAAGCAAGAGGAAGACCACAGACAGGGTAGGCCCACTGCTTAGTGAAGAGGGAGAAACAGTAACAGGAAACTTGGAAATGGCAGAGATGCTTAATGACTTCTTTGTTTCGGTCTTCACCGAGAAGTCTGAAGGAATGCCTAACATAGTGAATGCTAATGGGAAGGGGGTAGGTTTAGCGGATAAAATAAAAAAAGAACAAGTTAAAAATCACTTAGAAAAGTTAGATGCCTGCAAGTCACTCGGGCCTGATGAAATGCATCCTAGAATACTCAAGGAGCTAATAGAGGAGGTATCTGAGCCTCTAGCTATTATCTTTGGAAAGTCATGGGAGACGGGAGAGATTCCAGAAGACTGGAAAAGGGCAAATATAGTGCCCATCTATAAAAAGGGACATAAAAACAACCCAGGTAACTACAGACCAGTTAGTTTAACTTCTGTGCCAGGGAAGATAATGGAGCAAGTAATTAAGGAAATCATCTGCAAACACTTGGAAGGTGGTAAGGCGATAGGGAACAGCCAGCATGGATTTGTGAAGAACAAATCATGTCAAACCAATCTGATAGCTTTCTTTGATAGGATAACGAGCCTTGTGGATAAGGGTGAAGCGGTGGATGTGGTATACCTAGACTTTAGTAAGGCATTTGATACGGTCTCGCATGATATTCTTATCGATAAACTAGGCAAATACAAATTAGATGGGGCTACTATAAGGTGGGTGCATAACTGGCTGGAGAACCGTACTCAGAGAGTTGTTATTAATGGTTCCCAATCCTGCTGGAAAGGCGTAACGAGTGGGGTTCCGCAGGGGTCTGTTTTGGGACCGGCTCTGTTCAATATCTTCATCAACGACTTAGATATTGGCATAGAAAGTACGCTTATTAAGTTTGCGGATGATACCAAACTGGGAGGGATTGCAACTACTTTGGAGGACAGGGTCATAATTCAAAATGATCTGGACAAATTGGAGAAATGGTCTGAGGTAAACAGGATGAAGTTTAACAAAGACAAATGCAAAGTGCTCCACTTAGGAAGGAAAAATCAATTTCACACATACAGAATGGGAAAAGACTGTCTAGGAAGGAGTACGGCAGAAAGGGATCTAGGGGTTATAGTGGACCACAAGCTAAATATGAGTCAACAGTGTGATGCTGTTGCAAAAAAAGCAAACATGATTCTGGGATGCATTAACAGGTGTGTTGTGAGCAAGACACGAGAAGTCATTCTTCCGCTCTACTCTGCTCTGGTTAGGCCTCAGCTGGAGTATTGTGTCCAGTTCTGGGCGCCACATTTTAAAAAAGATGTGGAGAAATTGTAAAGGGTCCAAAGAAGAGCAACAAGAATGATTAAAGGTCTTGAGAACATGACCTATGAAGGAAGGCTGAAAGAACTGGGTTTGTTTAGTTTGGAAAAGAGAAGACTGAGAGGGGACATGATAGCAGTTTTCAGGTATCTAATAGGGTGTCATAAGGAGGAGGGAGAGAACTTGTTCACCTTAGCCTCTAAGGATAGAACCAGAAACAATGGGTTTAAACTGCAGCAAGGGAGGTCTAGGTTGGACATTAGGAAAAAGTTCCTAACTGTCAGGGTGGTTAAACACTGGAACAAATTGCCTAGGGAGGTTGTGGAATCTCCGTCTCTGGAGATATTTAAGAGTAGGTTAGATAAATGTCTATCAGGGATGGTCTAGACAGTATTTGGTCCTGCCATGCGGGCAGGGGACTGGACTCGATGACCTCTCGAGGTCCCTTCCAGTCCTATAATCTATGAATCTATGAATCTATTTGTCACAAGTGGTCCTAGGCTTGAAGTAGGAGCACAGGAGCACATAGGGAGGGTGGCATTAAGTGGTTACTTCACTCCTCTCTCGCTGTTCACAAGGTTCACCAATGTGCCCACCTCCTGCTCCCATACATGTGCAAGTCTCTATCCCTTGTTCTCACAGAGATTATGCAAAACACAGCAAGCTGCTATCATCACGGAAATAATGTTCCTCCTCAGCATCTAGCCTCGACATCAGGATCCTCCAACTACTTATGAGTCTTCCAAATGTGCATGCCATAATCCATTCTACAACTACTCAGGGTAGAACTGAGATGTTCCTTTTCCCTATCTCATCGGCCAGCAAAAGGCTCTGCAAGCCAGGGGCGGAGAGGATAAGCTGGATCTCCCAGAATGACTGGAGGAATGGCAATCCCATTAATCATCCATATAGACTATGAGTGACAAAGTTCTATTTGTCGCTCCATTAAGAAATTCAGAGCTTCTAAAGATCCTGGCATCATGGACCTTTCTGGATCACACCACAAATATTGATGAACCATCCATGATCAGCCAGGTCTTGCATCACCAGAGAGAAATACCCCTTTCTGTTGATGTACTCCAAGACCTGATGTTGGGGGCAAAGAATGGGCACAAGGGTCCAATCAATGACTTGTATACAATTAGGGGACAAACCATGCAAAGCCATTAAACCACCCACACATTGACTAGCCATATGCCTTGTGGAACAGTGCCTTCTTAATAAATAGCAGCCTTAATAGCAACCTCCATTACAACAGCCCTGATGGTTGATCCACCAACACCAATCTGGTTAGTAACTGACTGGTAGCAATCAGGGGTGTTGAGCTTCCAGAAAGGGATGGCCATGTCCTTTGCCGCACTCAGAGGAGTGTTCCTATAGCTGGTCCACCACTGTAGCTCTGGGGCGAGCACTCCACTGAGTTCCAGGAAAGTAGTTTTTGACATCCTGGAGCTGTACTGCCATTGCTGGTCATCTCAGGTCTGCAGCACTATCCTGTCCCAGTACTAGTTGGTAGAGCCCCCAAAGTGGTACTCCACCAAGTGAATCTGCTCCAGGAAAAGATGTAGAAGTGTCTGATGGTTTTTCAGCCTCCCTGTGTGCCCTCATCACCCTGATTCTAAAGGCACTACATTACTTTAGATAGTATACCAGCAGTCTGTTTAGAGTCATGACCTTGAGGAGTGCAGCAATCATCATTTCCTCCATGCTGGCTGAGAAAATGGTGTAGAATCACAGAAAGGAGGAGGAGGATGGAATGAAACAAGAAGCATCATGAGAATTATTCTGTTTGACCCCAAACCCCAGAATTCCATTGCCTTCTGGGTAGAAATCCCAGCATGTGGCATGTAAGAAAATTCCAGAATCATACATAGCAGTGGCTGAGCAATGCACCACGGATGTCTAACCACAATGCTGAGCATTCATTTCAAAACTGCTGTGTTGTGTCCCCAGAGATACACGGTAAAATTAGTTTGATCTTAGATTACTACTTAATGAAGATACACAAAACCCCCGCGGAGTTAAACTGTAGGCATGTGCTTATTGAGCCAACACACCTACACAGGGGTGGGGCATTTCTAAAATGACTTTGAAAATTCCTTTAAAATACTTGGTCAAAGTCAAAGGCAGTCCTTGATAAGTCAATGGAAGATGTACTCTTCTACACCATGTTTTAAAAGCTATAAATACAGAAATATTTCTCACTCCCCATAGCATCCAATATCAGTCCATACACCTCAATCACCCAATACCACCATAGACACTCCTGTGCCACTGCATCATCCCCATCACCCACTTTAATACTGTTCTTGGCTAAAATACCCATGTGTCAATGTCATCTCTCCTCTCAGCCCCATCTATTTCAGTTTTGCAGAAGGGTTTTTCACCTCCTCTGCAGTATGTGACTTTTTCAGTGGGTCCACGGGAAACCATCGCAAACACAGAGACTCACCCCTCTACTTCTCTTCCCTGTCTCTTGGTGCCCTCATCTGCCTGCTGTCTCTTCAGCTTTGCTTTCATCATTGTTTACCTATAGCAGCAGCAATCTCTAGAAAAGTACAGGGAAGAGATTGCAAGTCAGTGCATACTATAACAGGGCTGCAATTAACCCTTCTGTATAACTACTGCTAATTTGTGAGAAGGCATTCAGTGGCATTACATGGGCACTTAGAGCACATGCAGAGGTGCAGATATTTACTAAAGTTAATGCAAATATTTTATGTAGTCAGGCTAATTATGTAGTCAACAGATGTAAGAAACACCCTTTTCCTTCAACTGCAAAGGTATGAGGCTGTTTGACAGCATATTACCATTACACCAGTCGTCTCAAAGGAAATGGTCATATCAAGATGGCCATATAGCCAGATTTCAAGGTGGCCATATTTCCACCACATGTGTCTGACAAAGTGGGTATTCACCCACGAAAGCTTATGCTCCAATACGTCTGTTAGTCTATAAGGTGCCACAGGACTCTGTTGCTTTTTACAGATCCAGACTAACACAGCTCCCCCTCTGATACAAATAGCCAGAGTCCATCTGTGCTCATATCTTTTAAAGGAAGACAGGATGAACTAGTCAAGAATAAATATGAGAATCCCAACACTTGTCAAATCTTCAAATGATCCCCAAAGCTATAGGTGAATAGATCCCTCTCCCAAGAGCATGCAGATATGCTTTATCTGAGAGGGATTGTGGAAAAAGGCTTTTTGTGAGTCACATTTGTTTGACAAGGACACATCCAATATTCTAGGAACCTAGCTTCATAGAAATGGCAGGCTGGAAAGGACCTCAAGAAGTCATTAAGTCCAGCCCCCTGTGCTGAGGCAAGACCAAGTAAACCTAGACCATCCCTGACAGGTGTTTGTCAAGCCTGTTCTTTAAAACCTACTACGACAATCTCCCTTTGAAGCCTATTCCAATGCTTACTTATCCTTATATTAACTAGATATAAGGAAAAAACTATCTAACCTAATTCTCCCTTGCTGTAGATTAAACCCTTTATTGCTTGTTGTACCTTCAGTGGACATAGAGAACAATTGATCACCATCCTCTTTATAACAGCCCTTAACATATTTGAAGACTTATCTGGTCCCACCTCAGTCTTCTTTTCTCAAGACTAAACATGCCCCTTTTTAACCTTACCTCAGAGACCAGGTTTTCTAAACCTTTTATTATTTTTGTTATTCTTCTCTGGACTCCCTCCAATTTGTCCAAATTTTCTTAATGTGTGGCACCCAAAACTGGACACAGTACTCCAACTGAGGCCGCACCAGTGCTGAGCAGGAGTGGGACAATTACATTCTGTGTCTTACAAATGACACTCCTATATACACATCAGAATGATATTAGCCTTTTTCACAACTATATCACATTGTTGACTCATTCAATTTGTGATCCACTATAACCCCCAGATCCTCTTCAGCAGTACTACCATCTAGCCAGTTAGTCCCCATTTTGTATTTGGGCCTTTGATTTTTCCTTCCTAAGTGAAGTACTTTGCACTTATCTTTATTGAATTCTGACCAGTTCTCCAATTTGTCAAGGTCATTTTGAATTCTAATCCTGTCCTGCAACATGTATTCCACCTTCTAGGCATCTTTTCATTCTTAGGGGTTTAGATTAGCAGTTTATAAATTTATCATAGCAGAATCTATAGTTAAATTGTAGTTGTATTATATAAAGATATAGGGCGAAATCCTTGCCCATTGAAATCAGTAGTTCTGCCATTGATTTTAACTTGACCAAGATTTTACCCATAGTTTATTAAATACATTCAAACACTATTTTATAAGTCAGAGATAGTAGACATCTTTTATATGCTTTCATCCATTGTTCTACACTAAAGCCAGTTTATTCTGAATGCCTACAGATTTTAAAAATAAGAAATAATTTAATGTGCAAATTTTTAATTTAACACTTTTGCCATTGTGTTTAAACAAAGGACTTTTCAGTTTACAAATAAAATATTATATACACATGCACTTATGGACCAGCATCCAAGTCCAAATGAACACAGTTTTAGTACTGTAAGTAGGAAGCCCCTAAACACTAAATTGACAACAAATTCTGTCAGCTGGGAGACACAAAGAATCTTTTTTCATAATTTCACTGTCACCAACCATTCTCTTCAGTTCCTTCATCACACACTTTTCTACATAAGCCTTGAAGCAACAGTTAAACATGTAGCTTCAATTTGTAGAACAGTGGGTTCATATGCATGTACTAGCTCCTCGGAGAAACTTCTCAGAAACACTAGGGATGTTTGTTAAATGCACAAACCTATCTGGTCAGGATTCTCTGCAGAACTATACCCAAGTTGTTCTATATGGAGTGTTTTTCTACTGATATTAAGCCACCCAATTCATTCTGAAAATTAGTATTCTTTTACCAGTCATTCATATAGTTTCTATTGTAGGTTATGAAAGACCTCAGCTAAAAAACAACTGAAAAAAGTCTATGGAAGTTGCCTTAGGAACTCTGGGAGTGTGGAACATGTATAGCTAAATAGCTGGCAAAAAAGAACTGGAAGATAGACATTCATTCATCCTAATCACATGCCAGGCATTAACTCTTGGACATAGTAGGCATCAACTCTTTTAATCAAGATAATGTGAAGGACCCACTCATGTTCTGCTTCCACTAGAGGAGCAGATCCATGCTGGTTGATGTGTCCTGAGGAGCAGCGAGAGAGAATCTATGTATAGGAGTGCTGGGTCCAAGACATGCTTCCCCTGCTCCAAAACCTGATTGGACAGACAATATCCCTTCGCCAGATACAATAAGGAAGAACAGCTTCCTGGAACAGACTTAACATAAGGGCTATTTTCTTTACTCACCAGACAAGGTAATATCACTTTTACAATATAAAGACTGCAATTACTAAAGTAAATGAGGGAGAGCACTAGCATCAGACAGGATCAGATAAGTGACGGTACTTTCCAAAGCGCCACCCACCACCGAAACAGAACCTCCATACACACAAATATAGACACTTTCCCCCTTCCCAAATCTCCACACAATATGATGGAAGTTCTCACACATTGTAGATTGCATCAACTGGGTGTGGCAGATTCCTGACAACTGATGCAGATCCTCGACGTAGCCCCCTGCCTCCCAGTGATATGACACCCCCCACACTCCTCACAGACCCGCCTTACCAGCTGACAGTCTCTTTGCTGCTCCTCTCCTCCCATGAAGAGGGCAAATGTTTCAGCTGCTCTCCTATGGGAATAAAGCAGTATTACTAGCCTCAAAAGCTTTAAAAACAAACAAACAAACCAAAAATTATTAGGGGAGACCAAAATCATGATATTTTTAAAAAGCTTGATTTGAAGTATTTTTCTCCTCTGCCAATGCGTGTGAAAGAATTTCAGGTTGAAAAGTTGACCTTCAATGCACACAGAAATGTATGCCTCTCTCTGACAGCTCAGACGGAGACTCTCCTTGCTATCACCTCTAAGATAGAGGAAATTTCCCCTATTACTGCCTTACTCTCTCCCCTCCTAGTTTCCCACCTTCTCCCCCCTACACCAATATTCCCCTCTTGTACAAGGGCTATAAAATGGAGTTGGAAAATGAATACCTGGGAAACACAAAGCATTTTCTCTCCAGCTCAAGGTTTCCAATTATTTTTCAATAAAGATTTGTGAGATGCGCAGCTTTTCTAACATAAGAGTGTCTTTACAACATCAATCATCAGATCTATCTTAGCCGAGGGCAGCCTGACATCAAGCCCTTTGGAAATAATGGGAGAAGGTGGCCATTTTTACTAGGTAATTCTAAGCATAACATAACATCTATCAGCAGAACTTTCAGTCACATGACTACAGCCATTCCAGAAACAGCATGTGGAACAGAGTTTCCTTCAACCCTACTTCTCCCTTCATCTCCCGTCAGACACTAATTTGGAATGAGGGTAGGGCACACTTCCAAGAGCTTAGTCTTGAACAAGTGGGAAGACACACTGCACATAAATGTCCAGTGGAAGAGTCAAAAGTATCTATTAAAGGCTATAATGGTGGAAAAATTCCAGCGTTGGGAGAGTCAGCATGCAGAGGAAAAGTGATAAACCAAGAGAGTTTGTGGCGCTACACAGAGGCAAGCAACTGATCTTAGGCCTATTAATGTGTGAGCTGCTTCATGTCCTTAACAGGATGTATGACACAGGCAGAAAGACAACCTAGAATCAGATATGAAAGTGTTAATGTCATATGTAGATGTATTCACAGGAAACGGGTGCCTCCCAGTAACATGCAAGATACAGTTCAGCGACGATGCAGAACCAGTGACATATGCTACATAAAATGTTCCACAAGCCTTAAGACAGAGGCTAGAAGAGTACCTGCAAAATATGACATCAAACGCTATCATTTGGAGAATAGAACCGCCAACGGATTGGATTCACTCATTAGTAATTGTAGAGAAAAGAGGAGGGGGACTACAGCTGTGGATGAACCATAAATACTTCCACATACCCACGAGAAGTGAACTGTTGTCTGATATGGCAAGAACCAAATTCTTCAGCAAGTTAGATGCATTGGTGGATTTTGGTAGATCCTCTTGGACACAGAGCTCTGATATCTGCACTTTCAACTCACCATTTGGCAGATATTGATTCCCAATACTGCCTTTTGGAATACGAATGGCTTCAGAAATATTTCACTGTACAATAAGTCAGACGCCAGAGGGTCTGGCAGGCATGTAAGTGTAAATAAATAAATAAATTAATGGAGATATCCTATCTCCTAGAACTGGAAGGGACCTTGAGTCCAGCCCCCTGCCTTCACTAGCAGGACCAAGTACTGATTTTGCCCCAGATCCCTAAGTGGCCCCCTCAAGGATTGAACTCACAACCCTGGGTTTAGCAGGCCAATGCTCAAACCACTGAGCTATCCCTCCCTTCATTGATGACATGGCACTGCCATTGAACATCAACAACAACTGAGAAGAGCACTCCTGTCTCTAGTCAGGCTTTCAATGTCCCAGCCTTCTCTCAGCCTAAGAGTATGTCTATACTACCTGATGGATCGGCGCACAGCGATCGATCCAGCGGGGGTCGATTTATCGCATCTAGACTAGACGTGATAAATCGACTCCTGAACGTTCTCCTGTTGAGTCCTGTACTCCACGGCAGCGAGAGGCACAGGCAGAGTCGATGGGGAAGTGGCAGCAGTCGAGTCACCGCAGTGAAGACACTGCGGTGAGTAGGTCTAAGTACATCGACTTAAGCTACATTATTCACATAGCTGAAGTTGCGTAACTTGGATCGATTCCCCCACTAGTGTAGACCAGGCTTAGGAGATAAAGCTACCTTTCACCTGGGTCTCCTCGGCTTCTCCCCCAGAAGCCTGTTTAATCCTTCCTTTATGAAGGCCCAGACCCTTCCTTGATGGGTTTGATCACCAATTAGGCCTAGAACCCCTCCACATGCAGCCGAGTAGGATAATTGGCCTCTCAGACTACTTTTGTCACCTGTGTGGTGTTATATACCACATCACACACATTGAAAGACATCAAACTCTCCTCAGATGCCTTAGAAGGAGTGCTAGGAGAAGTAGGGTTACAGTATCATGGAACAGATCCATATGCCAAACCTAGTGTAGATACAAGATTTCATGACTTTCTCTGTGCTGTAGCTTCAAAGCAGAAGCTTATCACAAACCACTGATAGCGATACACAAAACAGGATTTGGAGGAGCTCCGCAAGGATACAGTGATCACTTTTGAAAATATAGAAATAGGTCATCACTATGGAGTTCCAATCCAAATGCCACTTAGTAATGACAGACACACTCAAGAGGTATGTCCCATCTGACAATACACAGACAGGAAAAAAGCAATAAATATACACGTGAATGTGATGGAAGTGTCAAATGCTGTACCCCCAGACATGTGGGATGAACTGGAGGCAGAAACAGCTCAAAATGAAATGCTATAAGCAGTGATACAAACAATAAGTAAAGGAGGAAAACCCCTTCCCCCACAATACTTCCCACCTGCATACTCCCACTATAAAAATGAGCTTTCAGCGATTTCAGGAGTGCTCTTAAAGGGAACACAGATTATAGTTCCCACAGTGATGAGAAGGTTCAAACTTGTGAATGAATCATAGGACTGAAAGGGTCCTCGAGAGTTCTAGTCCAGTCCCCTGCACTCATGGCAGGACTAAGTATTATCTAGACCAGGGGTCAGCAACCTTTCAGAAGTGGTGTGCTGAGTCTTTATTTATTCACTCTAATTTAAGGTTTCGTGTGCCAGTAATACATTTTAACGTTTTTAGAATGTCTCTTTCTATAAGTCTATAGACTATAATTAAACTATTGTATGTATGTAAAGTAAATAAGGGTTTTAAAATGTTTAAGAAGCTTAATTTAAAAATTAAATTAAAATGCAGCGCCCCCCGGACCAGTGGCCAGGCCCGGGCAGTGTGAATGCCACTGAAAATCAGCTCACGTGCCGCCTTCAGCACGCATACCATAGGTTGCCTACCCCTGATCTAGACCATCCCCAACAGGTGTTTGTCTAACCTGCTCTTAAAAATCTTCAACGACAGAGATTCCACAACCTTCCTGGGCAATTTATTTCAGTGCTTTACCACGCTGACAGTTAGGAAGTTTTTCCTAATGTCCAATCTAAACCACCCTTTCTGCAATTTAAGCCCTTTGTCCTATCCTCAAAGGTTAAGGAGAATAATTTCTCTCTCTCCTCCTTGTAATAACCTTTTATGTACTTGAAAACTGTGAAGGCCCATTGCAAATCAGACAATACTTAATTTACATGCAAACAGACAGACAAATACTTCTTCTGTGAAGGAAAACCTGCTTTTCATCTTTGCTGGTGACCAGTCACTAGACACAGACCTTAAGAACATAACTTTCAGTGTAAATCATAACTCCTTATACAACATCCATACATTTGTTTCACGATATTGATGATCAGTGTGACACAGGCTTTCATTAGAGATCTCACAGGACACTCTTGGTGAACTAGAATGTAAATACCAGATCCAGGGGGTCCCTGTAACCCTTATGCACCCCTGGGCCCTCTGCCAGTTGGGATCAGAAGGTTCCTGGGTCAGCGTCACCTCCTCATACTCAGTGATCAAAGGCAAAATAGTATGAAGGAACTGTAAGCATCTGCTGAAGATACTGGACAACTTGGCTGAGCCAAGTGAGTTGAGAGCAGGCATACAAGTTGAAAACAATACACAAACTGACCCTGTTATTGGTGAGGAGACTGAACAGTTTGCTACAGACAAGGATTTGACTAAAGGTTTTCCCATACAGCAGACTGGGAAGATGGCTGACATGCCCCAAGAGGCTGATTGAGACATGTTAGGATTGTGTTTATGCCAACTGACGAGTTATGTCCGTTATTGTACCCGTAGTAGTGTGATACTTAAACCACTGTTAAGTTAAACTAAGTCAGGAAATTTAAAAGAGGGATCTGAAAAAGGAAAGATGTGCTACAGATTAAGTCTTCCAGGAGCTGTAGAGATGCCACAGACTCTGGAAGCAGTCTGTGGTTTCTCAGGATACACTTCCCGCTGGGGGCAGAGACAAAGAAGGACAGAGTAGTTGCAGGCTGCAACTATCCTTGAGTAGTAGGAAATTCTGTTACATCATTCTGTACATAATTCCTGTTCATAATGAAGAGTTTATTCTGAAACAGGGCTGCTCATCAGTAAAATACTGCAGTTACTTCCCTCTAACACTGTCTAGGTGAGAGCCACAGGGGAAGGAAGAAAAGGACCAAAGAGGTTTTAAAGGAGCTGAATGTGCATTCCTCCAAGTCACACACCCAGGAGTCTGGTTTGTATTGAGGGAGCAGCTGAAGCTACAAGTCTCTAGTGTCCCACAAGAGCAGTGTTGCCGTAAGTACTGATACAAAGGACTCAAGTATAAGTGCCAAGTACTCCATTACAGAAGTACTTATACGTACAAGTATGCTGTGGAAATAGAACTTATGTATTCATATGTAAAAGTATGAAGAACAAGTGTAAGTACTTTCAGCTCCTGTATTCCCTGCAATGGTCTGGCAAGAAAAGGTCAACAAACACATAGTGGAAGAGTTTCCCCACTGCCAGTTGCAGTGACCAACCAGAAGGGAAGCAGGTGGGGCTGCCACCCTCCTTGGCAAGGCCAGTCTTAAAAAGCCCTGGCAGCCAGAACTCAAAGCCTGAAGCTCCCAAGATGGGATAGTGAGTTCTGGGGGCCCACCAGAATCCCGGACGGTTGGGAGGGATGTGATTGTTCTAAAACAAAACAAAACAAAAAACACACACCATTTTGAAAAAGTACTTGAAGCATAAGTAACTTTTAAAATCTGCACGTACCTTTAAAGTGTACTTAATACAAGTTCCAAGTACAGAATATTTAAAGAATTTACTTACAAGTATGTAGAGTACTTCAAATACTTAAATATGTAAGTACATGGGAACACTGTACAAGAGAAGTTAGAAAGATAGATGCCCCAGCTCCCACTCTTCCTCCTCCCCTTAGTGTTGCTAACTCTCAATTAATTGTGAATCACTTGATTTTGCTTTCTGCTGCAGGAGTTATCTTGTCCCTGAACTCTAACCTCCCTTTTACACAGTTTCCTGACCAGTCCCCTCTCTCCTGTTGACCTCAGCCCTGTCCCCTTCCATGCCCAGGTCCTCCCCAGATACCACCTTATCCCAATTCCATCCCATTCCTCCTTTCCAGCACCCTGAGTCCTCCTTTACACCCACAATCTGCTATGCTCCTGCTCCTCTACCACTAGATTAGTTGTCTGGGACTTCCTTATTATTTCCATTTTCTGATCCTTTGCCTGGACATTTTCACCCATTACTGAGGGCCTGACATTTCAAGGCCATCACTGCTCTAAGTTCTGGAGTGGACTTCTTCTGTGTGCCCTCTGGTTCTTTTTCCGTCTCCTGGTTATTCTAGTAATTCTACAGATCATTCTACGGAGGGCCCCTTGAACATGGATCGTACGTATAGTGGTCAAGGTCTGCTGCATATTTACTGCCTTGTACCACAATCTGTGACACTCACAGTTGCTGCACCTTTCTTGCCTTCAGCACATTCAGAATTGACATGTGTTGAAAATTCTTGTTATAGAAATGTTCATCTTCAAAATGTTGGAGTTTGAAAGACAGACAAAATAGCAGATACTATTAGAAACTAATAAACAGCCTTTCTGTGGACAAACTGGAATGCCTTCATTAATGCTTTTAATATGCATCACTTTGTGGAGGTTCTGGGAGAATGAAACTTCACAAGCAGAGTTCATTTTGTACATACTTCTTGTTGCTATGTCTTAATTAGCAGGCTCTGCATAAACCATTTATTAGTCTCTTCTGATCTCCTGGGAAAAAATCCTGAACCTATTGAAGTCAATGGGAATTTTGTCATTAACTTCAATGGAATCTCTATTTAACCTCTGGTTTCTGCTTTGCCTTTGGAGTAAGGCTATGAAATCCCAAACCATAAACTGGTTTGGAGATATCTTTTTCACATCTACAGCACAATGTAGATACTCCTTTCACCCTCTAGGGATGGGAGTGACCTGATCCTGAGTTACTTTCTGGCCAAAGAACTGTAATTGTATTGTGAATACAAGGAGAATAGAGATGTTCTATTTTTGATGGCCATTTTTAGGATAGAATAGATCTTACATAAAAGAATGATAATCTTAATTACAATAAAAATACTTTTATTTCCTAGGAGTCGAAGCATTTTATGAATTGTTTTTTTAGTAAGTATTTTTGATTCTTGAATCTTTCACAGTGCCAAAACTATTGATGTTAATTTGTTAATTAGTACACATTTGTTGATACTTATTTGAGGGATCTGATTTGTGAAGAATTGTTCTTTGTTTTAGATTAAGAAAAGGGCAGATGTTTTAAACTCTTTACTATTCAATCTCTCTCATTTGTTTCCAAGGGAGGGTCTGAAAAAAAAAAAATCAAAGCCTTAACAAAGAAGATGACAATAGTATAATGACAGGTTATCAGATAACGTGTTATGAATATTCTCAAATCCTTTCCCCCTCATGTTTGCTGCTGCTGTTTGTACTTTCTCGTAATCCAGACTGCTCAACTTTCTAATCATTATCTTGTAAAATGTGTACAGTTCCAAACATAATGTACAAGAGCAAATGTCATATTACTAAAGTTCTCTGATGAAGTTACAGGCCCATTTTGAATTATGTGACTGCTAATTAAGTCCAAATTCTGGATCATTTTCTTACATATGCATATGCAATCTATTCCTCACCTTAAATACTGTCCCCGACCTCCTCCTTCCCACTCCCCCCCCTTTTCTTTTTCATTACGATCTTGGGTTTGCCTTTTTATCTCTATAGTGGTCCCTTTGACATGAGTAACACTTGCCATCCATTCCTGGGTATTGTTTTGAGGCCACGTGGGAGACCACAAATTCCAAGATTTCTTATTGGTGTAGATTACAATGAGTTTTATGCTGAAATCCATAATGAATGCTTATAAAGATTCCTGTAATGATTTGGAATATAGCTCTTAGCTTCATGAGAAACTGCTAAACTATATCCAATTAACATTTCTTTTTCTTTTAATTTGGGTCTAGACACATAGGAAATTATTTAGATGGAACTGCATGTGACTTTTGTCTTTGTGACAGTTCTCAGGGTACCAAGAACTATGAGTCACCTTGTTATCCCTCTTGCCTCCAGCTTGAGGGAGACTTACTTGTGCTTAACTGGGTCTCTGCTTCCCAACACCACCAGCCAACTAGACGCTGAAGTGCTCTGGACTCTGCCAGACGTTACCTTGCCTTGCAGGTTAACAGTAGCTGCACTCCAGTCCCCAAGCCCCTTCAAAGCATTCTCCTGTAGTGTCCAGCTCCTTATCCATTGAACACTCTCACAAATACTAGGTCTGCTGTCCCCAAGGGTACATTGTACACACCAGTTTGTATGATTCAACTCAGGATCAGCACCTGGCTTAATACGACAACATTGAAATATGCGTATAGTGAAAACAACAATTATCAAAGATTCAAGAGACAGTGAGTAAGGATAATAGAAATATCAGGTTACATATAAAATAACATTATAACATGCTTTCTAAAGACTACATTTAACTTAACAAGCTAACTTCCCATCTAAAGAAGTTTATTTTATCCTTCAAAGTTCTCTGCAGCGTTTCATCCAAACTCCGTTGAGAACCCATTATCATGAATGTAACCGCGTGCAGCATGACAGGGTGTCTTCTTTGTTGCCCAGATATAGTCCAGCAAACCTTGGAAGCATATCTCAAGATAAGGTTCTCTTCCCCTCCCCCTGGGTTTCTATACTTGTTAGTTGTTGCATGCTCTTCCTTGTGGACTTTGCACCTCTCTGTTGATTTCATATGTGCAACCATTGTGTTAGTTTGCAATGCTTAATTTAAATGCTGACAGAGAAACAAGTGAATAAAATATCTTCTGTCTGACAGGATACCTGTTTCTCCACCTCTGCTGCACACATACCTACCTAACTCCTTACATAGTATCCGTACATACATTTCACAGCAAAATCGAAACCAGTGTGACCCTGACTTTTATTGAAGACCTCACAAGACATTCTTTGGTGAAACAGAATATACATAACAGAATCCCCTGCTCAGTTCGCACTAAGGGGTCCTTGGGTAACAGTCTTCTCCTAACAACTCTTGTACCTTTTGAATGTGTATTAATGTGTACTGCCAGAAATGGCACTGGTTCATGCCCTTTGATGGTGCATTACTTCTTATGAAAAGAACAAGTGTTGAGAATGACTACACCTGTAAATGACAAAATGAAAACCTATGTCCCTGCAGCAAAATTACTCTCCCTATTCTATTAATCATCAGGGGCCTATAGGTAGCATAAACAGATAATTTAAGGATTTTGATCAAGTTGGGTGGGGAGGGGTAAGAGAAAGCTCTTTAGCAGGGAACGTGTTGTGATTGAACTCATACCAAATTTCAGAGACTTGGGGAGGAAAGAAGCATCCCTTTCTTAAGAACAAAGGAATCCTTTTTGCTACATTGGGGGACAGCATCCATTAAGCAGATTTCTCACTCAGAGTGAATTCCATGTATTGTGTTACCCTAAAGTTCTAAGTCCTGACATAGAAAAGTCTTAAAAGTGTGCATCTGAAAGTACAGGGTAATATACCAACAAAACCACATATTTTAGCTCCATCAATTTAAAAATTAATTGCTCTGCTGTCCTACAAAATTACAAAGTATGCCCTGTAAAACTGCCATAAACTGGCCAAATTACTCATCAGAAATAGCAGTTGCTGCCAGCAAGGCCTTTTCCTCAAGGGTTAGAGTCAATGAGTGAAATCCTGGCCCCACTGAAGTCAACAGCAAGAAGAGCCGGATTTCATCCCAAGGCAATAAAATAAAATAATTTTAACAATCAGGGAGCACACACATGATTAATTTGCTTGGAATTATTAAGATCCCAAAGGAATTTTCTGAACAAGAAAAGGCCACTTGATGCAAGAGGTCTGACATTTAAGTTTCTCCTTTAAAAGCTAGCACTGCCATAATTTAAAAGAGGTATTAAACTGTTTGCATCTTCAAACTTCGGAATTCAGGGGTGAAAGCTGCATACCTCTGCAGAAGCCTGCCTGTAACTTTGTAAGCACACAACCAAACAAGAAGCTTTTTCCCTTCACAATTCTACAGCACTGGCACCTATAATGTCTCTGTTATTTCTGCAATTGTAGATAAAAGAATTGAAGAATTTCTTTGCATATTTGAGACACAAATCAACAGATTAGGAACAGATGAATGCAACATTCAGATAACATAAAAAAAGCAAGAACCAAAGAGGTGATTTTTGTTTGGTCCTGGATTTTTTTTGTGCTGGGGGATGGGCATCTTCTGGTCATTGTTGGCATATGAACTAAGCACAAAATACTGATTTTTCCCTTTTGTGGCTTTTGATTCTTTCCTTAATGGTGGACTCTAGAGCTGTTTGTAAGTTATTCTATATATTTTTTTTTAAAAATGGCCCAAATTTATAGATTTACACACAAAACTACATTTAGCACAGTTCAACATTTTCTTTAAATCCACACAGTTTTCAAAAGGTTATTAGTTCAAAATCACACACCACCTTTCTCAGAGATGGTGGTTTTCATATAAACACTAATAAGACCCAGTGTATTTTTAAAGGTCGTAATTCACATTGGAGAGAAGTGGTTAATAGAAACTGCTACAAAATACAAACCCAACAGTATCCATTTCACAGACTTGCCCAGGAAATACTGAATATACCTCACTTACATTGTCTTATATTTCAAATTATTCAAGAAACAACATTTGCTTATGTTAGGGAGTTTATCCTCTTGCCACTAGGCAATGAGGTCATTCAGAGAGGGCTACCACATCCAGGTATCTGATACACCATGCCCTCTTCTGGCCCTCCAAAGTACTTGCATGTGTCTAGGTGCTTCAACTAAGGTTCCCATTTTGGGGGCTTTGCTTACTTAAAAACAGCAAACAAACAGTTTACTTGGTCTTCCCAAGGTGCAAGGCATTCCTTTCCTGGTCAGTAGGGTATCCCAAATATATAGTCCTCTGAGCATAGTCCCACCATACTGAGGCTCTGTGGGCAGTCCTTCTCCCCTGGGCAAGGTTGTCTGCTTGTCATTTATGGAAGGCACAGCCACAGGCATATGGGAACCCTCCTCATCTCCATAAGTCTTTGTCCGCCTTCAGGCTGAGCCCTTTTGCAGACTGCTCACTAGTCTCCTACGTGGCTACTCTGGAGAGTTGTCTCCTCACAGTTCTCTTTTACTGTGTGAAATATACTCTTACAGGAATGGCTGATATTGAGGGGAATAGGTGCTAAGATCACAACTGCAGTTAGATGTCTGATGAATGCTTCTGGAGGAAGTGGCTGGTGGTTGGGGTTGCTGCTGGGGGCTGCCTATGGCCATTGTGGGTGTATGTTTTTCAGTGATGAGGTTCCAGCCATGCACCATTGGGAGCTGAGACATCAGAGGGACCCAGCTGGACAAACAGAATGTAGCTTTGGACAATCAGTGTCCCCAGCTAGACAAATGGTCTATGGCCAGCTGTCTTGAACAGGTTGATGGTAAAGAAGGTTTTACCTAATTGCAGCCACTGTTGCCCTAGCCGAATAAAAAATGAGGACTGTTCCTCTCAGTTAATATGGGTGTTAGGTTTCATAAATGCTGAATAGCCATTGCTCATACTTTACAGAAGGATAACACACATGGCCCTGATGTATTCCTTTGTGTCTTCTTAAATACATTACTGAATATAGCTGCAGGTACCTTTTAATCTGATAAGGGTTGCAACTTGTGAACCATTCAGATAAGAGAACTGAAAAGCCAAGCCAGATTCAGTATAATTTATCAGACTTTTTAAAAAAGTAATATTTTGGATGCATGTTTTGAAAAGAAATATTTAAATATGGGTTCTTTGCATTTTATATAAACCAATGGGGGAAAAAATGGACTATTTAGAGGGTAATTTTGCCTTTGATGCAGCACTAGCCAATCAGCTTTCTCTAGTTCTAAATGGCACAAGTGCAACAAAATCTGGGGATGGAACTCAAAGCTTGATAGAACAGTTTCAGAACATCTGCAAATGTCTGGCAATAACTAGGGTGACCAGATAGCAAGTGTGAAAAATTGGAACAGGAGGTGGGGGGTAATAGGAGCCTATATAGGAAAAAGCTCCAAGTATAGGGACTGTCCTTATAAAATCAGGACATCTGGTCATCCTAGCAATAACTAGGGTGACCAGATGTCCTGTTTTTAAAGGGACAGTCCCTTTTGGGGGACTTTTTCCTATATAGGCTCCTATTACCCCACACCTCCGTCCTGTTTTTTCACAGTTGCTATCTGGTCACCCTAGCAATAACTGACTGCTAAGGAAATTAGCTATATTAAAAGTAACATATACCCCTATTTGTTGCAGATTGCCAGTCATCTTCCTGTAGTTTCTTTGCAAAAGGAGCACATTATAATGGAGCTATATTGTCGGCACTGGCTCCACTTAGTTTCTAGATGAAGCTGAAGGTATAGTTTGGGAGACTGCTTTTCACCCTCTAGGTGATACCAGGCAATTGTAATTAGCAACTGTACTTGAGTTAATAGCTCAATAGAGCTGAACAAGGGAGAAGGGCATTTTACATGAGTGGTCATCAACTGGAGGTTTATGTCCACCCTTAAATCCAACAAATCCAGACTTCGTTGAAATCTGGGACACACCTCAAGGCACACCTCAACCTTGGTGGTTGTTTACGGCAGTGGGAATGCCCCGAACACTCCCTTTGGCTGCTCAAAAATGAGACCTACTAAGCATGCACACAAGCTATTAACAAAAGAAGAAGTGCTTTACTTATTAGTCAATCTTCACCGTGTCTGCAATACTAGAGCACTTTCCCTATTTATTTAATACAGGGACATCTAGCATAGGGAAAGCCAATAGCTCAAAGCAGACATATTAATCACACCCAAAGAAACCTCCTCTATATAAAACGCAAACATATGTGCATAAAACCTTAACTTACTCCATGAGTATTTCCCTAAAATCTCTAAAATATCTTATGCAGTTAATTAAATTCACCTGGACCAGGCTAATACAGTAGAACCTCAGAGTTATGAACTGACCATTCAACCACACACCTCATTTGGAACCAGAAATACACAATCAGGCAGCAGCAGTGACAAAAAAGAAAAAAAAAAAGTGCAAATGTAACGCCAACAGACCCCAGTCATCAGCAGGCAAGATCGAACCTGGGACCTCTGGAGCTAAATGCATGAGCCTCTACTGCATGAGCTAAAAGCTGTTGGTTAAGGCGGTAGAGCAGACTCATTAATCTCTCTCTAAGTGGTCTCAATGCCACTTGATGGGACAGAACACCACACCTTAGAGGTGTGTGGGTTACACAAATACAGTACTGTGTTAAACGTAAACCACTAAAGAAATAAAGGGAAAGTTTAAAAAAGATTTGACAAGGTGAGGAAACTGTTTCTGTGCTTGTTTCATTTAAATTAAGATGGTTAAAAGCAGCATTTTTCTTCTGCATAGTAAAGTTTCAAAGCTGTATTAAGTCTATGTTCAGTGGTAAACTTTTGAAAGAACAACCATAATATTTTGTTCAGCGTTATGAACATTTCAGAGTTACAAACAACCTCCATTCCCAAGGTGTTCGGAACTCTGAGGCTCTACTGTACTCTTGAAAGACTTTCTTCTACCATACTCATCAGCCTCAGTGCCCAGTAATGGCCTGCAACTCCAAGTCATGGTTTTCAACTTGTTGTCAGTCTCTCCTTGCACAGTAGTTCCCAAGAATCTCATGACGAAGCCAGACTTGGGGAACTGAGTCTCAGCCAAAATGAAACCCTTCCCTTCAGTACCTGCAGACATAGAACTGTGCAGGGGAGAGCCCCGGTTCCAGGGGCACCAAGGTCCATGCAGCCCAACCCTTGCCCTCAGCCATGCGAGCTTAGGGAAAGTAATCACTGCAGGGGTTTACCCAGAAACTCAGCCCTCAGCAGCAGAAACAGTCAGTCACAGAAGGACCTATGTACCCTGTGAGGTCATCAGTCCCCAGCAGCTTTTTTCCACTCTCTGGATGTTCCTTCCCCTCTGCTAAATGCCTATTCACTCCAACTCCCTCCTGCCATCTCCAACACAATCTTTTTACTTGGATCTCACTTTGCCTGCCCTCCATGCTACCCTCCTTCAGCCCTGTATTCTTTTCTCCTATTACTTTTTCTCCACTCACTGCAGTGTCCCTCTACTCCACTTTTGCTATGTGTTTAGCTAATCCCCTTTCAAACAACAAAAGTATAAAAAAGCAAAAACCACACAACTTGAAACAAATCAGCAAAAAACCCATGAAACTAACAAGATGTTTGCAACTCATCACATTTCTTGCCCTGCTTGCAAGTTTTATCCTTTCTTCCTCAACTGTTTCCCTGTCTTGGCTATCAGAATGTAAGGTCTTCAGGGCAGAAGTTGTTCCCTACTTTACTACACAGTGAGGTTCTATTCTCAGCTGGTGTCCTTAGATGCTACCATATTACAAAACATCATAAATAATAATAATACCCCATCAACATGGCATGCCAAGCTCATTCAGCTGGTTGTCTGAGATGTCTTCTCCCTTATTTCTGTCCCATTACTTGGATAGTTTGCTGTCATACTGTTTGGGACTGCTATAGGTATCACTTCAAGATAGAGTTCTGGAGGATGGATGACTCTGCTGGGATGTGATGGTCCTTTTAGCACAACTCTCTTGCTCAGCTACAATTTATTGCTCAACCCTGAGCAACCTGCTGTCTACTAAATACATGACACAAGTCACATCAGTTCCCAATTATTGGTCAGTACTTAGGGGAAATACTATTCCTATTGCCAGTCATATCACTCAGCCGTGCTAGGAACTCAAACAACTTTTCATGGTAGCTCATGAGGACTCCCTTTGTTGCATCTTTCTGCTTTGTAGCATTTTTCAGGGTGGAACTCATCTTTAATAAGGCAAGAGGTAAAAATCAAAGCATTGGTCAGTTTTAAGTTGAGCAAGGAGCTATTCTTTCCTAAGATTACATGGAGATCAACTTCTCTGGCTCTCCAGCCGATATCTTCAGTTGGAATTTTAAAAATATGATGTACAGAATGTGTGTACTTAAGACCTCATCCTTTATATATCAAAATCTGCATGTGTATTTCTAGAACATTGAGTAATGTAACATGGAACCCTTGTCTACCTGGGAGCAAAATTCCATTCCCCAAATAGCATCTAGACTGGCACTCACTTATGAGGCTGAAGATCCAGGGAAACTTTCTTATTCTATTGCTGTCAGCAACCATTTCATTTCCCTGTACATACAACCTCATTCCTTAAACAATCTGATTGCAAGCGAGCCACCATTTTCTGCCAGCTAGCAATGCAGTGTTACCAGTAATTGCAAAAGCCATTAATAAGAGAGGGGAAAAAAAGCAAAAACACAAAAGGGAATAAATACTGTACATATCCTGAAGGGTTTTCCCTCCCACACATGATTCACTGTTGTTCCTTGCCTCACTTGGGAAAATGTTGTCCTGCTGAAAATATACCTCAAAGGCAACTCTGCCTCAGAGACATCACATATGCATATTGATAACATACACTTTGTAGCGCCTAGAGATGTTTTTAACGAGGCATGCTGAAACGTACCAACAACTTTCTCTCTCTTCTCCTTCTGTGCGCCACAGATGATTTCTAAATATGTTTCCTGGTGGTCTTTTTCCCTTGTGAGAAAGAAAAAAGATGCCACAGACAATAATTCTGAATGGCAGGAGCTGAGAGGAATGACTTTCCATCCTCTCCATTCTGGCCAAGTCTGGGTGAAGATGTTCCCTTCAAACCTCCAAATCAGCTTGTCCAGTTTTCCTTACCGTTACTCCAGAACCATACACAGACTTTTCAGTCAAGTTATAAATAGATATCCAGAAGGAAAGACCTCCCCGCCCCGAAGGGTATGTATTTATTTTGTGATTGAAAACAAGGGATGGGAAGCTGGTTGCTAAACTGTAACATGTTTTTTGTTTTGGCAAGGGTGGGAGGAACATTTCAATTTTCTTGATGCTAGATTGCCACCTTACCTGCTGTGTGACCATTTTCCATTAACATGTCACTGAAAATCAATCAATATTTATATTAGGGTAGTACCCAAAGGTCCTAATCTGGCTCAGGGCCCCACCATGTTAGGTTTTGTACAAAAGCATAGGAAGATGTGGTGTCTGCTTGGAAGAACTTTTTGTTAGGAAGGTGAACCTGGTACATTCATCAGCACAGTATAGTAGACACCTTCTACTCAGATGTATTAATGGATGCTCGGTGGTAATCCAAGAGCACAGTTTACATTTTAGAATGGA
This sequence comes from Malaclemys terrapin pileata, assembly GCF_027887155.1. Taxonomy (NCBI): domain Eukaryota; kingdom Metazoa; phylum Chordata; order Testudines; family Emydidae; genus Malaclemys; species Malaclemys terrapin. Next base: position 78,514,910 of record NC_071506.1, on the reverse strand, counting down.
CAAAAGAGAAATGGCTTTCTGTGCAGGAGGACTGCACTTGACTGACATCCTCTTCTACATTCATTAAGAACCACCTAGTCACACTATAGATATATTGACATTCAAGATCTGTAATGCATCATTTTCAAGTGGCTAAAAACAAAGTCTCAGCTTGCTCCTTCTTCTAAGCTACTGAACAAATTGAGTTAAACTGCTTTGCAGTATTATAGTAACCACACTTGTGAAATGCTAGAACGGGGTAGGCAACCTATGGTACGCATGCCGAAGGTGGCACGCGAGCTGATTTTCAGTGGCACTCACACTGCCCGGGTCCTGGCCACTAGTTTGGGGGGCTCTGCATTTTAATTTAATTTTAAATGAAGCTTCTTAAATATTTTAAAAACCTTATTTACTTTACATACAACAATAGTTTAGTTATATATTATAGACTCATAGAAAGAGACTTCTAAAAATGTTAAAATGTATTACTGGCATGCGAAACCTTAAATCAGAGTGAATAAATGAAGACTCGGCACTTCTGAAAGGTTGCCGACCCCTGTGCTAGAATTAGATGCCCAACTGATGGGATTACAGAGAACACCAGAGAAGAAATTACACCATATATTGTAGTTTCTGGCAACCAGAAGTCTTTCTTAAATGGATACTTCCAAAACCTACCTAGGAAAATGTATCCAAACTTGTATGAAAGTTTCCTGCCTTTGAGTAATAAGACCCATTATAATAGGTGCTTCTGCCTGGGAACATAACCAGACTTGTCAGTCACTGGCAGCAAGAGAATGTACCACTCCCTCCAGCTGTGACAAATACCACAGCCTGGATAATTCTATCCTTTTTTCCTAAGTTAGTGATTTTGCTAACTATGCTTTGAAAAGGACAATAGTTTATCCTACTGCTGAGCAGATGAAATGAACCTGAATCTTTGGATGTCAATTACCATCTCTTTCTGACTCCAGATGATCCCAGGGTAGGCCAGATCTATGGACTTCATTACTCGAAGAAAGGAAATTTTCACATACGTTAACCTATTCTTCATCATGCTAATGTACACAGAGCCATTACAGCAGGCTTTTCACAGCACAGTGCCTGCAGGGTGGGAAGCAGGATCATATTTTAAACTATGGACATTGTAGCAAGGCAGTGGGATACCCCACAGCCCCACTGAAGGACGAGCCTCCCCTAGCACCAACGTGGGCGGAGCCAGTGGATCCTGCGCCTGCCCCCCAGAGGTCACGGCGCAGGACAGGAAGTAGAAAAGCCCAACTGCCGAGCTCACTTGAAAACCAGCCACCGGAGAAGTCAGATGCCTGTGGCCTAGCTCCGGGTTGGAAAACCCCGGCAGGCTGCGACCGACCCGAGGACTGGCCGGGCCAGCCAAGCCTACCCCTTGCCAGCTACCCGGAGGAGCAGCCAAGCCTACCCCATGCCAGCTACCCGGAGGAACTGATGGTGCTGGAGACCTCAGAGGACACCGCCCTAACCCAGGTACCTTACGAGGGGGAGTCCGGAAGTAGCCCGGGGGTAGCTGACCCTGGTCTTGCCGCAGCATTGCCAGAGCCAATGTCAGTGTGTTGTGGTCAGGATCCCCACTGTCACAGCAGCGAGTCTTCTGCCGCTGCTAGGGCCTTGGGCTGGGATGCAGTGGAGTGGGTGGGCCTGCATCCCCCCTGCCACCCCACTCACAGGTGGCAGTCTCCCCCTTGCACCAGACGCTCAGAACCCTGAGCTCCTGACTGTTTGTTTGCTGCCCCGCCCTGACCCAGGGCCTGGGCCCATAGCCAACTATTGCGAGGTGGTGGGATACCCCACAGCCCCGTGGAGGAACGAGCCCGTCTACAGACATCCAAAAATGAGGTAAATTATACACATTCCATCTTCCCCTTACTAGGGCACATAGAGAAGACTTCTGCCAAAAATGACATTGGATGAGAACTGGATGACCAATTTGTAGAATTTGGTGAACTGATGGGCAGGTGGCCACTTGACAGAGCTCATGACAGGAGAGATAGGACTTCTCTGCCAATTAAGTTGTCAGTGTTCCTAAGAATTAGACTGAGGCTTGATAGCAGGAAGGAAGATATTTCTTGAATTTTTGTGACCAAAAAAATGGAGTTTGCTTTGGGAATGAATGTTGCAAGTAGTGTTGTTGTAGCTGTGTTGATCCCAGGATATTAAAAAGACAAGGTGAGTAAGGCAATATCTTTTATTGAGCAGCAGAGGTCCTGTGGCACCTTTGAGACTAACAGAAGTATTGGGAGCATAAGCTTTCGTGGGTAAGAACCTCACTTCTTCACTTGCATCTGAAGAAGTGAGGTTCTTACCCACGAAAGCTTATGCTCCCAATACTTCTGTTAGTCTCAAAGGTGCCACAGGACCCTCTGTTGCTTTTTACAGATTCAGCTGTACACGGCTACCCCTCTGATACTATCTTTTATTGGACCATCTTCTGTTAGTGAGAGAGGCAAGCTTTTGAGATCTCACAGAGTTCTTCTCTGTCAGTTGTGAGGACTACCTAGGGGTGGAATCAGGACAAAGTTAAGGTTGGTTGGGTCACTTATCTGTGCATTTCTTATCTTAACATATTTTAAGTGTAACCTTAACTCTGAATTTCTGGGTTAATAATGCTTGGTTTGGGGATAATTACATCATCACTGCAATGATTTTTCCCTTAAGTTACTGAGACTTACCCTTACTGTAAACTCCATTTTAAATGTACCATTTTCCATGAGAATTTCCTTAAGATTTTAAAAATTAAAAACACGTAATTAAACATTAAACATTTTCTACACTAATGCTAAACAACAAATCCAAAAGGAATGCTTCGTGCAATATTTCTAATGATTTGAACATATGTAATATCAACTTTAAGTAATTTTTTAAATTTTAAACTTTAAGGCAGATTTACCAGTACTCTGAAGCAGGGCAAAGCAGCCAGAAAGAACAAGTCAGTTAACTTAGGTTTACTAGAGCCATGCAAAGCATCTGCAACATGCAAGGAAATCTGGCCCTTATTTTCCAGGTGACTTACTGATTTGCAGGGCGGTGTAAGTGAAACTAGTACTATGTAAAGTGGAGTTCAGGAAAAGCTCAGTCCATTGTCTCAGTGCGTTAAAGGCTCCCCATGCACTCCCGCCTCCCAGGAGTGCTGTCCCTGTTACGCACTAGAGCCAAGGCCTCTTGCTACACCCTTTGGCACTGGCATTGTCTATGTTGAATCCAATGCCCCTCATCCACCGCCCGAGGGGAGAAGGCAACTGAGCTCTGCAGTTAGGAGTCTGGCTGCTGGTGTGTGCTCTAGGGACTTAGGCATGATTTTCCATCTGATACGCTCCCCTTCCAGCACTGCGCCCCTCATGGAGATGGGGGAGGGGCAGCCACTCATCCCGGAAGCTTGCTCGCCTCAGTGAGTCGCTCTGTGAAGGGCTGGAGCAGGAGACACAGGCCTTTCCTTTTTACCTCTGGCAAAAAGGGAAGCCTTCAGGGGCCCCAGCTGCTGCTAAAAACTACTCAGAAGGGGAAGAGGCATTAAGGGGACAGTCTCTTGGAAAGAATCAGCCTGGTGATATGGCTGACAGTTAGACAGTCACTTTACTGAACTGGATTATTACTCAGAAGCTTGAAGCAAACGTTTGGAATTTAAAAACAAAACAAAACAAACAAACAAAAAAAACGACAACCTTTGCAATTGGAAGGTCTGGCTGAGCCCCAGGCTGCTGGGGAGGCAGATAAAACTGGAGGAGCCTTCAGGAGGGACCTCCAAGGCATGAGGCATTCCTCTGCTGCCAGTGTCTGACAGGCCCAGCTCTGCCCCCAAGATGCAAGCTGGGCTGGCTGAAGTACCCACTGTAACAGATCTGTGGACCTTAGCACGAAGAAGAAAAACAAACCAAACATTAATTTGGCTAATTAACTAAAGAGGTCACACAAATATGTTGCACTGTAATAGCAATCACTTCTGTTTAATGCTGGGTTAGCCGGTTGGCTTTATATTTACATTTGTTTGTTAAAGTTCTCTCACTCGTGTGATGTGCAGTTTATTTTCTTGACAACTTTTTGTTAGTTATCTTAGTACCTTGGGACAGGATGGACTTGTAGTTAAGGCAATGAATTGAGACTCAAAATGATCTAGAGCAGTGGTTCTCAAAGCCGGTCTGCCGCTTGGGCTTTCCCTGAACAGAAGCGGAGAAACCGGTTTCCCCAACAGCCAGGATATGTTTATCACTCTTGACCTGGAACCAGTAACCCCCGAACTCACCCAAGGCGTGCTCCCAGACTCTGAGGGCACACAGGGGACCTCTGGTGAGTGTACCTTTGTAAATATTACACATGATTTAAAAACAAGCATGTTTAATGATTAATTTGCCCTGGCAATCGCGGCCAGTACAGCTACTGGAAAAGTCTGTTAACGTGTATGGGGATGGAGCGGAAATCCTCCAGGGACATCTCCAGAAAGTTCTCCTTGATGAAATCCCAAAACCTTTCCAAAAGGTTTCTGGGGAGGGCTGCCTTATCCCGTCCGCCATGGTAGGACACTTTACCACGCCAGGCCAGTAGCACGTAGTCTGGAATCATTGCATAACAAAGCATGGCAGCGTATGGTCCCGGTGTTTGCTGGCATGCAGACAATATCCATTCCTTATCTCTCTTTGTTATCCTCAGGAGAGTGATATCATTTATGGTCACCTGATTGAAATGGGGTGATTTTATTAAGGGGACATTCAGAGGTGCCCGTTCCTGCTCAGCTGAACAGAAATGTTCTCCGCTGTTAGCCACGCGGTAGGGAGGAGGGGTGAAGTGATCATCCCAGAGAATTGGGTGTGTGCGCGGTTGGGTAGTTGGGTTTGTGCTGCACGTTAACCCGGAAACCGCAGCCCCTCCTTTTACATTGCAAACCTATTTTAAAATGGCCAACCCAATGGGTGCTTGGTATGGGAAATGAGTATGCTACTGTTTGAAACCATTCCCACATGTTAAGAAGGTTAAAAAAGCCAAAAGACTGTGGCTTACCATGGCTGCCTGCAAGCCGAAATCTGTTGCCTGGCACTGTGTGAGTGATCTCTCACATCAAACCGGCAGGCCCTCAATATAAGAGGAAAAATGCGACCTTTAATGAAAGCACATGTGCTGTGTAATGTGAACAGCAAAATTTAACGTGAAAGAGTGTACCCATTGTTCTCTAAAATGTGTCTTTTTAAACCACCTCTCCCTTCTCTTTCACCAGCTGCAAATGTTTCTCCTTCACAGAGGCTAGTGAAGATTAGAAGGAGAAAATGGCGGACTCGAGATGATACGTTCTCAGAGCTCCAGATGTCCTCCCACGCTGACAGAGTACAGCAGAATGCATGGAGGCAGTCAATGTCAGAGTGCAAAAAAGCACAATATGAACAAGAGGAGAGGTGGCGGGCTGAATTGCGGGCTGAAGAGAGCAAGTGGCGGGCTGAAGAGGATAGGTGGCGTCAGCTTGCTGACAAAAGGCAAGAGTCGATGCTCCAACTGCTGGAGCATCAAACTGATATGCTCCAGTGTATGACTGAGCTTCAGGAAAGGCATCAGGTGCAGAGACCGCCGCTACAGCCCCTGTGTAACCAACAGCCCTCCTCCCCAAGTTCCATAGCCTCCTCACCCAGACGCTGAAGAACGCGGTGGGGGGGCCTCCGCCCACCCAGTCACTCCACCCCAGATGATTGCCCTAGCATCAGAAGGCTGGCCTTCAATAAGTGTTAAAGTTTTAAACTGCAGTGTGTCCTTTTCCTTCCCTCCTCCCCCACCCCTCCCAGGCTACCTTGGCAGTTATCCCCCCTAGTTGTGTGATGAATTAATAAAGAATTCATGAATGTGAAGTAACAATGACTTTATTGCCTCTGCAAGCGGTGCTCGAAGGGGGGAGGGGAGGGTGGTTAGTTTACAGGGAAGTAGAGTGAACCAGGGGCGTGGGGGCGGAGGGTTCATCAAGGAGAAACAAACAGAAGTTTCACACCATAGCCTGGCCAGTCACAAAACTCGTTTTCAAAGCTTCTCTGATGCGCACCGTGCCCTGCTGTACTCTAACCGCCCTAGTGTCTGGCTGCAGGTAATCAGCGGCCAGGCGATTTGCCTCAACCTCCCACCCTGCCATAAATGTCTTCCCCTTACTCTCACAGATATTGTGGAGCACACAGCAAGCAGCAATAACAATTGGAATATTGGCTTCGCTGAGGTCTATCCGACTCAGTAAACTGCGCCAGCGCGCTTTTAAAACGTCCAAATGCACATTCCACCACCATTTGGCACTTGCTCAGCCTATAGTTGAACAGGTCCTGACTACTGTCCAGGCTGCCTGTGTACGGCTTCATGAGCCATGGCATTAAGGGGTAGGCTGGGTCCCCAAGGATCACGATAGGCATTTTAACATCCCCAACGGTTATTTTCTGGTCCAGGAAGAAAGTCCCTTCCTGCAGCTTTTGAAACAGACCAGAGTTCCTGAAGATGCGAGCATCATGTACCTTTCCCGGCCATCCCACGTTGATATTAGTGAAATGTCCCTTGTGATCCACCAGTGCTTGCAGCAGCATTGAAAAATACCCCTTGCGGTTTATGTACTCGGTGGCTTGGTGCTCTGGTGACAAGATAGGGATATGGGTTCCATCTATCGCCCCACCACAGTTTGGGAACCCCATTGCGGCAAAGCCATCCACTATGACCTGTACGTTTCCCAGAGTCACTAACTTTGATATCAGCAGGTCTTTGATTGCGTTGGCTACTTGGATCACAGCAGCCCCCACAGTAGATTTGACCACTCCAAATTGATTCCCGACTAACCGGTAGCTGTCTGGCGTTGCAAGCTTCCACAGGGTCATTGCCACTCGCTTCTCAACTGTGAGGGCTGCTCTCATCCTGGTATTCTGGTACTTCAGGGCAGGGGAAAGCAAAGCACAAAGTTCCATGGAAGTGCCCTTACGCATGCGAAAGTTTCGCAGCCACTGGGAATCGTCCCACACCTGCAACACGATGTGGTCCCACCAGTCTGTGCTTGTTTCCCGGGCCCAGAATCAGCATTCCACAGCATGAACCTGCCCCAGTAATGCCATGATTTGCACATTGCTGGGGCCTGTACTTTGTGAGACGTCTACGTCCATGTCAATTTCCTCATCACTCTCGTCGCCACACTGCAATTGCCTCCTCGCCTGGTTTTGCTTTGGCATGTTCTGGCTCTGCATATATTCCAGGATAATGCGCATGGTGTTCATAATGCTCATAATTGCCACGGTGATCTGAGCGGGCTCCATGATCCCAGTGCTATGGCATCTGGTCTGAAAAAAAGGCACAAAACTATTGTCTGATGGAGGGAGGGAGGGGCGAGTGACGACATGGCTTACAGGTACAGGGAATTAAAATCAAGAAAGGTGTCTGTGCATCAGGGAGAAACACAAACAACTGTCACACAGAATGGCCCCCCCAAAGATTGAACTCAAAACCCTGGGTTTAGCAGGCCATTGATTTCACGGAGGGAGGGGGAAGCAAATGAATACAGAACAAATCTGGTCCATTTATTTTTTACATCTTAAGCTGGCAGCAGACGGTGCAGCATGACTGATAGCCATCGGCATCTTCTGGGTGCTTCACAGAAGATGCTGTACTACGACTACTAGCCATCATCGTCAAGACAGTTCAATAGGACTGCCGGCAGGACTGAGTCTCCAGGAGACAAAACATGTCTGCCCAGGTGCCTCTGATCGAACTCACTGAGGAATACGACGATGATGGATACCAGTCGTAATACACCATCTACTGCCAAAAGGCAAGGAGCTGCTGCTGTGTAGCAATGCAGTACCATGTCTGCCGCCACCCAGATGACATATGGTGACGGTGAGCTGAGCTGAGCAGGCTCCATGCTTAGCATGGTATGTTGTCTGCACAGGTAACCCAGGTAAAAAGACGCGAATTGATTGTCTGCTGTTGCTCTGACGGAGGGGGAGGGGCCTGACGACATGTACCCAGAACCCCCCGCAACACTGTTTTTGCATCATTCAGGCATTGGGATCTCAACCCAGAATTCCAATGGGCCGCAGAGACTGCGGGAACTGTGGGATAGCTACCCACAGTGCAATGCTCCGGAAGTCGACGCTAGTCTCGGTACTGTGGACGCGGTCCGCCGACTTAATGCACTTAGAGCATTTTATGTGGGGACATACACAATCAACTGTATAAAACCTATTTCTATAAAACCAGCTTCTATAAATTCGACCTAATTTCGTAGTGTAGACATCCTTAGAGAGGGTTTTGGTGAAAGAAACATGAAGGTCTTGAAGCTAATGACCCATGTAAACAGCATTTAATATATTTAGCAAATGATGCTAACAGTGAGCAAAACCAAAAAGTTGAAAAGGGAGGAGGGGCAAATACATTCTTTGACCGGGAAGTTATTGAATATTTATAGTCAGAGTACAGATAGTTAAAGGGAGGAAAAAGGAGAAAAGTGATGTGGCAAATGTCCTGGCTCTGACACAAACATTGTTCACCGCATTACTCATGGTCACTACCATATTAGCCCAATCCTATTCCCTTTGAAGTAAACAGGAGAAGGATTAGACATTGTGAATGAAGAGCTGCATTCCACAAGCAGCAGGAACAACTAACCTATGGTACAGGAGAGGGCATGCTCAGCTGCCACATTTCAGGTCAGATTTCTTTACAGACCTCTTGACTCCTGGAGGCACCCCCCGTTCATCCCCAATGAGAGTGTACCACCACACTGTCCCCGACTATGGTCGCCACCTTAAAAGCATGATCTCTAGAGCTCGTTGAGCTATTTACAGTATATTAATCAGAGCTGGGGGGGTTTGTTTAATTTTTAACAGTATGACCTTTCGATACACAAATACAAGGCATAAGAGAAATAAACAAACAAGTTGAACTAAATGACGTAGCATGTGACCTTCGGTGTAAGCTTAGTGAGGGCCACAGTCTGATACCCTGACTCCCATTGAGACACCCCTTACTTGGATTCTGGGACAGCTTGTGGTGTAAAGTACTGCAATAAGGGTGGCAGAACTTGACTCAATTGTAATGTTGCCATTCTCTGTCTCAGGTCTTTTGATCCCTCCACTGCCAACCAAAATCAAGAAGTGCAAAGACAACTGAAGTCGTTTTAATTAATCTTATCAGAGATCTTTACAAATCTCACTAAAAGCCTACACTCAGTTAAAATTTGGTTCTTATTTTATCCAAACTAGTTTGCCTCTCTCTAGTGACGATAATCTGTCTTTACATTACTAACCAGAGGTACTGGAACGGAATGCTTTTTACATCATTGAAATGAAGGACAGATTTGACTTAGACTGGAAATCAAAGATCAAAGCCCTGCGCCATCGCTGATGCTGCCATATCAACAGAAAAAAATATTAGCCTGTTTTGTTTGCTTTTTCAGTCAGATGACACAGGTGAGCAGGCCCAGTGGAGTGAATTTTGAAGGCTGTGTGCCAGAGGTAAAGTATATACACAAATGAATTCCAGTAAGAAATACCAGGGTGTGTGCTTCTGGGCACCATTACCCTAGTATGACAGGTCATTCTGGCAACAATCTATACTTGGAGTATGCAGCATATACTATCAAGACAATCTTGCCATCATTTAGTAATAGGTTTTATTATAATAGCAACAGGTATAAAGGAGAGGAAGGGTATGTGAACTGCTGATCACTGCGTTGTCGTCTTAGCTATAGTTTATGACAAATAAAGTTCTTCACCTCTACAATTTCTGCCCCACTCTGGAACTGTAAATCTGGAGTACACAGAGGACATCAAATTTCCTGGGGGCAGGTAAAATGTCTGGCATAGTGGAATATTGGGGACAGATGTGTCCAATTTAATGACGGAGGATGTCCCATAGAGTGCAGAGTTGAAATATCCAGTGAGAGCAAAAATAATGTGTGTCGAGTCACATGTGAAAAACTGTTGTAAATGGGGAAATAAAGAAGAAAAAAAGTAAAAGGAAAGGAGAGGAAATGAGAGACAATAGGTGAAGAGGGCTTGTGGGGAGAAGTGTTATGGGAATGTGTGTAAGCTTGAAAGCTTGTCTTTTTCACCATCAGAAATTGGTCCAGTAAAAGATATTACCTCATCCACCTTGTCTCAGCTAAAACAAGTCATATGGGTGTCACTGGAAGGGTGTTTTCTATTGAAAGACTTATCTTTAAGTATACATAACAAGTCCCTAACTATAATATTTGACTGACTCCACTACTCTAAATACTGTACTGCTGCAAGAGAATATGGAAGGAATGTATTCTGTAAAGGATTCAGGACATAAAGCATTAAATCCAGGTACATGCAATTTACTTGATGCAGTTGTTAAAAGGTGATTTTTTTTTTCGAATAGATTATAGCTATAGAAATGGGGGAAGGGATAGCCCAGTGGTTTGAGCATTGGCCTGCTAAACTCACGGTTATGAGCTCAATCCTTAAGAGGGCCACTTAGGGATCTGGGGCAAAAAATCAGTACTTGGTCCTGCTAGTGAAGGCAGGCAGAGGGCTGGACTCAATGACTCTTCAGGGTCCCTTCCAGCTCTAGGAGATAAAAATAAATGGAGATATACCTATTTAGTTTTTATATATATATAAAAACCAAATAAGGTTGTTTAGGTGTGAGTGCCAGACAAGTCAGCAGTGTAGATCAAGTATGATAACATTTAGCCTATATTTTAAAATTTCTTCAACTCTTTCAGTGCATGTGACATGAGATTTATAGCCATGCCGCAGTTTCTTGGCACCTTAGAAAAGGAGTTGGATTCTCTGTCTTAGTATATCATATTAAAACAGAATTATTCTCTTTTCAAATCATTTTCAAAATAATGAAAGATAAAAAGCTTGCCTCATCACTGAATGAAGCTAAAGCTAAAAGAAACTGGTGTTACCATAAGGTGGCACAATGTGGCTGTCATTTAAAACAGAGCAGGCAAAGCTATCTCACCAATGACAAGTGCTGAGTTCCTCCTGTCTGAGATGGTACAATGTGCATGTAAAGAAGCAAGTGCAGAAAGCTCTGATGAAGCTTGACAAATGCTTGTTATTTTTACCTTATGATTGCACTGATTTTTTCCCCCCCTTCTGCTTCTTGGCCATCTCATTGCTTCTGCTTGTTTCTTCCCTCTCCCATCTCACCAGTTCAGACCTCTTTGGTTGCTACAAAGTGAAAGTTTCAAAGCTGGCAGCTCTGTTGAAGAAAAGTTAATATTTTTGCCTATAGTCTTAATGACTCAGGGATGTTGGGATTTCCTAGGTTTGATGTATTCTAGTCAGGAAGGATAGCAGGATATGACTGATAGTCTCTCACCAGCAGCAAGTAGGTGAGCCGAAAAACTACCTGGCATGCCCTTTGCTTTTAGAATTCTGTTGGCTAGGTCAGGATGCCAGAAAGGTTTATGACATGTTCAATGAAATGCAGCAGGCAACCCTAACCAGCACCTGGATCAATCAGGTGGGGGCAAGCCACAGTACTTAGCTAGCAAATTGTGCTCCTTGTGGGAATGGTGCATGAGCTGGCAGGATAGCTGGACCTCCCTAGCACCTAGAGCATTGATGTGGATTCCTGCCCTGATGCAGAACAGAGGCAGGACAAAGGAGGAGGTAATACTGGTCAGGATTAGGCTTGGTGCCTACTTATGTTTGTGGAGTTTCAAATTGCCCCCACCCCAGCATTTTAAAATTGTAATTTTCATAGTCAGCGAGATTCAAATTGGAAAAACAATTTGAAAAATACAGTTAATCAATTGGAAGGAAAGAACCTGCAAATGGTAATGTTAAAAGAGCGCTAGAGGGGACTTTAGGCAGCAAAGTGGATATGATAAGCTACTTATGAGTGGAAGGATAGGCCAATAGTTAGGACACTAGCTTAGAATTTAGGACACCTGGACTCAATTCCCTGCTCTGCCACAGACTTCCTCTGTGACTTTGGGCAAGTCCCTTAGCGTCTCTGTGCCTCAGGTCCTCATCTGGAAAAATGGAGAAAATAGCACTTCTCTACCGCACAAGGGTGCTGTGAGGATAAATACGTTAAAAAGATTGTGAAGCTCTTTGAGAGCTACTGAGGAAAAAGCATATTAACACCTCCTAGTCTGTCAATGGTGTGGAACTGCACAGGTAATAAATCAGAGCAGAACTTGGCCTGTTGAGTTTATAATGCAGCATGGCAGCAAGCAAAGGCAATTTTGAGTTTCATATTCAGAGGCATCCTAGAGCTGGGAGGTTTTAATCTTTCTCCCACATCAGTAATACTGCAATGAGTTCCAGGTGTCACACAACCACAAAGACATTGACAAATCCAGGGGAGTTCAGAGATGGGCAAGAAAAATGATCCGAGAGCTGGCAAGATTGATTTATAAAGAGAGTCCATGCATTAAGTACATGTAGTTTGTGTTACAGATTATCAAAGAAAGACATGGATGGTTGTTTCTTATCAGGCTCCAGCTTACTTAATAATTACAATACCAATAATAATAGCTAGCTCTTATATCGCACTTTTCATCATTAGAGCTCAAAGTGCTTTACAAAGGAGGCAATTATCATTGTTCCCACTTTACAGATGAGGAAACTGAGGCATGGGGCAGTAAAGTGACTTGCCCAAAGTCACCTAGCAGGTCAGTGGCACTGCTGGAAATAGAACCCAGGTCTCTGGAGTCCTAGTGCTGTATCCACTATACAACCTGGCTTAGTTTCAGCTGCCATTATACAGTATGGTATGCTGGCTCTTAATTGTTATCCCAGCTAGGGCAGAAGTGCTCTCCACAATAGAGTACATAAAGGGAAAATGTTTAAAACAAATCAGAAGTCCATGCATAAGCGCACACAATGTATTTGGACTTGCGTGCATATTTACCACAAGTGTTCATGCTGATCAGAAAAATGTGCCCACTGACAACTCTGTAGGTTCCTAAGAACCCATCTGAGTGCTCATGGTCCCAGTTTTCAAGAGCAAAGATGCTAAGTGCATGCACATTTCTGGAACCAGACACTCTGATCTCTAGATTTAAAAGTACATCCCAAAGGGCTTAGCTTCTTTACTATTAATTAGGACTCTTGTGCATTTCAGACTTGTAATTTTAATATATTTTTTCTGGACAGTACTGAATTTTCCTTCCAATAGAAAATTAAAACTCTGTTACAGTATATTGATACGAATGGCCATCATAAATCAGGTGACATTCTGCAGAGATGATAGTTCATTCCCCAAAGAGATTAAAACAAATAATATCTGCCCCTGAGACCATGAGCTCATCTTCAACTCAGACCTGCTAATTAACAGCACAAACACCTTCCCCACCAAGCTACACTTGCAACTGTATTTTGACAAAAGCTTTGTAGATGACATGGAAAACATTTTGATGGAACACTGAGTTTGGTGAACAAGCAACACAACAATATATAGCAACTCTAATACTGTTACTCCAGTTGTTTGGACTCTCAAAAGAGTCAACTTCGAGACCAGACAGGGTCTATGCAAGAAATCTGTAAAGAGAGTCTTTTGGTATCTATAGGTTTCTCCCAACTACTCTACCATACTTAACAGGGTGCAAAAATCTAGTATATGGCAACCTGGAAGGAAGTTTTGACCAATTGTAATTATGGTGAGGGCTCCTTCTCCGGTAGGTTTTACCAAACTCCCACCCCTTGCCGTGGGGTGAAGAACACTCCTACAGCCTTGGGGTGACAGCATTTTGCCCAGGAATCATTCAAATGCACATCTCTTTAGTCCAGCACCTTTATCACAGAAGCCCAGTGTCACTGAAAGGGAGAGTTAATGCAAACAAGACAGTATTGCTAGCACTTGTAATTTTAATCACCAGTCTCACAACAGAAGGTGTATTTCCCAAACCCCAGATACAGGGGTCACATACATACGTGATAATCCCACCTTTTATTTATTATTTAAAAATAAGTTTTCAGCCCTCATGATTGCAGAGGAAATTGTAAAACTATGACTTGACTGCACACAGGTTCAAAATCCAGAAGGTAAATAAAAAGAAGCCAACTTTTTTTTTTTTTTTTAAATCTCATGACCTTAAAGCCAATTGTATGATTTTTGGGGGAGCCTAACTCATTAGTTTTGAATAGCTGGGTCTGGCCTTACTGGTCTAATGGAGCCAATACTTCAAAGGTAACTCAAATGCTACCAGTAAGCACACAGTTCAAACTGCCCCTCCACAGTTGTTCCACACTCACCAGTCAGGTCACCTCTGTTCCTTTTGATGGTGACTGAATCTTGACTGTAATGCAAGCTCATAGTAGTAATGCATTCTAGCTTCTCCCTAGGCCTGCCTTCCAGCTCTGAGCTCACACTATGGGCCTGAAGCATGATAGACCCTCCACAGCAGCCCATGAAGTCATTTCTCCAGTGGCATCCCCACCCTTCATTGGACGAACTGGCAGCAAACAGTTGGGGTGGGATTTCCCGCCAGTTCTCTAACCAACAAGGGCTCTGGGTGGATGGAGAGGACCATCCCCTGAACAATTAGGGTAGCCCTTCCTGCTGCTGCTATGTGGAGTGGGGTTCCACAGTAATCACGATACCCTTGAATAAGGTTTTCAAGATGATTTTGCCTTCCAGATCGCTGGTGGGTTAGTTGGGGAAAAATACCTGCCTTAAAGGCTGTGGGGCCTGGCACATACGCTTCTGTTAGGCGCCCACCCTCACCATGTGTATCACCAATACTTGACACATTCTGAATAATTCTGGTTGTGTTGTTATAAAAATGGAGATTAACAATGTTCTCATTGTTATTTGCATTGTATTGGGGGGGGGGGGGAGGGTGTGACACTACCAGGGAAATTTAGGAGTAAAAGCAGTCCCTTTTTGGTTGATTTATTGTTGCTCTGAGCAAGAGTTATACCTAGGTTTTATTTCCATTCAAGGTCTGTTACTAACTTATTGGGACACATTGATAGATCACAACCTCCCTTGTACCTCATGTTTAGCCATCTGTAAAACAACATCGCACTTAGCTACTTCACAACAGAGCTGTGGGGTTCAGTGTTTTCAAGCTGCTTTCAGATTCTCTGATGAACAGTGTAGTATGTGTTAAGAGATAACGAGCAGAAAGACATCAGACTTCAAGTACTTAGCAGAGAGCAATCTTCTACCTAGAAGTCCCTACTTTATTAAGGTCCTTGTACAACTGGGGTGAGCAAACTTTGACCTGAGGGCCACATCTGGGTATGAAAATTGTATGGCGGGCCATGAATGCTCACAAAATTGGGGGTTGGGGTATGGGAGGGGGTGAGGGTTCCAGTTGGGGGTGCAGGCTCTGGGGTGGGGCCAGAAATTAGGCATTCAGGGTGTGGGAGGAGGCTCTGGGCTGGGGGTGCAGGTTCTGGGTAGGGCTGGGGATGAGGGATTGAGGGTGCAGGAGGTGCTCCAGTATGGGACCGAGGAATTTGGAGGGTGGGAGGGGGATCACGGCTGGGGTAGGGGGTCGGGGCATGGGAGGGGCAGTCTCTGGGTGGCGCTTACCTCAAGCAGCTCCCGGAAGCAGGGCATGTCCCCCTTCTGGCTCCTACATGGAGGCACGGCCAGGCAGCTCTGCGCACTGTCCTGTCTGCAGGCACAGCCCCTGCAGCTCCCATTGGCCTTGGTTCCCAGCCAATGGGAGCTGCAGAGGTAGTGCTTGGGGTGGGAGCAACATGTGGAGCCCCCTGGCTGCCCCTATGTGTAGGAGCCAGAGGGGGTACATGCCGCTGCTTCCAGGAGCCTTGCGGAGCTGCAGCACGCACAGAGCGGGGCAAACCCCTGACCCCGCTCCCTGGCTGGAGCGGGGAAAGCCCTGGACCTTGGTCCCCAGCAGGAGCTCGAGGGTCTGATTAAGATGTCTAAAGGGCTGGATGCAGCCCCCGGGCCGTAGTTTGCCCACCCCTACCGTACAACATGTTCTGGACCTTTCTGGGGTTTGGCAGATCAACAACTTTATGAATTCAACTCAACTACACAATCAATACTACATAAATACAAACCAATTATTATTAGTGCCCTAAGAATTCTGCTTTTCTATGGCTGAGAAATAGGTCATGGAATCCACCCCTTGCTACCAGATTGACTCCGGAATCTAGGCTTTCATTAAGCCCTCATGTGAAATTTACGTTTGGTTCACATTTTCCAGGTTAACAAATGCAGTGTTATTTTCATTCATCTGCAGACAGCCTGAAACAATAACTAAGGGTAGGTCTACACTTACCTTCGGGTCCGGCGGTAAGCAATCGATCCCGGAAGTGCTCGCCGTCGACGCCGGTACTCCAGCTCGGCGAGAGGAGTATGCGGCATTGACGGGGGAGCCTGCCTACTGTGTCTGGACCCTCGGTAAATTTGAACTAAGGTACTTCGAATTCAGCTACGTTATTAACGTAGCTGAATTTGCGTACCTTAGTTCGAAGTGTGGGGTTAGTGTGGACCAGGCCTCAGGGAGGTGTGAACTGATTTATTCTTCTCAATGGGTTGTAAACTCTGAAACCTAAAGACAGGAGTTTCCCAACGTTAGCTATTTATTTGATCATTTTAGAACAAACATCTAGAGATACAAAATGACTGTGATTATCTCAAATCTTACCCATGCTCTCTCAGATGTCAAAAGTCCCAACTATGCCCTCACCCCTGCTAAAACCTCCAGTTTGCCTCTACCTGACTCTGTCTATGATGCAGTTATGTGTTGGGGACAACATACACTAAATTGATTTTAGTACATAACAATGCAGGGCTTGTATTATTCTGCTTTCATGTTTGCTTTAAAAATGGAGGGGATTTTAATTTAAATTATGCTTCCACACAATTTCCAGTCTGCTACACCAAAGTCACAGAATCCCAGCACTTAAAGGCAGAATTTCAGTCCAGCTGGTAGCGAAGTTCATGGTGTCTTGATTATTAATATGGAAAATTATCAGCAAAATCAAAAACAAAGTTCAAAAGTTAAAAGTTTCTATCAGAAACTCAGGCATTTGCAACTTCATTGTTAAATGACAAGCTCTGCTCAAACCGCATAGAAAGAACTTCTCTCTGTGGAGGAAAGATGTAGAAATGGAGAACATATAGCAAAGGATGTAAACAGATACTGCAACATGAGGATATTAATCATTAAAAAAAAAAAAAAGTTCAAGCATCCTCAATCCATATTCCTGGGTGAATAAGGAGAGTAAGAGACATCACTGTGATAAACTGTAAACTAATTGTGCTGTTTAAGTCTCTAAAGCATTTCAGGATGCAGCATGTTGGAAAGATGGTATATAAAATAAAGTTGTGATGTACAGAAAGGAAAATAGATATGTAAGAGGGAAAAAAATCCTACATATACACAAAACCATGCTCCTCTGGCTGGAGAAAGAAAAAGATCATTTTGCTTTGGCCTTTTCTCCAGTACTCAGATAAAATGGCAATAGGTGTTATATTGAAAACCTTAGATGCTATAAATTTGTATCCACGGATAAAGGAAAGTGGTATTACATGAAGTTAGATGGAAGTTATTTACACTCAGTATAATTAATCTATGAAATTTTCAAGAATAGCTCTAGGATGGATCTGTCTGCCATCCAGGTCACGAGGGACTCTAACCTTCTATATTAAGATTGCCTATGTTTTATTTTCTAGGATTTTTCAAAGATAAAAGGTTGCAGGACACACAGCATTATACTCACATTTTACCCTCGAGGCTACAGCAGCTTCTGCATTGTACCCTAGCAATGTATGCCCTCCCCCCTGTAGACTTCAACTGCTCTGGACAGCTGTGAAAAGGGCGGGGGGGGGGGCACTACATTTGAAACATTTGTGTTTGATTGTGTGCAACCTACCCAGTGCAGCTGGTCTGAGTTAGCTCTGAGAGGATGCTGTGCAGCTGTTTCTCTGGAGCAACACCAGTGGGCAAACAACAGCACAGCCAAACATCTCTGTACATCTGCCTGGTCTTTGGAGTTCATTTTGTCCTTACTCTGTCATGTTTAATCATTACACGTTAGTCTTTATCTTACTATATATTCCTGGGTATATGCTCAGAAGGCACAGGGACAGCATACTGCTGTACTGGATTTCTCCTCAATTTTTCATTGTCAAATCAGAGCCCTGGAAGTTGCCACAGAAACACATTAGTCTTTTCAAAATGTATTATTGGACCTCTCGGCTATTGCTGATTCTATCCCCATTCTAAAAACACCAGGGCCAGATCTTCAGCTTGTTTAAATCAACGTAGATCCAGTGAAGTTGAAGAATTTGGCCCCTGATCATTGGCGAGCCCATTCAGTTAGAATTTATTTGCACAGAATAAATAACATGGCAGCATGTCAATCTAAAGAGATCCTTGTTAAGTAGCTGGGCTTACAGATACCATGGAGATGGGAGTGGTAATGAGAACCTGAATAGAATAGACTCATCATCAGAATTACAAAGGCTCAGGCGTTTGGGGGGGGGGAGGGGGGGCAGAAAGAAAGAAAAAAGAAACAAAAAAACAAATGAATGCTGAGTCAGCCTGACCCCACATTAACTAATGAGCTGCTGTTACAAAGCAAATAATCAATTGACACAACATAGCATACAGAATAGCTGGACTTAATCATGATGTAAAAGGGAACAGTCCTCGGTTGCCTAATATTGGGAGAGTAGTATTGTATCTTACGGTGCTAGCACCTCAAGTTCTAAAACACAGTAAACAACCACGTTGCCTTTAAATGGCTCAAGTGAAAAAAAATCTACATGACTCTTTAAAGCAGGGGTGTCAAACTCAATTGCACAGGGGGCCAAAACTCAAAACTCGCGGGCCGAACAGTATAACCATTTATTTAACAGACTAAATATTTATGTTTTTTAACCATTAATATGAACCAAAATACAGGATATCATTCCAAAATAAATACATTTCAACTTAAAATATTTTGCTCTTCATAAAAAAATATCCTGTCAATACAATACATTCAAAATCTGTACATGCTGGAATATTAAAAAATCTGAAAATATAAATAAAAAATTGAATTTAAAGCAAAAGTATAATCATAACAAATCATAACATTCCATTTTCTTGTCCTATTTAGTCAGAGCCTGATACTTGGAGTCTTTTCTTTGCAACAAGTTCGTTTATGTTTGGGGTTAGGTTCTGTGTTGTGAAGATTCTCAGGATCGATTGCAGGTGTTCATCAGTGAGGCGACTCCTGTGTGACGTTTTGTTAATTTTCATCACAGAGAACAGCTGCTCGCACAGATATGTGCTGCCAAACATGGACAGGATTCGAGCCGCATGTTGGCGGAGCTGCGGCATCACTTCAGGAATGAAACGAGTGAACTGTGCTGGCCCCGCAGTGTCGTACTTTGCCTTCAGTGTCCCGTTACATTGCAGTTCTATCAGCTCCATCTGCATTTCTACAGGTGCGGTTTCCACATCGACTGCAAATGGGTTGCGAAGCAGCTCGAAATTACTTTTCTGTGCCTCAAAGTCACTGAAGCGCCGTGCGAACTCAGTGCGCAGCGCGCTGAGTTTTTCAGCAAAGGTGGCATTTGGGAAAACTGTGGCACTTTCTTGGTTCCGTATTACTTGGCAACAGGGAAAGTGAGACAAGTTGCATTGGTGCATTTGTGTCTCCCATAAGCGCAGCTTCACTTGAAATGCCTTCACTGCATCATGCATATCGGTTATTATGTGCTCCCGTCCCTGGAGTTGAAGGTTTAAAGCGCTAAGATGCGACGTTATGTCAGCCAGGAACGCCAACTCACATTTCCACTTTTCATCCCGCAGAACTGTGCAGTCTTTCCCCTTACTGTCCATGAACTGGCAGATTTCCTCTCGCAGCTCAAAGTGTCTTTTGAGAACTTTTCCCCGACTTAGCCACCGGACCTCCGTATGATATGGCATGTCGCCAAACTCGCTATCTATTTCCCGCAGAAAAGACTGGAATTGGCGGTGATTTAAACCGTGGGCTCTGATAAAGTTGACGGTTTGTGTTACAGTGTTCATCACATGATCCATTTTTAGGACTTTAGCACTCAGCGATTCCTGGTGTATGATGCAGTGATACACTGTCAACTCACCGGCACAGTTCTCCTCCCGCATCTTTGAGCGCATCCTTCCCACCAGTCCATTTTTTTCACCACACATAGCAGGTGCGCCATCTGTTGTAAGTCCAACGAGTTTTTCCCACGGCAGTTTCATGTCGGTTACACTTTGAAATACATTTCCAAAGATGTCTTCTCCTTTCGTTGTCCCGTGCATCGATTTAATGTCCAGTATTTCCTCTGTTACACACAAATTGGAATCCACACCACGGATAAATATCGCCAGCTGTGCAGTGTCAGTCGTGTCAGTAGTTTCATCCACGGCAAGGGAGTATGCAACAAAATCTTTTGCTCTTTCAATCAACTGTGTTTTCAAATCAGTCGCCATCTCACAAACCCGATTAGCAACAGTGTTTCTGCTGAGGCTTACATTTGCAAATGCTCGCGTTTTATCTGGACAAAGGACGTCGCACACTTTCATCATACAATTCTTTACGAATTCCCCCTCGGTAAACGGCCGTCCTGATTTGGCGATCTCTTCGGCCACAATGAAACTTGCTTTCACAGCAGCTTCACTTTGTGATTTTGCTTTGGTGAAAAACGTCTGCTGGGATGTCAAATTCTTCTTCAACTCCTCTACCTTTTGTAGCTTCTGTCCTGCGCTCAGGTTTTTGAATTTGTTCTCATGTTTCGTCTCGTAGTGCCGTCTTAGGTTATACTCCTTCATTACAGCGATATTACTCCCGCAAAGGAGACACACTGGTTTACCTGCAATTTCAGTAAACATATACTCATTCTCCCACCGGCTTTGAAAGTCTCGGTTTTCAGAATCAATTTTTCTCTTGGCCATTGTTGGGGTCTAGCTTTGATTTGAGATTAGCGTTGTATACATCAACAGACCGCGAACTTGAACCGCGGCTTGCCGTTGGCGGCAATTGCACTGCATCATGGGATTTGTAGTGTGTGTTATTGGGGCGTCATATCACAGGGCCATTAAAAACAGATATATAAAACGATTTCGCGGGCCGGATATAATTGTATGGCGGGCCGGATGTGGCCCGCGGGCCTTGAGTTTGACACATGTGCTTTAAAGGCAATAATGGACTTCAGCAACACAGAGAGGAACATGTCAAGGTTCTAGCACCTTAAGATACTGTACTACTGTACCATTTCCTTTTATGATGGTGGAAGCATGGGAAAAATTAAGTCCTGCAGCTATGTCCAGTTTACAGTCACACACACAAGCCTTTTAAAAAAGATGAATTGCATATCTTTTTTGAGCATTCATAACCAAAAGAGAATTGGAGATGAAAAGTTTGACAGGCAGCTACCATATCTACTTACAGGATACAGGTTATGAACCATGTTTGCTATGAGTGGAATAGTGAGCCGCATAGAAGGTGCCTGTTTTTTTCTCTCATAAATGACAAGGTTAGAGATTAATAAGTAAAGATTTGTTGCTCCATTCAAGAGTATCTTGTGATTTTAAGTGAGGTTATTTTTACAGTCTTTGTACTTGTATCAGTTGTTTTTCTAATTGGTAAAGGACAAAAAAGAAAGAAAAAGCATTAATAACCAAGATAGTCCTATCAGACTGATAAAAGTTAAGAGGGGTTAAAATACATGAAACACTCTACAATCTACTCTTGATAAGAGTCCAAAAGAAAGTTTGATTATGAGGAAGTTGATTTGAGGAGTATTTTGATTTTGAGGAAATGAGGTAATTTTTATCAGTAGACTCCTTGTATTACCATTGATGAGGATACAGTTGCCGTTGATCTGACACACTTTCCACATTTGCTGGCCTTTCTGTTAGCTCCTCAGCAAGTTTACCAATCATCTTCCAAGGTCTTGAGTAAAATTCTCAAAAGTGCGCATGTGACTTATGAGCCAAATTCTCATTTTCTGACATGTCTTAGGCACTTAGTGCTCAGGGAAAGACAGACAATACGACTTAGGCACTTAAGAGCCTGCGTCACTTTTGACAAATAAAAATTTGAGAAATGTTACCCCTTGGCTCTACAAGAAAAGTGAAACTACTCTAACTCAATTTTAAATTGATTTACCTAAATGGGCGCAAACTCCTGATGTCGATGCACTTAAACCAGTTTAACCCCTTGCCTAAATTTGTTTAGCTTGTGTCAGTAAACCTGTGGAGTCTTTCCAGAAACACACCCATCTGTTCACTGATGGGAGACGCTCTCTCTCACACAGTCATTCGTTCTTTACAGCACAAATTTGTTCATTTGAAGGTCTCAGACACCCGCTGTTTGTTTGTATTACTATGTACTTTAGCTATAGTTTTAAAATATTTTCCAGTGACCAAATATATTTTTTTAAACAGACAATAGTTTATTTACAATAGCTCAACACTATGAGATACAGCAATGAAGGGAAATGCACCAGACAAGCACCTATTTATTTTATAGCATATATTTAAGTAGATTATTCCAAATGTTACATTTTGGAAGTTTAAAATACTACTACATTAGCTTTGATATTGTGGTGACTAATGTTTCAATAATACATAACTTTGTGGAAACATCCCTGTATTCAGTTTGTTTTACACAATTTATCCTGAATTACAGTAACTTGTACAATTATGACTTGGTTCATACAAGAGAATAATAAATACTTGAGTATATATTTTCATGCCTGTTTATTTAATGAGTCCTTGCACAACTCAGATGCACACGCCTTGATGGTGAGTTATATAAATTTGATAACTAGTTTGCATCTCTGATCTTAGAATAAAATATCCAGATTGTAATTTCTCTTATATAGTCAACATTGTCGAGTGTAGAATATCTGGCATACATTTTCATAAGCTGCAGACTAAACATTGCAAAGCACAAATGTTACATCTTTGTAACCAAACATTTAAAAGATGGAAATATGTAAGATTATTTTAAAGGATGTTTTTAACTAGCTGCTGTAGCAGAGTACTGATAACCAGAAACAAAATATATTGCAGCAAGTTTGTGTACTAACATATATACCAGATATACGCACAGCATGCGATACGAGACTTTTGGCCTACTCCTACTCCCATCGTAGTCAATGATACAGCTTCTAGTACTTCAATGGGGTAAGAATTACAATATATCAGATGCTTCAGGAATCACATTTTTTGCTGAGATCAGTAATCGTTTGGGTGATAGATTACTTATCTATTTATTTTTCTTATCAGTATTTGCAAACTGAAAGTATTTGCTTAAGTTCACCCCACCTTCAATGTTCATCTTTTTCTTTTGGTTTACAGTAGTTAAAAATAAATATTTTGAACACAGTAGCCATGATGTACATCTACTGTAAGAAACAATCCTATACTGACAGAGCGGATACAAGAAGTCTTCTCCATCTCTAGTTTCTGGGATTATGATGACGCACCTGGTGTATTTATTACAGTGACCGTCTGCCATCATAAACAAAATAAGTTTTAAGCTTTAAACCTCCCACATATCACTTAATAGGTCATTGGTTACATTACCAGCTGCAACAAACTAATAGCTGAAAAAATGTAGAGCATAAGTGACGATGAAAGAATACTAAAATACAAATAAATATGTTTTAAAAATTAAGGCAATCACACATACAAACAGTTAAAAAGATCATGTAAGTCTATATTGTTTAACACAAATATTGTATGTTAATGATACCACCATAAAACAATTTAGAAGCAACATAAAAATCAATACATCAGGCTAAATCAATTTCTTAGAGAGATCAAACTGTGGCTTGGATAAATGGTGATCTCTCCTTGTGGTGCTGAAGAACAGATGATAAATAGGAGTACGGCTGGAATTTATTTTAGGGTTGGGTCATAAAACCCAAATCCAATGAATCTACTTTCAAAATGAAACAGCATACCTGACGGCTCTCTTGACCTCTGATTTTGCAAAACAGATCATAGAATATCAGGGTTGGAAGGGACCTCAGGAGATCATCTAGTCCAGGGGTAGGCAACCTATGGCTCGCATGCCAAAGGTGGCATGCGAGCTGATTTTCAGTGGCACTCACACTGCCCAGGTCCTGGCCACCAGTCTGGGGGGGGGGCTCTGCATTTTAATTTAATTTTAAATGAAGCTTCTTAAACATTTAAAAAAACTTATTTACTTTACATACAACAATAGTTTAGTTATATATTATAGACTTATAGAAAGAGACCCTCTAAAAATGTTAAAATGTATTACTGGCACGCGAAACTTTCAATTAGAGTGAATAAATGAAGACTCGGCACACCACTTCTGAAAGGTTGCCGACCCCTGATCTAGTCCAACCCCCTGTTCAAAGTAGGACCAATCCCCAGACAGATTTTTGCCCCCAATCCCTAAATGGCCCCCTCAAGGATTGAACTCATAATCCTAGGTTTAGCAGACCAATGCTCAAACCACTGAGCTATCCCTAGTGAAGTGCATTGTGTGTCAGAGAACAGGAGAAAGCCCTAAGAATGTACTTAATGAAAACGTACTTAGGCCTTGATCCTGTTTCCATTGCAGTCAATGGCAAACTTGTTAATGATTCTAATTCATATGGAGTAGAGGCAGAGCCACTGTGTCTCACTTTCTGACTCTTCCTTCCTAAGTCTATAGAGAGCAGGTGGCAATATTCTATATCAGTTTGTCCTATTTGTTTTGGCTGCCTCCTTTTTTCCCTTCTTTGTTGAACATTCTGTATCTTATGGTTGCTTCTTTCCTTGTGTGAGGCGCTCTCCTGGGACTGACTCTGAGTGTTTGCCACGCTCCATTAATAAAGAGTGTTACAAGGGGAAAAAAAGTCTCTATATTGACTTGGCTGGTTTCATGCTCACCTCAGCCAAAGAATCTGGCTTTTGTCTAGAGTGCAAAAACCACAGCCTTGTGATGCTGAAGAACATCACAGAACGTGATGCTGTACAAACTTCACAAGTGATGAGTCACTATATACTGTGCTTCTTAAAATAGTGAAATGCAAGAAACAAAGTCTACCTAACAGTCCACGAATGTTGTACAACTTGTCCCTTTTAGTTAGCCTGTTGAAATCATGCATTTATTAAATGTTTAGCAAAATCTCTCTGATAAGCATATGTAGCGATCTTGCACTGTTCTCCGCACAGAGATGGATTTCATCCTTAGCACATAACAACATTCATCAATACAATTTGAAATTATCTTGCATGTTCTTATTTATGTTTGTATTCTTGAATTTTGATGCGTCACTTGTATCAGATATATACAATTCATGAAAAACATCCCCCTTTCCTACAGAGATAGAGGCTATCAAAGCGAGGAAGAGATCAGGAATATGAATATAACATGATAATGCCTGGACTACTGGTTGAAATAAGCTGGTGATATACCTGCCCTTATGCAATGATGCACAGATTTGAACTTAGCAGTGGTCTATTATCCCATTACTATATATACATACATACACCCCCTTACTCATTTTAATGAGTTACACACTTGCACATATTGTAAATCAAAGGACAGACAAGTCTATTACATACAATCCACTTTTTTTTTTACTGTAGTTAAATAATCATGAACGGATTTCAAGTTTTAGATACAACCTATACAACTAGGGTGACAGAAAATGGTGTTCCAACAAGCACTGTAATAGCATATTGCCAAAATCACAAAAAAAACCCCTAAAAAACAAACAAACAAACAAAAAAATCCAACGCAACTAGTTAGGAACAAAGCCATGAGCTAATTAAAAAGATTCTATAAAGGTTTTATGTTGGGTTAGCTACCTCTGTTGAAACACTTCTATAAAGGAAGGATTGGTCACTTAAGCACTTTTGCATGTAATATCATTGGGACATCCCTTTCCCTGTTTCTCTAAAAAGCATCACATGCTTGCATTTCTTACTGTCAAATTTAATTAACAGAGAAAACTTTGCCACAGAAATGACAGAATAAGATTATATGAACAGTGCCACAATCATTGATGCTGTTCAACTAACTAGAGACCAGTTTGCAAAAAAATGTCAAAACCAAAAGCAATCATATCAATATAACCTGTTATTACAAATATTTTCCAGTCAGTGCTTCAATATAGTTAAAAGTTTTTTAAAAATCCACCTTTATTTTGCTAATAAATAAAAATAAGATTGTCAGCAAAGTGGGTAAGTAATTTAAATGTTTAGTTATATAAATTAGCACAGTGATATTTGTTTGAATAAGTGCACTGAAAACAGACAACACCTTCCTTTCTTCTGATACCTGAACATTTATTTCCTTTTGCTTGAGTTACTGAGTAACATGTGGGCCTTCAGGTTCCCTGCATGACCTATAGTCAGCTAATACTAAATGGTCAATAGCTGAATCTCAAGACAATGTTTCACCAGATGGACAACTATGCTAACCTGCATACAATACATTCAAAGGTTTTACAGCATTATTGCAGTAGATTAGAGCCTTTGGCTTCAATATTTTTAGTTGTGGGGAACGGGAGGAAGGCAGTATTTTTTACACCAGAACATGGATATGTAATGGATGAAAATTGGTAGGATGACTGACAGGAACCAATTTTTGCCTGTGAAAATATAGTTTTTTCAGAGTTTGTAAAGAAAAAATGATAGGATATACAAGAACAAAAAATACTACCTTAAATTTGGATTAATCTGTTACATGCTGTACTTCGGCATTATTGTCACTGAACCTTGCAAAGAACACTTAATGGATAAGACATTCTAATCAGGATTGACAACAGCCAATTAAGTGTCAGAAGAATAATCTGATAAATACGTCTGCATGCTATAGGCATTTGCAGATAAGTCTTAACTGTCAATCTGAATGTTAAACATCTCTATTTCCATCTTGCTTTTGATGGCCTTATTAAAAAGGGAATGCTATCAGCTCTTTCAAATTGACTTTGGGAATGCTCTCTCCCAAAAAAGGACATTTCTGAATTTGGGAGAATCTGTGGGGACTCTTAAATATAGTAAATTTGTAATCAAACTGAGCAGGTGTATAGCTTGGTGAAGCAACTACATAGCTGCTGTCATCTCCATACATTTTCAGATATTGCAGGTGTCTGGTTTACAGTAGATCTGTCTCTTTAATGGGTGGAAGGATATCTGTGGACATTCTAGAAGGCCGTTCTCTGCTTTCAGTGCTCCTTGCTAGTCATACAGAAGATAGCACCTCATTGGTTGGATCACTCCCCTTCTTGTCTTCACTCTCAATGTCAATCACATGAACCGTGCCAGGCTTCAGGATCAAGTCGTCAGTCTCTATTTGACTCCTGCTATCATCCACCTCCACGTATTTCCCTTTAGACTGATGGGTAGCCTTCCCGAAGACATCTTTAAAATGTCGCTTGAACTCAGTATCTGGGCAATATACATACTCATAAAGGGCACCTGCAAGGACTGCTCCTATTATTGGTCCCACCCAATAGACCTACAAGAGAGGGAAGAAACCCCACAAGGGTACATGATGGAAAGGAAAATGTTTCAGAGAAAAGCAATTTAGTGAAGACTTTAAATGGATGACTGTTCACAAAAGCCCCTTGAGTAGAGAGCTTAACTGACCTCTCTTGCTCAGAAATGGACATGATCTGAGCAATGAGGCTGTGTCTGTCTAGGTACTCCTGTGGCCTCTAACGCCATAGTATCTGAACATTTCATAAACGCTGATGAATTTGTCCTCACAACACGCTTATGAGATGGGTAAGTGCTATCATCCCAGTTTTGTAGAAGGGAAATCTGAAGTACAGGGAGATTAACACCTCATTTTTTGGTGTATAAATGCAGAAAACAAATCAAAGTGCATAAACACATATTTCTACTTCTATTTTTAGGACCACATTTTCAAAAGAATCCAAACCTGGTCTCTGAAATTGCAGACAGCTCTGCATACCTGATTTCTGTTCATCCAGAAGAGGCAGTTAGACTTCTAATTATCCTATTTGCACACAAATCCATGGTGTGCCAATTTGCTTCAACATAATTCCCAATAGTCCTGCAATACTAGTTAGCCATGTACTGTTACAGGTCCCACCTGCCTTTGCTAAGGGCAGGTGACTGTCTCATATTTCAGGAGCAGAAGAGATCTTTCAAGCAGCTAGGACAGCAGTTCTGCTTCCCCTGGGCTGTTGCTACAATAAATACTATACACATATTTACAGCTTTGGTTATGTATTAGACGGCTTTAGATAATTAATTAATCTTGTGAATAATTACAGTTGTTTTAAAAGCTGAATAAACCATTTGGTGGTAAGAGTAAATCCACTTCTGTACGTTGACTAATGGAGGAAAAGTTACGCATGGTGTAAGCGTTTGCAAAATCAGAGCCTATGGGCCTGATCCTACTCCAGTTGAAGGCAATGAAAGTTTTGCTATGAACTGCCGGGGCAATAAGATGGGCCCATTGTTTCAAATTAGGAAATATAGATAAACACGAAAGTATGTGGCCTTCTTAAAAATAATATTGGAAGTGTCTCCAAAAATGCCTGTCATGGCTTTAATTTGAGGAAAGTAAGACATTACCCCTCTCGCCTATCACACGGGAATTTGTTTTTAACAATTATTTTATCCAGAATGCTTTAATAAACTATTGCATTGTCAGCACTGCAAAATCTATTAATCAAAAAAGCTTCCTACACATGTACTCTTAGTTGGGCTGATGCTTGCTCATCAAAGCAGGAAATATCTATGCTTTTAGCTACGTTCTTACTCTTACAAGGCCAGATACTGATCCCATTATCTCACATTGGTGAGAAGTTACTCATGTATGACCACTGATGCCAGATCAAAATGGAGAAGTTCTCATGTTGTATATCTGGCCCGCTTTTTTTAGAAGCATTTAGAAAATGTGAAGCCAGTGGATTACCTGAGTAACTACTCACCAGCTTGACTGAGAGGTTTGCAGTCAATCTCAAAGTATCTTTCTTTCCAATAACAACAATTCTTTTGATCACATTGCGTTTTTTGTTTTTAACATGTCCTGATTCTCTCTCCATGCTTGCAGCCTCCTCAAAAACCCAACCTCCATAGATTCATAGATTCATAGATTATAGGACTGGAAGGGACCTCGAGAGGTCATCGAGTCCAGTCCCCTGCCCGCATGGCAGGACCAAATACACAATAGGCAATTATAATTCATCCCACACAGGACAGAGTACAACTTTAAACTTGTACTTTAGGCAAAGAATAGATAAATATGGTAAAGTTTGTGGCAGGTCAGTGGCCATCTTTCTCAGTGATTATCTTTATGGAACATTATGAAGAATAAGAAGAGCAAATGAAGAAAAAAATATAATTTGGTAACTGGTCATTGCTATTGTAAATGAAGCATAAAAGCAGTTACCCAGTGGTTTTCCCATTTCCCCATGATAACAGCAGGTCCAAATGATCGAGCAGGATTCATACTGGCACCAGTGTAGTTGATCTACAGTAAAAATAAAATGTTAACTACTGCTATTATTAGAACATTATTATTAAACCATTTACTATCACCATTTGCTGTAATTCAGTACAGTAACTCCTCACTTAAAGTCGTCCCAGTTACCGTTGTTTCATTGTTACATTGCTGATCAATTAGGGAACATGCTCATTTAAAGTTGTGCAATGCTCCCTTCTAACGTCGTTTGGCAGCCGCCTGCTTTGTCTACTGCTTGCAGGAAGAGCAGCCCGTTGCAGCTAGCTGCTGGGGGCTTGGAACCAGGGTGGACCGGCAGCCCCCCATCAGCTCCCGCTCCCCTAAGTTCCCTGTGCAGCAGCTTCCCAGCAAGCTAGCAATTGCAGCTGTCCCTCCCCCCACTGCCATGTGCTGCACCTGCCCTCTGCCTTGGAGCTGCTCCCCGAGACTCCTGCTTGCTGTGCAGGGGAGAGGGAAGGAAGAAATATCCCACCCTCTGACTCCTCCACCTCAACCAAGCTTCACAATCATCATCACTGTGTACCAGTATTAAATTGTTTGTTTAAAACTTATACTGTGTGTGTGTGTATATATATAAAATATAGTCTTTTGCCTGGTGAAAATTTTTCCCCTGGAACCTAACCCCCTCATTTACATTAATTCTTATGGGGAAATTGGATTCGCTTAACATCGTTTCGCTTAAAGTTGCATTTTTCAGGAACATAACTACAACATTAAGTGAGGAGTTACTGTACTGTCACCCAAACCACTTTGAGCCATTTCTGATTTTGTATTTCCTGTCCACCTTTGTAGTATCAGACTATATTATCATTCTCCAGATGACCCTTCTAGTGACAGAATTTACAAAATTAACATCTACATAGACAGATAAAGGCCTGATCCAATGCCCTATCAATAGAAAGCCTCCCATTGACTTCAATGGGCTTTGCAATGGATCCCCAACAGGCTACTAAAGAATTACACCTCTAAAGGCTCCTGGAGCTCCCACCTAGTTCTGGAGTAGGGACAGTGGAAGAAGGGCTCTATTATTTAAACAGAAGTCATTAACTTACAGCAAATAAATGTCCAATTGCAACAGAAAATCCAATTGCTAAAGCCACTGAACCAGTGACATCGCTTCGTTTTGAATCACAGCTGGCAAAAATAGTAAAAACCAGCTGGAATGTAATTATCAACTCCACCAGGAGTCCATGGCCAGCGGAAAGATCTCCGTGTACCTGGAAAAAGAAACCACCACCGAAGATGAAGCAAAGGTGAGTTTGCAGTTCAAAAAGCTACTACAAATGTTAATTGTTTTGTGATTTAAAATGTTTAGTCATGCACAGTGATGAAATGGCACTGTACTTTGGAAAGGTATGGATTCATTTCCTATCCTTTTTTTTTTGACAGCCATGGAAAATTACTGATGGACTGACAAAGAAAGTTCTTACTGGATTTTAATGTAGAACTTCAAAGCTAGACTGCATTTATTACATATCGAATTTGCAAATGCTGCACTTAAACTTGCACAACTTTTTTTCTTGGGAGCACTGTAATTTACTATTCAATTATAAATTCATTAATTAGCCCCGACTTAATTAATTGAAATTTCAATTAAAAATTAAGCAGCGTGTGGCTCAAGTGCATTTTTAATAAGTCCTGCAACAGGGCTAACTGATGGCATTCCTTATTAGTTTAGAACAAAGTGGAAATCTAAGGCACAATCTATTTCAGAAGTGTGTCATTTTAAATTGATGTTTTTTCAATCACCATCATAATGGCATAGAATTAATTTCAGAATTCTTCTTGAAATTGTATTTCATGCATGTATATTTAAACTGTGAACGTGGATTAGCATTACCTGCTGTTACCAGATTTGGGGGAATTCTAGAAGAGAAATCTTCTGTAAAAGAATTGCTGTAAATATTGCTCAGCATAAACCCATCCTAATGAGAGATCTAAGTCACATATAGGAGTTGTAAATAAACCAGCAATGCACTTAAACCATCACTTCTACTTTCTGGGTTTAAATCTGACACTAAAAGGTTATTCTACTTTAAGAGTAGGAGCAAAAGTTGTTACCGTAGTAACTCCCAAGCCTCCCACCAAACTTGGGGGTGTGACAAGGTAGAGAATTCCTGCCCCCACTATGGCACCCAGGCATTGGGCAACAATATAGAAGACAGACTTGGCAAGGCTGATCTTCCTAGTGCAGACCATAGCAACAGTCACAGCAGGGTTAATATGGCCACCACTGATGTGTCCAAAGCACTGCACCATGGTTGCAATGCTCAGTCCAAAGCAGAGAGCGATAAGGACCATGTCTACAGGCAGAGGCTTTTCAGATCCACCCCAGTTGATTGTAGAGCCAAGGCTGAGGAGGACAAAAATTAGCATGGCCAAAAATTCTGCTGAAACAGCTTTCCAGAAAGGCTGAGTCCAGACGCCTTTAAATGCCACCATGATGGTCTCACACTTACACAGACGTCCACACTTACTGAAAAAGAAAACAAATCTGCATCAGAAGTCACCAAGTCAGCCTTAGATTTTGCTGTAGAGGATTATTATCTGGCTGACCTTCTGGGGATTGCAGCAACACTGGACACCCTATGGTGGGGCTAATAATAAAGATGTGCACTGCTAGAGAGACTAAAGAAACATCACTCATGCTCAGGAGGTTCTGTTCTTAGTATACTGCAGTCTAAAGGACACAGGGCAACTAGTCATTGTGTTTGCTAAGGAAAGTCTCTCTGAACAGATGGAGTTTCAGATAAAGAAACCTATAGTTTTTTAAAAATAAGTAGGTTTGTCTTCTAGTTGCACCAAAATCTGCATTGAACTTGCATACTGTAAAACCCCATTAACTTCAGTGGCCCCTTTGTCCCTTGTGTTTATTCTATGGATAGCTTCCCTTTCTATGCAAATTTGTACTTTTACAGCACATATACAATATTTCAATAAAAGGCCAAGAGCCCAATCAAAATCATAATTTCCCAAACTACAACACTGATGTTGCAGTTTTGGAAGTTGCCATAGAAGAGTTTATAAGGAAGCCTCTTTTTGAAATATTATTTTGTGTCAATAAGAAACAACATATTTATGCACAGAGGACACATTCTTCAGGATGGACATTGGGTAAAATTAATTCAGCCAGGAGAATACAAGAAATCCTAAATTCTGTCCCTGAATCAAACATTCAATTTCTTTTGGGCTATGTTTGTAGGATGAGGAGCAAATTGTAGTAATATTTATTGTATAAGTAATGTGGAGAACTGTGGGTGGGGGGAGAAAGTACCACATTGGTTTCAATTGTGCCCGAGCACCGATATTTACTAGGCTACACTGCCTTCATGATGAGTTACATTTTTGTTACGTGTCCAGAGACCTATGAAAGTGGGTTACTGAAGAAGAGTTATTTGTAGTATTAATAAATTGAAAATAAACCAAAAAGGGAGCATTTTATGAGTTTCCAAGGAATGCAAACAAGATTTTCTTTTTCTTTATTTAAACAAAGGAAAATAAAAATGTTGAACTGCTACAACTCAGAGCTGAATTTCAAGTGGAAGGATGGAGGAATTTAATAACTGGTTACCTAAGGTAATTTGAGCCATAGTACATACCTAACAACACTTACACTTGAAAGAATGCATTATGTATCTTCATAAGCACTAGAGGCACACATGACCATGAATTTCTCAGCAGTGCAGTTTTGATGCTCTCAAGGGAGGTGTGGCAGGGCCCACTCACTTCATGTGAGCACCCGTACTGGCTGAGTGTGTCTCTATACCTGCACTCCCTCTGCGTTGCTCTGCTTGTGGTGATTCCTGCTGGCAGTTAAACTTCTTAGGCAGATTTCAGTGACTCAGCCCTCAGTTATTGTGAAACAGCAAACAGTTCCCTTCTGGACACAAGTCCAACAGGGCCTATCAAGTACCTACAGTTAGTCTGTTCCTGCAGCCCTCCTTGGGCTCTGTCTTAAATTGTCCTTGCTCTGGTATGGAGCAGTGTCCCCAGGGCTTCCTCCTTGGAGACTGTTCACCTATTGTCCCAGCTGAATCACTCTGTACAGTTCAGTCCCCTTCCGGGTGGGTATGGCTGTGTTGTAACAGAAGTCCCACGAATGTGGCCCCTCTTTCTAGGTCTTCAGCCCCTTCCCTGGGCCAGTTTAATCTCCCCTTCTTCAGGGAATTGGTGTGTGTGTGTACACGTACCCAGCATGCCCACTACTCCAAGTCCCAACCCAGGGACCTTATAAGTAGCAGCCACCTGCTGCTTCCCTTTAACAATTTACTGCTGCATTTCCCTGGGACAATTACCTACTGAAGCAATGAAGATTAAGCAGATGAAGAGATGAAGCAAAACTGGAACCTTAAACCCCTTTAAAATGTTGGCTGCACAGATATGAACCAGCACCTATAGTTTTGGTTTCAGTCAGGGCCCGAACAAGAATGGGACAATTTTTTTCTTTTTTTGACCCAGATGAGATTGTTTTCACAAGATTTCAACCACAGTGTGAAGAATTTACTTCTTGAGCACCTCCTTGGGGCTGGATGCAGTACTGCAGTCCTTCTCTCAGGTGCTTCCTGCAGACTGACTTTGGTGGGTGTTCAGTGGCTTAGCCCTCTGTCCAAGTCACAAACTCTGAGTGAACCCTTCCCAGGGTATTAAAGAGTCCAATAAATAAACAATCTCTTGGCCCTCGCTAGGGTCTTCAGCAGTGGCTCTGCGTCCTTTAAGTTCAGCCACTTGTTCGGGCTCCCAAACAAACTCCGTCCCCTTCTTGGGGTTTATGCCATGTTACCTATGGGGGAACGCAGGCCTGCCTGCTACTCTGGGTTCCAACCCAGGTCAGGGACCCTACACACAGCAGCCACACACTGCTTGAGTCAATCAGTTGCTGATTCTTCCCACCAGGCCTTTTAACTTCATCCTTATCCCAGGGCTAAGGTTCTTAGGTACTATCTCTCTCCTCGAAAACCCAGCTCTGCAAAATACTGCCAGAAAACAATCTTTGGCTATCCCACAAGCTCCTGTGGCAGCACCCTTCTTTTCCCTTCTGCTCCCAGCCAGGAACTGAACAGCTAAGGCCCTTGCAGTTCCTTTTATCTGGGCCACCAGGGCCTGACTGGCTGCTGCAGATCCCTCTAGCCTTTGGAGGACCTGGTCCCTGTGGTTTCCAAAACAGCCGTTCTAAAGACTTCTCTTTAGGCAAGCTTGGAGGATCCATATTCGCTGCTGTTCTCCTCTCAGCTTGCTATTTCTTGGGTTGGGGTATAGTAGGACCGCGGGGCTCCCAGTCAGGGAGCTGCAAAGGCAGAATACACCTAGTCACACTAAGACTGTGGAAATCATGCAACAACATCTAATCTTGCAACATTTCTATCATTCAAAATGGCCAAATGTTCACAAAAACAGCTTATGAAATGGATACTGAATTTGAACCCTAAATGAGATTGTCACTTAAACCCACCCTCTACCACTATCCTAACTCTTAACACAGATCCAACCAAATACTACCTCCCTGCCAACAGTCTGGTGCATTGTGCATGGAGACAGGAACTCCTAGTCTTCACCTTGTATTTACTCTCGAGTCATTGTGCAATGTTGGCCAAGTCACAACCATTCTGTGTTTAATTTTCCTCCTCTGTAAAATTAGAATAAAAATACATTCCTGTCGGACAGAGGGCACTGTGGCCTGTCCTGTAAGCTGGTGGAATGTAAGGGGGCCTGAAGTGCCTCCTTATTCCCTTGCACCAGTGTGTTGTACTATTGCTTCCCAGCATGCAGGGGCAGCAGGTGCTTCATTTCCCCACCCCTGCACAAGTAGGCAGAAAGGGGCAAAGCATTGGCAAATGTACCTGTTGGCATAGCTACACTAGCACATCAGAGAGCATATGATGTGTCAGGTTTGCAGATGACACAAAAATTGGGGGCATGGTAAATAATGAAGAGGACAGGTCACTTAGTAAACTGGACTCAAGCAAACAGTATGCATTTTAATATGGCTAAGTGTAAATACATACATCTAGGAACAAAGATAGTAGGCCATACTTACAAGATAGGGGACTTTATCCTGGGAAGTAGTGACTCTGAAAAGGATTTGGTGGTCGTGGTGGATAATCAGATGAAGATGAGCTTCCAGTGTGATGCTATGGCCAAAAGGCCTAATGTAACCCTTGGACGCATAAACAAGCGAATCCTGAGTAGGAGTAGAGAGGTTATTTTACCTCTATATTTGGCACTGCAGCAGGAATACTGTGTCCACTTCTTACTCCTGGGGGAAATCTGTGCCACTACACCTGCGCAGAGTTCATGTCCCCCACAGATTTCTTTGCTTCCCCACAGAAAAATGACTTTC
The DNA here is from genome assembly GCF_027887155.1 of Malaclemys terrapin pileata. Lineage (NCBI taxonomy): Eukaryota > Metazoa > Chordata > Testudines > Emydidae > Malaclemys > Malaclemys terrapin. The sequence continues at coordinate 78,479,222 of NC_071506.1, read as the reverse complement.
TGACAGGGAAGCAAAGGGAAGCCACAAGACTGGTCATGTGCCATTCCCCTGCAGCGCGGATGCGTTGTTTCAGGAGCCCAGAGCAGCCAGCGGAGTGGTAATCGTTGGGGGGGTGGGCTAGGAACATCCTGGCCAGTGGCTCCTATCCTGTGCCAGGTTCAGCTACTAGTCCTGGCTGGCTGGGGAGGATGGGACTTCCTCTTCCTCTGCAAGAAGCAACCAGGACTGGGTCAGACCCACTTCCAGAAACCTCCCCAGCTGCTGGAAGCTCTGCACTCTCCCCGCTACCCCGCTTCTTGCTCCCATCACTACTCAGCTGTGGGGGGCAGGGGTCACTGTACAGAGAGCTACTCCCCCATTTGCCCAACCCCCGTACATCCAGATCCACCTCATACCCAGATTGCCCTGCCAAGCTTCATGCCCTGCACCCAGAACCCCCCCACTGACTTCCTTGAACCCAAATCCACACCCCAACAAGCCTCACTCTCTGCATCCAGAGCCCCTTGCACCCAGACCCTCCCACCAAGCCCCACCTCCCTGCATCTGGACCCCACCCCTGCACCCAGACCAGTCCCTACACTTATTTATTGACAAATAAAATTTGCAGAATTTTAAAATATTGTGTGGAGAATGTTAATTTTTTGGCACAGAATTCCCTCAGGAGTAACTTCTGGTGTCCACAATTCAAGAAGGATGTTGATAAATTGGAGAGAGTTCAGAGACAAGCAATGAGGCTGAGGAAAGAACATGCCTTATAGTGACAGACTCAAAGAGTTTGATCTATCTAGCTTAACAACGAGAAGAGTTAGGGGTGACTTGATTACAGTCTATAAGTGTCTACATAGGGAACAAATATTTAATTAGGGGCTCTTCATTCTAGCAGACTAAGATATAACACTATCCAATGGCTGGAAATTGAAACTAGATGAATTAAGATTGGAAATAAGGAACACATTTTTAACTGTGAGAGTAATTAACCGGTGGAACAATTTACCAAGCATTGTGGTGGATTCTTCATCACTAACAATTTTAAAATCAAGATTAGATGTTTTGCTAAAAGTTCTGCTCTAAGAATTCTTTTTGGGAAGTTCTATGGCCTATGTTCTATCAGAAGTCAGAGTAGATAATCACACTGGTCCCTTCTGGCCTTGAAATCTATACATCTAGGACTCAACCTGATGCAGTTTACTCCCTGCCAGGGGCAGCGGAGAGACTGGAAGGGAGACTAATTTGGGGAGTCACAGGGCATGTCTGCACTACAAAATTAAGTCCACCTATGTTAGGTCAACTTACAGCCACCACAATAATTATTGTGGTTTTTGATGTCCATGCTGTTGATGGTGCTCGTGCTCACCTTGAGCGCTTCTTCCGAGCTAAGAGGGGCAGTATGGGGTGGGGTGGGGGGCTGAGAGCCCGGGCTGTCAGCTCCCTGCAGGGCTCTCCTTCCGGAGCCCAGCTGCTCCATGGGCTCCTGGCTCCCTGCTCTCTGCTGGGAGCCGAGCAGCAGCCCAGGCTCTGAGCATGGAGCTCCCCACATGGAGTGGGGAGCCCAGGTGGCAGCTGGGCTCCTAGTGATGAATGGGAAGCCAGGAGCCCAGGCTCCAGTGGTTAGCTCTGTGGGGAGTGGGTAGCTGAGAACCTGGGCGGTAGCCGGGCTTACAGCTGGAGCCTTCCACCTACCCCGGAGTGACAGCCCCAGCTGTGAGCCAGGCACAAGGTTCACAGGAGGGTACCTACCCGCCTTCCTTGTCAATTTCAGGGCTTGTCAGGAGCTGTGAAATTGACAAGAATGACAGCCAACAGCCGATGAAAGTAATGCAGTTTCTACACAGCGTAGACACTGTGTCACCTTAACTGCACAGACATAAGCCCTCTGCCTCTCGTGGAGGTGGAGTTATTATGTCGGTGTAGTAGGGCACTTACATCGGCTGGAGCAAGGCTGTAGTGTAGACACTGATATAATCAGATGTTGCCTTACCTTGACCTAATTCTGTAGTGTAGACCAAGCCACAGTCTCTCCTAGGCTGCTCCAGGGTCAGTGCAACAACAGGTTGCTCCTTTCAAAGGGCAGATTGTAAACTGGCAATCAGGATAAGAGTGTTTATGGATTTTTCAGTTAATGTTTATTTAAGGTCTTGAAAATGTAAAGAGCCAAGTAATTATATTAAGGTATCACACAAACGAATAGTCAGGCTCTGTTTATCAAGAGAAGGTGAATTTCCATCCTGTTAAGCTTCGTGGAAAAACACAGTAGCCCTGTATTGTTTCATCAATATTTTTACAAGTATTATCTTAAGTGTTTGCTTTGTTTATGGACATGTAACCCGCTAATGAGTGTGTTTCTGGTTCCCCTCTGAGCTGATCCACAGAGGATATGAGTTGTTACAACCCTTAGTTACAGAGCTGTAACTCTTTACTCATGCTGGAGCTGCTCATGCTTTTGCTCTGGAGGACCTGGGTGTATCAGCCAACATGACAGCCATCACACACATCTCTCCTTTAACATCCTATGGGCATGGATGTGCCAGTGTAGCTATGACACTGAAATGTGAACTGTGATTGCTAAGAAGATTGGCATTATGGCCTAGAGCAGGGGTAGGCAACCTATGGCATGCATGCCAAAGGTGGAACGCGAGCTGATTTTCAGTGGCACTCACACTGCCCAGGTCTTGGCCACCAGTCCGGGGGGCTCTGCATTTTAATTTAATTTTAAATGACGCTTCTTAAACACTTTAAAAACCTTATTTACTTTACATACAACAATAGTTTAGTTATATATCATAGACTTATAGAAAGAGACCTTCTAAAAACATTAAAATGTATTACTAGCATGCAAAACCTTAAATTAGAGTGAATAAATGAAGACTCGGCACATCACTTCTGAAAGGTTGCCAACCCCTGGCCTAGAGGGTAGTGCAGTGGACTGGGAGTCAAGAGACATCAATTCTTTTTCTCACTCTGCCACTGATCTTCTGTGTGACCATAGGCAAGTCATTTCACACTCTCATGCCTCAGTTTTCCCTCATGTCCTTTGCCTGCCTTGTCTATTTAGAGTGTTAGCTCTTTGGGGCATGGACTGTCTCTTACTATATACCTACCTAGTGAAATAGGGCCCCAACCTGAATTACGGTGTCTACGCATTACTATAAGCAATACTACTAATAAAGATTGCACTAAGAAAGTTCACTTAAATTTTAAAAATTCATCCTTTTCTAACTAAAATTATGTCAGTGATTAGAAGTGAGCAAAGCAAACAAAGCGAATGCAGGATTATTACAAACAACACTCCACGTGTCCCTTGTTTCAATGTTTTGTGAATCTCACAAATATTTTAACAGTCATCTCTATAGCAAGCTGAAGCACCCTAAGCCCTGCTGTGACACAGCTACCTGCAGCTCAAACAGACATTGGATGTCTAAGGAGAAGTTGGTCCAATAAAAGATATTACGTCACCCACATAGTCTTTCTAATATCCTGGGACTGATGGACGCATCTACAACTACCCTGCAAACAACTTGTGAGACAGTCAGCTGCTGTAGCAATGCAATTATGCAAGCGCATGCTGTCCTAGGCTTTTCTCACCAATTTTGTTTTGGTTTCTAAATGTAATTCAACCCAATTTTGCAAGAAACACGTGTATTGTAGTTCTTCGGGGGAAAATAACCCATAACTTATAAGCCAAACCAAACCTATGACTTGGTTGGATGGAAACATCCAGTGCAGTGCTTCTCAATCTTTTCTAGACAGTAAGTAGGGTTGCCAGGCAATTGGTTTTCGACCGGAATGCCTGGTCAAAAAGGACCTTGGTGGTTTCAGTCAGCACCACCGACCGGGCCGTTAAAAGTCTGGTCAGCGGCGCAGTGGGGCCCAGGGCTAGGACAGACTCCCTACCTACCCTGGCTCTGCACTGCTCCTGGAAGCAGCTGCCAGGTCCCTGTGGCCCCTAGGTGCTGAGGTGGTCAGGGAAGTGCCACATGTTACTCCCGCTCAAGTACCGGCTCCACAGCTCCCATTGGCCGGGAAGAGTGACCATTGGCTGGGGAGGTGTGTGTGCCTGCTGAGGAACTGCACCTATAGGCTGCAGGGACCTGGCAGCCGCTTCCTTGGAGCCGCAGTAAGTCGGGACCCCGCACCCTCTCCCACACCACACCCCCCTGCCCCAGCCTATAGCCTTCTCATGCACCCCAAACTCCTCATCCCAGCCCCACCCACAACCAGAGCCCTCACCCCCCCTGCACTCCAACTCCAATCCTTTGGCCCAGCCCGGAGTCCCCTCCTGCACCCTAAACCCCTCATCCCCGGCCCCACCCCCAGCCGGAGCCCTCATCTCCCCCACACCCCAACCCTCTGCCCCAGCCCAGAGCCCCCTGCTGTACCCCAAACCCCTCATCCCTGTCCCCACCCCAGAGCCTGCACCCCCAGCCCAGATCCCACACTCCCTCTTGCACCCCAACCCCCTGTCCCAGCCCAGTGTGAGTGAGTGAGGGTGGGGAAGAATGAGTGACTGAGAAAGGGGGATGGAGCAAATGGGAGCGGGGCCTCAGAGGAGGGGCGGGGCATGGGCAGGGCCTCAGAGAAGGCACAGGGCAGGGGCATTCCCTTTTGTGTGATTAGCAAGTTGGCAGCCCTAACAGTGACCCCATATTACAAGCGAAAGACAGTTTAAGAACATAAAGAAAAGGAGGGTGGTTGCCGCTCCCTGGCTTAAGAAGCCCTGGGACAGTGAATGAAACCCCCTCCTCTAGCCATTTTCTTTCTGGAGGAGAGGAAAAATGGATGAGTGCTGCCCTGGAGATGGGCCAGCAGGGGGTGGGCTATTTCCACCATAGTACTTGCAGCAATACAGTCCCCCAGCACCTGACTCAGGGTCCCCAGTGATAATTGTCCAGGTTAAGAGCGCAGACGCCTTATCTGGACACGCAGAAGAGAGTAATAATAAATACTGTAGTTCATGTGCAAAAGCTCCACGGTGTTTTCACATGTCACCTGTTAAACTAAATGCTGCGGAAAACGTGGATGATTAGAACTCTGCTCCTAAAACAACAGAAGGGCAATTTTAAAGCACATACCTCACTTTTGCTTAAAAATACTATATAACTCCCTTAGGGTTATTCAGAAGCCAAATCTGAAAGACAGCCACAAAAGGCAGTGACTCTCTGCAACAAGCCCTGTACCCTAAAATACCGACCGGCGTATTACGAGCTGCCTTTTAAAAGCACTTTACGTACGAAGGTATTTTTGGACCCTGTCCAAACGGGTGAAAGACAACGCATCGCCTCTGACCATGTAGTGACCACTCTGCAGCCCCGCGTGGTTTAATGTTTCATGTTCTGCACACGGACAAACCCCCCACCCCTCTGGCAGACAGTGACGGGCTAACCCAGTCACTAGGGCAGCTTCACCCACTGCAACCCAAAATTGTCTTGGCCAAGATCATGCAACAAACATCCCTCCCCGCCCCTGCCTTGCTCTGGAAACCAACCACCGGCTGCCCAGGGAGCGGAAAACAAAAAGCACCACGAGCGCAACTCACAAGCGAGCGGGACCGGGCCAGCGGGGATGGTCGGGGACGGTGTTAAAGGCGCCGCTCGTGTGTTGCTCTTCGGGGAGAGGGGAGGAGGTGGGGCTGCAGGGAGGGGTGGCTGCGAATGAAAGCAGGGAGCGGGGCAAGAGAACAAGAGCCGGGCTCCTGGGTGCAGGACCCTGGGGAGGGCAGACGAGGCGCTTCCACTTGCAGCGCCCCTACCCCCAGAGCCGCCGCTGCCTTAGCTTCACACTGGCAACAAGCGCGCCGAGAAATTTAACCCTCTCGGCGCTGCAGCCCCGGCCTGCGCTCCCCGCTCTGCCCCCTCTGCGCTCCGTGGGGGGCGGCCGATTGGCCTTTGGCTGCAACTCGCACCCGCAGGCTGGACGGGGCCCAGCCCGGCCCCAGCACAAAGCGGGGTTTGTTGCTCTGAACGGCTTATGCCGGCTCCTGCTAATTTCTTTCAAGTGGCGCTGGACAGCCAGCCCTTGCCGAGCCAAGTTGGAAAGCAGGGAAGCGCTTGGGTGAGTGCTCGCTTGGGTTTGGGGTCGGGCTGGGAGATGCTGAGTGCACTGGCTCGGGAGGAGATCTATATTTTCCCCACCTTTCCCCTCTTCAGACTTCCTTCGTTGCTCTAAAAGTGGCAGGAAAAATACAGTCAGAATACTCTCTAATAAATGGTTTCAGAGTAGCAGCCGTGCATCCGAAGAAGTGGGCTGTAGTCCATGAAAGCTTATGCTCTAATAAATTTGTTAGTCTCTAAGGTGCCACAAGTACTCCTGTTCTCTAATAAATACATCTAATTACAAAAGATCAGGAACAACCCCCCACCACCACCCATGTCTGCCCGGGCTACCTTTGCACTTGGACATCTCAAGTCCACCGAACAAACTCAGGCTTAGCTCCCTAGTAAGAGCAAGACACTTACCCCCAGCTTCTTGCTGCTGGTCTGTCACTCATTCCTTCCCTGGATGGTGTGCAGTGAAGACAGAGCTCTAAGAGCCAGGAGCATAGCCCTGAGTGCACTGGGAGTCAGATTACTGCTACTTGTCTGATTGGGTTTTTGGAGTGGAGGGGTGGAAAGATTTTGAACCATGTGGCAAGTTATATTTGAACTCTAAACAATTTCCCCTTACCTGATCATCCTTTTAGACACTGTTTAGAAACTGTCATAGTTATTAATGATGGAAACATTTATATCATGCATCTGGTTTGCTGCGTCTTATAAATGAGAGTAAGAAACAAACAGCAGCAGAAACTACACCTTCCATTGCAGCAGGGGCTTTTAAGTAATTGGAATGAAGAAAAAATTGGAAACAAAATTATGCATTTGTTAGGTGGTGACTGCTACTGTCAGAGTATAGGGCTTTAGTATCGTTTACTCCTATACAGTTGACGTCCAGTTCTTTGTGATTTGCAATCTAAACTTTATTCTGCTGCTGACTACCAGGCAATATTATTGTTATAAAATAACTCTTGGTACATTATCAGAACTAAAATTACTGCAAAACATGGACACCAGCAAACACCTCTTCAGGTTGCTGAGTTCACTGAAGTTTGGCCCATTGTGGGATCATAATGAAGATGAAAAAAAATGGTAAAACTGGTGAATTCAGACCACTGAGCTACTGAGAAATTCAAACTGTTCCCACCTTGCGAAAGAACCATTGGAAACTACAGCAAAGCCTTAAGGTAACACTAAGCACCAGGTCACTGTAGTGTTATTCTGCACAAGATTATTTTTGGAAGGGGATTAATGTGCGTGTCTGTATAAACTGAGACTTCAAAAAAAAAAAAAAAAAAAAAAAAACGGGGGGTGGGGAGGAGGAATGGATCAAAGCACCAAGAGAGTACTTTCTAGTGGCTTTTGGCCCTTGAGTGCATTATATATAGAATTTGCATGTTTATATTCTATAGGAGAGCTTTTAAATATGAAATTGTATGGTTTTAAAAGCATGTTAAAAATGACATGCACACAGGAAATATATGTATTTGTTATCAAAGCTATAATTAGCTTCAAGATTAATTATGTGATTGCCAGCATGTTCCAGGCTGATTATAGTGTTTTGGGAAGTCTTTCTGACTACTGGAGAAAAAAGCTACTGAGAGCTGAAGAGGCATTTGGAAAGGTACAGAAGCATGGATAGAGCCCTATCACCACCACTTTGGACCGCCTTATCTTTTGCTTGGAGATTTTGGGTCTGTAAAGGGATAGCACCCACCTCTCGCAAGCACCCCCTGATCGAGTGTGTGTGTGTGCCTGCAGGTTTTTTTTCTGCTTATGGTGCCCCTTATGATTGTCAGGTGAGTCTTCGGTGACTCAGCCCTCCGGCTGATTTGCATATTTTTTTTCTGCTCATGGTGCCCCTTGTGCTTGTCAGGTGAATGTGCGAATCAGCAGGAGGGCTGAGTCAATGAAGACTCACCTGACAAGCACAAGGGGCACCATGAGAAGAAAAAAAACTGCAGGCACAGAAAAATCCCTTCCAGGGTACACAATCCACAGAGTCCCCAATGTTCTGCAGCCCTCCCTGGGCACAGTCTTCTAAAACAGGCCCCACCGTGGTACCCTCGCTTGCTCCAGCTAGGTTGCAAGGTTCCTCCTACTCTGGAATTGAGCGGCACCCCAAGGGCTTCTTCCCTGGAGACTCCTTGCCTCTACTTGAGTCCTCAGTGACCCCAGCCTTCCTGCTGAGCCACCCCTCTTGGACTCAATTCGCTGACCGCAGCTCCTTGCTGAGTCAGTCCCAGTGCAGCGCCCTTCCCTGAAGTGCCACAGTTCTAATTTCCTTCCTTAAGGCATAGTCACTTCCTCCAGTGGCTGGTGTTGGGGAAATGGGACCCAGTCCCACCCACTGCTCCAGGTCCCAACCCAAGGACCCTTTAAGTATAACAGCTTTGTGCTGCATCTCTTTACTAACTGCTGCTCTACATTTCCCAGGGCCACTTCCCTTAGTTGAATCCCAGCAGCCAGCCAGAAGCTCCTTCCTCACTCCCCCTTAGTTGAGTCCCAGCAGCAAGCCAGGTGCTATTCTTGAGCTACCCCATTCTCTGCCAGTAACTGATCTGTCCAGCCCTTTTAGCCCCTGCAGCTAGCCAAGAGCACCTCTTACTACCCTGGTCCCTGCCAGCAAACTGAACTCATGTTGGCCCTGCAGCTCTTGTTATATGAACATGCTGGGCCCTGATTGGTTGTATCCCACGCTGCCTCTCTAGACCAGCTTGGAAGACCCTTTCCACTGCCCTTTTCTGGGGCAGGGTCAAGTCCATCCTGTCACAGGGTCCCTATTATGCTGCAGCATGTGTAGTTTTTTATACCAGTGCAAAGTGGGTGTAATTTAAAACACTACCAAATCAAACAGTACTTGTGTAAATGACTACGCATGGTGTACGGTAATAGAAGATCAGGCCCACATATTTAATATTAGTTAGAGATTGTAGTAAGCACAAGATGATAAAATGCTAGCATACTTGTGTTTTATCATGTGTGTGTACCTACCTACAGCTAAGTGGCCAAGGGTATCAAATCAGGAAGTGCAAGAGATGTTTGTGATCAGAAACCAAAGTAAAACAACTGATTTAGTGCTTGAATGTCTTGTTCTCAGGGTTTCATTTGATTATATCCAACATCAGTCAGCAAGCAACACAGTTGTAACTGCACAGTTCTGCTTTTATGCTCAGTCCATTGGGTAAGGGTTTTTCAGGTCATGCCATTCACAATCTGATAGTCAGTGATTCCAGAAACTTAACCTCCTCATAGCATCACATTAACACATAATCCAATTTTACATTCACCACAATATTTTTTTTTAAATATCGGAGCTGCAATTAGCTCCTGCATCTCCTCTTACATGAAGGGGATTGGGACGGGGTTCCTCCACACAGGGCTTTATCCATGTAGCCCTGGTCCTGTGTCCCCCCATCCTATCGACAAACCTCTCTCGGCACTAGCAGACAAGGGAGCCCCTCAGAAGTAGATCCTCTGCATGGACTTTCCTTCCCCATCTGTATAGTTCACCTGCACCAGTTCTGCTGTATTCAGTATCTTCTGCACCCGCTGAAGGGAAGCAGAGGGGGAGAGAGAGGAGGGGTAGAGAGTTTGTAGCACTACACTTCTACACAACTCTGTCGCTGCAATTCCTCCAACTTTTCTTTTTCCATTAACACACACAAGTAATTTTCTGGCTGCTTCAGTCCACCACATACAAATGGACACCTACATCACAAAACCCATTATCATGACTGACATCTGAGGAAAGGGATCGGGAGACCCTGTCGACCGGAAGGCATGGGATGCATTGTCCTAGGGATAGGGGTTCCATGACCACCACTCCCAAGAGGAGGGGAAGCGTGGTGGTGGTCAGGAACTCCCTCCTAAGGGGGACAGAGTCATCCATCTGCCCTCCAGCCAGGGAATCCCAAGAAGTGTGCTGCTTGTCTAGAACTGGAATTCAGGATGTTACTGAGAGTTTGCTGCGACTCATTAAGCCTCGGACCACTACCCCTTCCTACTTATCCATGTGGGAACCAGCGATTCTGCCAAGACTGATCTGGAGCGGATCACTGCAGACTATGTGGCTCTGGGAAGAAGGATAAAAGAGTTTGGGGTGCACAGGGCTGGCTTTAGGCCGATTCGCCCGATTCCCCGGAATTGGGCCCCGCGCCTTAGGCGCCTTTTTAATTTTTTTTTAAATTTAATTTTTTTTTTAATTTAAATCTTCGGCGGCCCCGCTCCCTTGGCCAGAGCACCGGCCGGAGCACGACAGCCCCGCAACCCATGGCCCCGCTCTCGCAGCTGGAGCTCTGGCCTGAGTATGGCAGCCCTGTGGCCCCGCGACCCCGGCTGGAGCACGGCTGCCCCACAGCCCCACAGCCCTGGCCGGAGCACGGCTGCCCCACGGCCCTGTGACCCCGGCTGGAGCGCTGCAAGTCCCGCGGCCCCGCTCTCCTGGCTGGAGCTCCGGCCAGAGCGTGGCAGCCCCATGGTCCCACAACCCCGGCCGGAGCACGGCTGCCTCACGGCCCTGGCTGGAGCGCGGCAAGCCCCGCGACTCCCCTCCCCCGGCCGGCAATCCGAAGTGTCACCGAAGACTGGGAGCACTGACCGGTGAGTACAAGCCCCAGGAATCGGGCCCCACACTTGCTAAAGCTGGCCCTGGGGGTGCAAGTGGTGTTCTCGTCCATCCTCTCTGTTGAAGGAAAAGGCCTATCTAGGGACTATCGAATCACAGAAGTAAATGTGTGGTTACGCAGGTGATGTCAGTGAGAGAGGCCTTTGGCTTCTTTGACAATGAGCTGATGTTCCAGGAAAGAGGATTACTGTGCTGGGAGGGGCTCCATCTATCAAATACTAGGAAGAGCATCTTTGGTCAATGTCTAGCTAACTTGATAAGAAGAGCTTATGAAGAAAATTATGATTTACTGAACTGGCATTACAGAGACTTGGTGGGACAACTCCCACTATTGGAGTACCAGCATTGAGGGGTCCTGCTTGTTCCAAAAGGATAGGTATGGGAAAAAAAGGAGAATGTATACACTTGCTCCGAGGTCCAACGGGAAGTGAGCTGACTTGTGGGTTGGACTAGATGAGATCCCTTCCAACCTTAATATTCTATGATGATTCTATGACTTTAAGCTCCCCAGATACCCTAGTTCTCACACAATTCTTTTAGAATTTATAATTTTTTACATATCACATCAAAAATGGAAGCTTGTTTTAATCACAACTTTCTCCACTTCTTGAGCACCTTACGGGGAGTAGCTAAGGAGTCACTGTTTTAAGTGCAATTTGGATACAATTTTTAAAAGCGTCTAAGTGATGTTGCCTAAGTCCCTTTTGAAAAAAGTAGTCCCATTGTAAGTCCCATTGACTTTCAATGAGACTCAGGCTCTTAAGTCCAAGGTTTTTTTGAAACTGAGATGTAGCCACTTCTGATTATCGATTGTTCTTTTAGAAACACAATTCCACTTGCAGAAACTTTGTGTCCTTTTAAAATCAGATTGAAGACCATGTTCCTTCATAAAAATAGTATCAACTGTTCTACCAATCTTAAGTACTTACATGGGTTTCATTACCAGAGTCTCTCAGCACCTCATGAACTGTCATGTATATAGCTGTATTTAGTTGTTGTTACATAAATATTAGAAAAATTCTCTATTAGTTTTCCCAGTTTGTTTAACTTTGAGTATACGATAGCACTTTGTTTGTTTAGAACAATCAGTTTCACTGTTTTGTTGATGGTCAGTTGTACTTCCAGTGTCATAGATTCGTAGAAACGTAGGGTTGGAAGGAACCTTGAGAAGTCATCAAATCCAGCCCACAGAGCTGAGGCAGGACCAAGTAAACCTAGACCATCCCTGACAGGTATTTGTCCAACCTGTTCTTATAAACCTCCAGTGATGGGGGTTCCATCACCTCCCTTGGAAACTTATTCCGGAGCTTAACTATCCTTAGTTAGAAAGTTTTTCCGGATATCTAACCTAAATCTCCCTTCCTGTAGATTAAGCCCATTACTTCTTGTCCTACCTTCAGTGGACACGGAGAACAATTAATCACTGTTCTCTCTATAACAGCCCTTAATATATTTGAAGAATGTTATCAGATCCCTCTGAGGCTTCTTTCTTCAAGGCTAAACATGCCCTGTTTGTTTTAACCATCCCTCACAGGTCAGAATTTCTAAACCTTTTATCATTTTTGTTGCTCTCCTCTGGACACTGTCCAATTTATTCACATCTTTCTTAAAGTGTGGTGCCCAAATCTGGACACAGTACTCCAGCTGATGCCTCACTAGTGCCAAGTATAGTGGGACAATCACCTGCATCTTACATATGACACTTCTGTTAATACATCCCAGAATGATATTAGCCTTTTTTGCAGTTGCATCACATTGTCGACTTATATTCAACTTGTGTTTCACCACAACTCCCAGATCCTTTTCAGCAGTACTACCAGGCTAGCACAAGTGTCAAGCACAGCAGTGCTCACGTGGTAGCCTGACACCCCCATATGCAGTGCTCTGGGTGAAGATCACCTAACCTCTCCACAAGGGTGTTTACCACTGATAGCAGCAGCAAAGCTGAAATGGAAACCAAAGCAGCAGGCATGTATGAGCAGAGCAAGAGGTAGGGGATGCTGGGGGAGAGGTCGTCCTGAGGCATATTTGGTGCTCATCTGTGGCACACCCAAAAGATGCTTCTAAATTTCAACCAGACAGGAGAAAACCTGTATTTTTTAAAAGGAATTAAATACATTCAGATCATACCATTTAAAAAGTGCTCTACCAGAATTTTTTAAAATTAGCAATTGTACAACACTCAAGTTGACAACATCCCAATATCAACTAACTCAATTAACAGTTAAAAATATCTATATCCAAATTAAGCTTGTCCTGCTTAACATATGTACAGTTTTGCTACAGTTGTTTATTATGGTAGAGACAGATGCATCTGATTACAAATGTCGATCAAGTAAAATGAAAGATCAACCCCCAAGGAAATGTCTTAAGATCGCAAATATGCTTAGACTTCAGCTTTGCCAACTAAAAAGATCTTAAAACCATTCTACCCTTCATGTAAATCTAATCTTTGCATATTTTTAAAGTTTAAATTACTGTAGTTAGACAAAAGTGTAATCTTTTCACATAGGTAGCTCAGTTTGTCATGCCTAGGTATCAGCCTGGTCCTGATTTGGCTGCAGGGATGTGCACTCCTGACATTTAGATCAAGAATTCCCTGGGAAATCAGTCAAGAGATTTTGACATTGCTGCTGGCCATCCTCCAGAGGGTTTAGTTTTACTCTCCTTCTCCATTTTCTGCGGACTCTGTACCTACAGTGGATGTACACAGAGTCCTGTGCTAGGTAAAGAGAAGTGAGAGAAAGGGACAAAATGACTGTTCATTACAGTGATTCATTCAAGATTTTGTTAGAGGCTTTACAAGAAATCAGTAATGTGGATGGATGACTGGCTAGCTTCTTTAGTCCTTATCCATTACCTATCTAATGTGACAGCTTGGAAACTGGTTGTTTTTCCAACTCAGTAAGAGCAAACCACAGTAGAAACAAACAAAATTGAAAACTTGGTAGGCTGGGAAACAGTTTGAGAGATGCGGGGTTTGGACTGCCATGTTCCTCTGTTAAACATTATTTGAAAAACAAAAGTACAAAATAAACACAATGTACGGTGTGCAGACATGGCTAGAAACTGCTGTGATTATGCGGCGGTAACTACTGCATCTTTGGGTATGATGAGAAACTCCACTGCACACCCAAAGCTGCTGCAGTTACTGCTGCAAAGTGGTGTGGGGGAGATGGGTCGGTGGGATTTTAGTGGTGTATCAGCCTTGTGATAGGAGTAAAAGTGAAATTCATTTATGCAATCACAAATTTTATCAGACATATGCAAATTAGTTTTCCACTTCATATACACCACCACCTTTTCCCATTCTGCAAGGTTCACCTACAGTTTCCTCAGTAAAAGTGTTGCACTTAATGTGCTCCATTTCTCTATGCGGATGGCTGCATTTGTTTGCAAAAAAGAGAGTATCAACCTGTGCAAAAATTCCTGATATTTTTTATGACACTTAGGAGCCAATTTTCAAAACAAGGATGCCTAAGGCTCATGTGTAAACAAGTACATACAATTATGAACTTAGATTTAAAGTGCAAATGTTCTAGTTGCATGCACAAAGCAGATGGTTGATCAAGCAAAAGGTGATTTAGCTCCTTCACTACCCATTTGTTCCTGCATTTGTTCAATTTTCACTGGTTCTTTCAGTAACTGGGTGAACAGTTGCTGACACATGATTTTCATAGTGTTTAAGGCCATAAGGAACCATTAGATCATCTAGTCTGAGCTCCTCTGTATCACAGGCCCATAAATTTCACCCAGTTACCCCGTATTGAGCCCAATAAATTGTTTTTAACTAAAGCATAATTGTGTTTGGCTAAAGAGCATGTTCCGTAAAAGCATCCAGTCTCCATTTGAAGACATCAAAAGATGAAGAATCCATCACTTCCCTTGGTAGATTGTTCCATTGGTTAATTACTTTCACTGTTAAAAATGTGTGCTTTATTTCTAATCTGAATTTGTCTGGCTTCAGCTTCCAATCATTGGTTCCTGTTATGCCTTTAACTTCTGGATTAAAGAGCTCCTCTAGTACCCAGTATTTTCTCCCCAGGAAGATATTTATCCATTGTAATCTAGTCAACTCTCAATCTTCTTTTTGATAAACTAAACAGAGTGAGCTCTCTAAGTTTCTCACTGTAAGGCATTTTCCCAGTTGTTTCAAATCAATCATTTTTGTGGCCCTTTTCTGCACCCACTCCAATTCTTCAATATCCCTTTTAAAATGCGGATGCCAGAACTGGACTCAGTATTCCACTATCAGTCTCACCTGTGCCATATGCAGAGGTAAAATCATCTCCCTACTCCTACTCACTACTCCCCTGATTATAAATCCAAGGGTCGCATTAGCCATTGTTACCCCAGCATCACGGTAGGAACTCATGTTCAGTTGCTTGTTCACTACGACCCCTAAATCCTTTTCAGAATCACTGCTTTTCAGGATACAGTCCTCCATTATGTAGTCATGGCCTGCGTGCTTTGTTCCTAAACCTATAACTTTGCATTTGGTTGTATTAAAACGTATTTTGATTGAACAGGCCAGTTTACCAAATGATCCATATCACTCTGTAGGACTGCCCTGGCTTCATTGTTTTTTACTACTCCACCAATCTTTAGAGCCCTGCAAACCTGCGGATGTCCGCAGATGATTTTTGTGGATTGCAGATCGGATACAGATACAAATTTTGTATCCGTGCAGGGCTCTACCAATCTTTGTGTCACCTGACATTTTTATCAGCAATGATTTTATGTTGACTTCAAGATATTAATGAAAATGTTGCCTAGCATCAGGCCTAGTACTGATTTCTGTGGAACCTCTCTAGAAACACCCTCATTCAATGTTGATTCCCCAATGACAATTACTTTTTGAGATCTGCCAGCCAGTTCTAAATCCATGTGCTCTATTGATATTGTATAGTGCTAATCAGAATGTCATACAGTGCTAAATCAAATGCATTCCAAAAGTCTCTTATTTCTATGCAGCGCCAGACTTGTAATCTCAACAAATGAAATCAGGTTTGTTTGATAGGCTCTATTTGTACCAAGATGAACATGAACCTTGGACTTCCCTTTCTGAAAACTGTCCCTTGCTCTATGCCCACAAGAATCAATTTCCACACAGTATTAGGAATATCTTCTTTTGAGCTGTCCGAATCCGTGTAGAAAATATGTCACAAATCTTACTTGGCACCCAGAATCTCCTGACTGTCAGCTCTATGTTGCAATCACAAAATAATCTTTTTTGATGAAATAAAATATAAAAAATCATCATAAAGATAAGTTTTACTTAGCTGCACTAAAAACTTACATCATGCAAAATTTATGCTGTCTATACTTGGAAAAGTCAGTTCTGCTTCAGATATTTTAGACTGTCCTGGTGGTTTATGAAATAGTAACTGTCCTCTTAATAATTGGGACTAATTATTTATTTTATATTTTCTCCCTTGATGCTAAGACCTTCTAAAAACTACACCCAATGCCTTTAAAGGTGGTATTGCTCATTTTTATAATAAGGTCCAGTTTCCACAGAACTAACTGAAAAGTAGAATCTGATGACGAATGTTTGTTTACAAGACTAGCTATTTTGCTGTACAAAGTTATAAAGAAAAACTGACTGCATGTTTTTCCTCAAATACTTTGGGGAACAATGTTTTCATTTCTGACAGTATTTAATTTTTCATCATGTGATCCTAATAGATTGTAGCATAGATGCTGCAGTTACATAAAGCTAGGGTATATTTAATAGATTTGATAGATTTTTAAGGTGAGAAGAGACCATTATGATCAGTCTTGTCTCCATCATAACACAGGGCATCGAATTTCATGCAGTGATTCCTGTCTCTAGCCCAACAATTTGTGGTTGAGAAGAGATACAGTGTGCATTTTATCAAGACATACAGTCTTGATTTAAAGACTCCAGCTGATGGAGAATTTGCCACAGCTGTTGATAAGCTGTTCCAAAGCTACACTGTTAAAAAGTTGAATCTTATTTCCTACTTGGCCATTGTTAATTCCAGCTACCAGCCACTGGATCTTGTTATGTCTTTGTCTGCTAGGTTTAAAGACCTCTCTCTTAGTCCATTACCTATGCATGTCCTGGAACTACCCATTGTTGGACAGTAGGGGAGAGAGGCAGTAGAGTGAGAAACCAGACATGTCAAGGATCGTATCATGTTTTATTCACTTCTCATAGGTTGGTTTGTTTTTGGTTTTGCTACTGACATTTTGCTAGGACACACTAGACCATGCAGGCTGTTGCTCTATAAAGCCGATTTAAATATTTTTGTAGTGAATGAACAGATACAAAATAATTAAAAAAAATTCTCTCCAAAATGCCTGAAGTTGACACTATTCTGGAGGTCTTTGGGAGTAATTTTTCATATACTTGTTTTCAAATTAGAGAAGTCGTGTTTAATGTGCCATAGACCAATTTTGAGGCAGTTTTCCATAGCATGTAGATTCAGAATCAGCAAGTTTCTCTTTCTCTTAACTCCCATTTTTGGATAGGTGTGTCCAGAGTCCTGTTCGAAGTGAGTTTCCTTGGTGAAGGCAGGTAGTGCCTTAGAGGTAAAAAAGGATTCAGATATTGCTAATCCTACCCTTACCTCCAGGCAGGGCCGGTGCTACCATTTAGGCCAACTAGGCGGTTGCCTAGGGCACCAAGATTTGGGGGCGCCAAAAAGTGGCTCCCCCATTTTTTTTTTTTAACAGCGACCGCTGTGCTGGGAGGGAGAGGGAGTCTCAGCCGCCGGCAGGCAGCCCAGGGGTTCCCCTGGGTCAGTGCGCTGCCGGCAGCCCAGGGAACCCCCTGGGTCAGAGCTGCCGCACGGATCCCCGGGCCGGGGTGCCTCAGGGTGGAGGGGGAGCTGCCGCGGGGGGGGGGGGAGGGAGGGGCGCCTCAGGGCTGCCGTGGGGGAGGGTGCCTCCGAGGGGAGGGGGGGAGCTGCCGCAGGGTTGGGGGGGGAGCGCAAGGTGGAAGTTTTGCCTAGGGCGCGAAACTTCCTTGCACCGGCCCTGCCTCCAGGCCATATTCTAGAAAAGCTTGATCCCTGAATAAATAGATCCACAGGGATGAAAATTTCCCAGGGATTTTTCCCTTGCACATGGATTTTCCACACTTTTGTAAAGTAAATGCCTGCTGTACCCAATGCCGTCCAGTTTAAACCATATGCCAGCTTACTCGACTGACAAAAACAAGTTTTTACTACTGTTAGTAATGCGAAGCCAGCACATTTATGGAAGAGTGAGCTACATTCTTTTCAGCTACACGCATCATCAACACGATTATCAGTGAGGCTCTGATTGTGGAATCTTTATTCCTGGAAGTGTAAGAAGAGGCAGAGAAATACACAGCCTGTTTTTCAGATCCAGGGGGAGTTTGCAGAGCTGGTAGTCAGCTCTTTTTGACTTGTAAAATGAACACAGTTGATGTGGACGGCATGGAGAGGGACTGAATATGCAACTGCACAATGTTATTTTTGCAGTCACTTTTCTGACTGTGACTGGGCTTTAATTGCGGTCCTGATAGTTCCGTCTCTTTGAAGAAAGGATTCTCTCTCTCGTAGAATGATTCTTCGGGAGTTTAGCAAATTTTGTACCTAGCCGTGGAGTCGGTCTCAAGCAGCCCATTAACTTCTTCAGACATTAATGATGAATCTCATCTTAGATTTATCTGGGATCTTAGAAGGTTTTAGGACAAAATAATGGTGAGGAAATAAACATATTAACACACAAGAATAAAACGATAAAATGAAAACCTCCTAATTCTTGATGACATGATTTGACAGCTTGGTTTCATTTGTAACAGGTAGACCAATAAGTAGGTGAGGCTCACAGAGCAAGCTGGGTCCAGCTGTGACACATAATTTGCTGAATTAGTGTGTCTAATTCTTGCCCCCCCCCACTCTCCTTCTGCACTCAGGCAGTGCAAAGGAAGCAGAGACTGGCCGCAGTTCCCTGCTGAGGATACCCACCCCGTGAAGCCCAAGAAGCTGACTCATCTGCTTTCCTCTCCCCACAATCTCTGGCACAAAGGGCATTTCAGGGGTGGGGGAGTCGCTGTACTGTGATGAGCTGTAGCTATTTTCAGCTGGTTGGTAATTCCTAGGGGACCATGGCCAATGGGTTCAGCCCCTAGGCTGTCTAATCTGCCTTGTGCCAGGGCAGGCAGAAAATCAGATAGCCATAACTGGCTCCCTGACAGCACCCTCTTGTACTGCACTCAGCAGATGCTGCGTTCACTGGAAAATCAGGCCCATTGGGAGGAGTCAGGGAATAAGCCGTGCTTAGTGAAATGAGTTATCTGGTAATCTCATGTAGCTCTGATTTGCCTATTATTCAAGTAAGTGTCAGTGTGGATCTCTTTATGTGCTCGTGCTCTATGGGAACATGAGACGGCACAGAGCACTTGTGTGGCCCTACTAGCCACTGCTAGTCAAATAACCTCCGGTCTCCTCTGAATGCTAACCTACACTGGGATCCCCACTGATTACACCATCTTGTAGAACCAGTGTTTACTGTAGGGTAACTGACTGTTCTTTTCTGGCACTGAACAGAGTCCTGTCCCCTTTACTTTACAGTGTGCATTTTCTGGGAGGGTTCACAGGGGAGAGATTATGGAAGTTTATGAGACCCAATTTGGGTGGAAAACAAATTAAATGTTATTCATCATTCAAGTGAGAAGGCTGCAAAAACAGGGGAAAAACAAACACTTGATTTTCAGGCAAGTGCAATTTGCTTGGAAAGTGAAGAATTTAAGCCACATACAGAAAGTGAAGGGAATCTAAGCCTTTGGGGACACCTCAGAGATTTCTTAGAATTACAAGAGTTATTGGAGACTTTTTATGCATTTCAATGGAAAGTGTCCTGTAGGCACTGGAATGTTCTGGTTAAAAGAACAGAGCCCTTTTCTACATTGCTTCCCTTGTATGTGAGTGATTTTGAAAGGCCTGGAGCATTTCAGAGGTTTGGGAACACAGACAATTGCAAGGGTCTGTGACAGGCTCCCCACCCCCCCATCCTATAATTGTCCAATCACTGTGGTTTTGCTCCTGAGCCAAAACAAGGGGTAAGGCATAATAATAATAGAAAGTCCAGAAACTGTAGATTTTACATGACAAATACCCTGCTTCTCTCATTCAGCAAGTGCACAGCTCTGCAACCAGAGAGAAAAATAGCAGTTTCTAGCCTAAAAAAAGCTGTCACTGGGACAGCTTGTTTTCCTTTGGCAGATTAGAATAAACTAGAGGAAAGCATCTATGCTCATAAAGAAGAGATGTCCTGAAAATGATAAAGAGAAGCCTGGGGGTGTCATGAAAGTTTCTCTCCCCCTTTTTTAATCAGCTTGTTAATAAAGGAAGTGGCTTAAGGCTTTAAGATAGCCTTAAACATTGCCTTGAAGAATGTTTCTACGCCCCGTCACAAAAGAACAAATGAGGGATAGTGATTGCATTTGTTTTTTTAAAAGAACTTTGCCAGCATTTTTAAAGCTGGATGCCTAAATTCAGGCTCCAAAATCCAGTAGAAGTGGGCTGATTTTCAAAGGCGCGGAGCACCAGGGTCAACGGGGGGGAGGGGGGAGGTTTGACAAATTACCAGGGCCTGGTGGTCCGGAAGGGGGCCCGGGGCCCGGCTTCTCCCCCATCTTTTTGGCCCTGTTTAGCCGGTCCACCTTTGCTGGGGGGCCCAAAAATTTTTTTTCACCAGAACCCAAAGCCGCTCTCGGCAACCCTGCTGAGCACTTCCTATTGATTTCAATGGCAGTCGCAGGGAATTTTCAGCAGCTGTGAAAACGAGCCATTTATTGTAGGTGCTGATTTAGGAGCCTAATCTTAGACACCAAATCTGGGCCTTATTCTCTATTAACTTTTTTAATGAAGAGAAGATGGGAAACAAAATGTGGGCCTTATCCTGCCTTCCTTTGCCCACCCAAAACTCCCATTAAGTCAGTGGAGTTTGTGTGTACAAAAGGATCTGTTCACATTATAGCAAATAGTCTGAAGACAGCAGCTGAGATTTGTGAGAGAGGTTTGCAATAGCAGTGGGTGGGAGAGGGGCTAATTTTGTCTAACAGATTTTATAAACATTGCTGTTTTGCCCTACCTTCCATACAAGGGAGCTTGTAAGAGTCATTACCCTCCCCAGCCCTGGGAGCTGAGAGTGCTTCCCAGAGCCAATCTTATGACATGTTGATGCGAGAGGCACCATTCCTTAGAATGTGTCATCTCCTCCAGCTGCAATTGAGCCTCTCTGCCTCTCACTACGGGCTATCTGCTGCCCTCTCTATCCTACCTCCCTCTTTTTAGTAGAATGGCAAAAGTCAATGGAAAAGGGGACAGTTTCATTTGTAGACATAAGATGACCAGAGTGACCAGGGCATTAGATATGACTGCACACTTCACACATCCTTAGTATTGGCCCCAACACTTCCCCTGTATCACCTCAACCTGGACAACCGAAAAAGAAGGCCACTAGTGATGCAAACTTGAAATTCCTGTACTACAACCCGGATTCATTTGGGATGACTGGACTAACTCACAGGTGGCTTCAAAACATGTGAGACTCATAAGAACAGAAGAACGGCCATACTGGGTCAGACCAAAGGTCCATCAAGCCCAGTATCCTGTCCTCTGACAGTAGCCAATGGCAGGTGCCCCAAAGGGAATGAACAGACAGGTTATCATCAAGTGATCCATCCCCTGACACCCAATCCCAGTTTCTGGCAAACAGAGGCTAGGGACACCATTCCTGCCCATCCTGGCTAATAACCATTGATGGACCTATCTTCCATGAATTTATCTAGCTCCCTTTTGAACCCTGTTATAGTATTGGTCTTCACAACATCCTCTGGCAAGGAGTAATACTTTCTTGTGTTTGTTTTAAACCTCTTAATTTCATTTGGTGTCCCCTTGTTCTTGTATTATGAGAAGGAGTAAATAACACTTCCTTATTTACTTTCTCTATACAACTCATGCTGATAAAACACACAATATATGTTACACACATACAACATGTATACACCACTCTCTCTTCATTATATCTAATTATTCTAATCTCTGTAAGTGCAAAGAGCATACAGATAGGCACCATTTTATTTTAACATGTATGTCTAAAATATATATAATAGAGATTTTCAAAGCCAACTACAGAATTTAGCCACAACACCCACTGAATGGATACATGTGGCTAAATCCCCAAGCCCATATCACAGATCTTAATCATATATATAAAATCTGTACACACAGAGAAACACATGAGAATGAGTGAATTGGCAAGAGAGGGGTGAGTTCAGTTGTATGAACCAGAAATTGGTTTTCTAAACGGGTTAGAATTTTGTTTTCCCTCGTAGTCTTAAAAAAAAATTGACAATGTGCGTATGTTTATTTTTATATAAAGAGAAATTGCTTCACAGGTTGAATGCTAATCTATCTGGATCCAATCTTTTGTAGCCAAGTAATTAGCTTGAGAAAAAGAACATATTTCTTGTGCTGATATTTTTAACAGTAATGTCTCAATGTGCTGCTATAGTCCATTTTAAAACAGTTTTCAAATGTCACCCGGTGACTGGTTTTATCATCTATGGCTAGAAATGGGACTGCCTAATGTATTTCTCTCATTTGCTGCAGCACCTTCTTCAAATGGACATCTGAAAGTTCTGCTCTGCAAGCCATTTTGGATAAGATTCTAAGATAGCAGGAAGCTGGATGGGGAAGAAGGAGAAATGTTAGCAGCAGAAGAATGCTGACAAGAAGGAACTACTTGGGAAATAAGATGCAAAATGGCCTTTCCAGAAGAGAGAGACTTGGAAAACTGGCTTTAATATTTTGTGAGCTCCCAAATGAATGTACTCTTATGAATTCCCTAAAGTCAGCTCACTTCCATTGCCCACTGGGTCAAGTCTTTCGGATGAACATGAATGAATACTAACAACACGTGCACCAAATTCATACCTTGATATGTCATTGGTGTCTTCAAAAGGCTTGTGAGTGTCACGAGGAACTTTAGAGGCATCCAGGAGATCCTCCTCCTGATTTATATATGCTGGTATGCATCTCTAAGATAATGCAACCCTAAGATAATCTTAAATGCTTTTGTCACACGTGCTCAGAACGCCAAGTCCAGTTCGTCAGGTTCATGTTATTTGGCTGCAGTTACAGTGGGTACATAGACATTGCAACTTTTTAAGAATAGTTCCCATTCACTCAGGGTAAGGACAGTCAGTCATTTGTGACTTGATAGCGGTGAGGACCAATTTGAATGGCAGGAATACCTGAGTTTTAAAAATATATATATATTGAGTCCGTCAGTGTGCTTGGCACTGTGAAAACGTGGAAGAACTCATGGTCCCGCTCTCTAGCAGCTTACAGTCGAAGGCCCCAGGGCTGCCCAGAACTCTATGTAAGTGGATCTCTACACCTGTACTGGAAACATTGCAGAATAGGCACCTTGCACCATATTTACATAGTTATTTAGGTGCTGAAAAATGCCAATAGGTGCCTTTTGGATTTTACAAAAGTATGTGAGTAGGTTATGTGCCTAAATATCTTTGAGGAGATGGGCCCTGTTCCTGTGCTCAATGGGCGTTAGGTGCCTACCCTCTTATGGGGCTTCTGTAAATCTCAGCCAGGCACTTTTGTGAATCCCACCTCCCTCTTTATGTGCCTACATACCTTTGTAAATCTGGGCCCTAGTTCTGACACACAGTTCTGTTCAGATACAAACTCTCTGGATGATGTTTCCAATGTGCAGCACAGCAGATCTTGGGGAGCGAGCAGTGCTGAAAGCAAGGCTTTGTGGAAGAAGCATGTGTTTGAGGAGGAAATTGAAAGACAAATTGGTATGGGAGACATTTGTAAATGTAAGGGACATGAGAAAGGAAGAAGATGAAAATGCAAAGATAAAAGGGAGTGATTGAGGGCTATTACAGAAGAAAAGTTATGGTAGCCGACGTGGGATTGTCTATTTATTTTTGAAATGTAGGTGACTATTTCCCCTCCTTCTAATCATTATTGTAATCTCTTTCTAAGAGTGAAAAGTACCCAGGATAATATTTCAATATGTTCTGCAGTTTTCCATTAGTTCCCTGTACCGGGATGGTCACCCGCTCCTGCCCTGAAAGGGCTTGAAGCCAGCCCTGGGAGAGGGCTGGGGCTGCGAGCTAAAGGCTTGCTGATTGGGGAAGCAGCCGCAGCTGGGCCATGCCCCAATCAGACTGCAGCTGGCCCTATAAAAGCCAGTGAAGCCAGGAGCTGAGAGGAGTCTTTCTCTGGCTGCTTGGGAGCAGAGCAAAGTACCTAGAGTGGAGCAGGGCTGGGGGAAAGGCTAGAGGAGCCGGGGGAGCTCCAGCCTGGAAAACCCCCAGGCTGCAGGCCTTTGATGAAAGGACAGGAAGGGTACTGGGGTTGCAGAGGTGCAGCCCAGGGTAAGCCAAGACAGTAGGTGCAAACCCCCCTTGCTGGTGATGAGTAGCACTTACACTGCAGTCTGCCCCAGGGAACGGGGGCTAGGTGATGACTGGCAGTGGCCATAGACTGAGATGAGGTGGGGATAGAGGGTAGGGGTTCTCTGGGGAGGGGAGACCTAGATCTGTGGGGGTACTGCCAGGCAGCAGCACCCTGGCCTGAAAAGGGCACCGGGGTCCAGGAGAGACTCGGGCCCAGTGGCAAGCGGGATACCGGCCTGCAGAGGGCGCTCTGGAGGCTGGAAACGCTAATTCCCAGGGTGAGTCGCTGCAGGGTGACATCTCCAATGAGTGTAGCTACATGGGTGGGCTTCAGTGCACTCAAAGCTTAGGTCTGTAGAACAGTACAGATGAGTATCATTTTATTTTGGAATATTATATTGAAATGAAATGAATTAGTCTAATGATCATAATAAAAATTAGGACAAGATTGTCTCTCCTATTCCAGCTGCTTTATGTTGGATTAAAGGGCTGGAACAGTGTAATGGGACCGTTCCTCCAGGTTAGACAACTTGGCTGTAGTTTTATGTCAGGTCAGTGCTTGGTGGAACCTTAATAATTCTCAGTGTTTTGACACAGAGCTGAAACAGCAGCTCTGATTCTTGAGACTGCCAACTGCACAAAATGGAACTGAAACAATTCAGTGAATTATTTGAACATAACTGAAAAGTCCTCAATTTTCTCTGACATCTTCAGAATAAGCTATGAAGCAAGGTTGCGTACCTGAGTACGAAAGCCCAATGAAATTCAAAGGCAATAACTAGAAGTCTGATGTACTCTTTTACATAATGCAAAATAAATCATGGAACTCACAGTTGTGGGAAATTGTGCCGGGCGGGGGACGGGGGACACAGTTAATTATTTAATGACCGTAGACAGATTAAAAAAGTTAAAGCTTTTTAAATCATTCACACAAATTGTCAACAGCACATGTCAAAATATACAAAGTAAATAGCCTTAAATCAACAAATGGTATCTGTTTTTACTTGTTATTCACTAGTTCATTTGTAACAAGCTGAATACGAAAGTCTACTCTAAATCACTGGATTTTTACTCTACTAAGTTTTCAAGAAGCATTTTTCTTACTTTGTCTATCTGTGTATTTAGATTGTTGTCAATGGAAATATTTGTTCATTAATTTGTGTGTACAGTGAAATCGATGTTTACTGACATTTACCAATAAAAATATAATCCTCCCAAACCTATATATAAGTGTTTCTCTCTCTCTCACATACATACACACACACACTCACACACACACACACACACACACACACACACACAAAGTTTCTTGGAGTTCTATTAAGATAATTTCCTCTCCAATTTTGTAAACGTGTAATTTTGTAATTTTCACTACATTTAAAATTAAATTGGTGATATCCAAGTTAAAAGCAGCCACCTCACACTAATACCGGTATATGGGGCCCAAATAGCTTCAGTAAGTTTGGTCTTGTGGGGAAGTTCTCCCAGTGAGTGCTTTGGTGTAATTATTTTATTTTAAATTGGCCTCTAGTTTTCATAGACATACAAACCAGTGTATTTTAATTTGATTTGAAGAATTAATTTTGATGCCTTAAAAAAAGGGAAGTATAGGAAATTTTTACTTTCCTCATTTTGCCTAGAATAAATAACTGTTAGCTGTTTGTTCCAGGAGGGAGGCAGTGCAGTCTAGTGATTAGAACAGAATAAACATTGGAACACGTAGGTTCCATTCCAGCACTTCTACTGACTCATTATAATGCTTTTGCCAAGCTATTCAACTTCTCTGTGCCTAAGTGGTGTGACACTTAACTGACTTATGTCTGAAAAACATTTTGAGATCCTCAGAACAAAGGTCGTACAACACTACTACGTATTATTACAGCAAAACCTGTATCAAGTGACCAAATATTAGTTACATAGCACAGTAAGCTTAAAAGGTCAAACAAAAATTGAACTGGAAGACATGTAGATACCTTAACGTAGCTCCCAGGACAGGCATTGCTTATTGCAGTTGATCCTTATAGTAGGCCTAAAGATACTATTGCCTACTATACTGCAATGTGCATTTTCGTACTTCAGCCAAAAACACATCGTATAATTTTGAGTACAACAAACATTGGTGGGTTTTTATATAGATTATATTGGATGACCTTCAATTTATGATTTCACTTACTGATCTTTCTAAACATCAGCTGATTTACAACCCAGACTCCCTGTGACCTTTTAAAATTTACTTTTAAAAATAGAGGTTATCTGCAAATTAGTCCTTTATCTATTGTAATCCCACAAGTCAAAAATCACAGTCCCAATTCAATTATACTAAACTCTTATGTTAATTTTAAATCATGTAACTTAATTCCTGGCAAAGCAGGATGGTGAGTTTCAAAATGTGGTTAATGAGGCAAAGTACAATCTAGAGTCTGTTACTGAGATCATCCTAATCCCTCAGGTTGCTGAAGAGGACCGGGGAGAGCCTTTTCCTTACAACAGTCAGGGTTAGATTTTCAAAAAAATGAATTTTAAGTGCAGTTAGGGGCTATGACATCTGACGTTGAGCACACACTGAAGTTAAATTACTTTCACAAATGCGATTGAATAACAGTGCAACTAAAACAAATATGGTTTTGTGCATACACACTTAGCTTGTACCCTCCCACCGCAAATCGTAGATGCAAAATGTATTAGACTTGCGAAATCCAGGGAGATGATGTGTGCCCATTAATCTGTGCTCTTTGTTCATTTTTGCTCTCATTAGCACAAGTTCAACACTTTTTAACACCACCTCTCCCCTCTTACCTGTTCTGTTCGTTCCCTCTGGGGCACCTGGCAGTGGCCACTGTCGAAAGACAAAATACTGGGCTAGATGGACCTTTGGTCTGACCCAGTAGGGGCATTCTTATGTTCTTATGTTCTCTTGATTCAAACAGTTTTTAACTAATAAGAATTAGTTGGTGAAATCTTATTTTTCATGATGTGAGACTATGCCGCTTTTCCAATAGAAATATAAATACCTATTTTCCAAAATCACTTTCAGGCCCCAATCCTGCACTACTGAGGACAATGGAAGTTTTATCATTCATTTAGTGGGAACAAGTTTAAGGTTTGGTTCTCATTCAGTGACTTTGTAGTTTATCATTCTATCTATTCCACTGAAATAATTATTTTCTACAAAACTCAAGCACATCCTTGGCCTGTATACCTTATTAGTGGAATCAAAACCCTTCTCTCTTTCATGCATGGTGGAAACATACAAAATCTTTGAGACTCAGTAGTACACAAAAACACTATGTTGTATGAGAGTTAAAATTGCAGTAGATACAGATACAGAAAACCACAAAAAGGCAAAAGAAAAGTTAAGGGTGTCAGAAGAATCAGTGTTGGGTCATCTATTATTTAAAATCTTTAACAATCTGGAAGAGGTCTAAACAGCACCTCAAAGGAATTCACAGATGATTTGAACTGGGAGTGAACACTCATCAGGACAGAGAAATAACAGAGTAGAACGCAGAGGTCTTGCCTTCCCTAGGGAAAGAGGTGCATTTGAGTTAACTAAAGAGGTAAAATCCTAGTGAAGCCTAGGCAGTTAATAGTTTTCACATGACTTAGCCAGTAGATCTGCATAGGGGCAATACTTGAAGATCAAAAGTTCCTTGTGAGCAATCTTCCACTCTTTTTTGAAGGCTGGTGTGCATACCCACTCATAGGAAACTAGCAAGCCGTGCCCCTTGGATAGAAGGGGGGTAAAGTGGTCTTGAACTGTAGCAGCCCTCTTTCAAATTAGGTGTCAGAGTAGGATATCAAGTTTAAGGAACAGTACTTGGTAAAAATATGCATTGAATTTCATGTTACTACTTTGCATAGCTGCATAATAGGAATATGTCAGACATGCTACAGGTGCAGCAGTGGCTCTGGTGGAACCGCAGTCTCTACAGGGTTACCTAAGATATGTCTTTTTATTCAATGTGACTGTCTCTGCTTGGAAATAGGTTCTCCCTGGTATCTTTCCCCATAGACTACGAATAGTCTGCTGGGTTTTTTAAAAGGGTTTGATTTTCTTCAGGTAAAAGCAGTGTCATTTTAACATCTAGAGTGTGCAGAGGTGTTTCCTGGCAGTGGAAGTGAGGGTGTAGAGAGAACTCCAGAAGAGAGATGTATTGGATAAGATGAAGTCTGACATCACGTTGGGCATAAAATTAGGGTGTGGCCTCAGAGTCACCTTGTCCCTATGAGCTATGGTATAGTGTGGTGTGGCCACGAGTGGGTGGAGTTCACTAGCCCTTCTTGTGGAATTGATGGCTATAAGGAAGGCTGCCTTTATAGGGCGATGCTCTAAAATACTTTCCTAAGAGGCTCAAAGAGAGAGCCTATGAGTTTGGTCAGTACGAGTTTAAATCCAAGGACAGAGGAGGCTCCTTTGTAGAAAGAATGGTTTTCAGAGACCTAAAAGCAGAGCATGTAGGCCCGTCTTTAATATGCCTCCGGTGGGCTGAAATGGCAGCTAAACACACCTTGAGGGAAGCTGAGGCTAGTCCTTGTGATTTCAGGTATAATAAGTAGGCCTGGATTGCAGGGACCCTGGCTTGAGATACGGTTAGGCTTTGTTTTTTTTTTTGTTTAAACTGGCCCACATGGAGAACCAACTTCATTTTTATTTGTAGCACTTGAGAGTGGAGCTTTTCCTAGACCGCAATGGGATGATCTGGATTCCCTGTGAGCAGAAACAGTCTGCAGTTACCAGAATATCCCCCACAGTGCTAGATGGAATGTCTCTGGATTAGAATGTAAACTCCCCCCTTGCTGTGTACACAGGAGGTTTAGAGAGAGAGGCAGAGGGTAGGTGGTTCTCCAGACAGGTGTAGGAAGATCTAGGTACCACATTGACTGTGTCTGTCTTGATTTTTCTTATGGGCCCTGGGGGTCAGGGCCTGGGAGGTGATGGTATCCTTCTGGGCCCATTCTTGACCCATGTCCAAGAAACATCTGAGTTGTCTTTCTTGGATCTCCTATAACAATGTTATTTCTTTCCCTAACCATTTTCTCATCACTTCATTTCTTATTTTCTAAAGTCTCCGAACTCTCAGTAGTCCCCCCCAGCTAGTTCATTTTCACAGTTAAAATCTTTTATTTGTTGGCTTTCATCAGACTTCAACATTCCGGCCCATATGGCAGTATCAGCACGATAACTGTTTCACACATACTGATTTGACTTTAGCCTTCCAGCTCTTACAGAGTTTTCTGAATGCAATAGTGGCTATTCTGATTCCTCTTTTTGTGTCATCTTCAATACTAGTCCTCCAAGGTGCACAATTTGTTGCACTTGTTCCAGTTCTTTGTCTCCAAGTTTGATCTTTACCTCTTTCTCTCATCTTCCAATTGCCAAGATTTTGTCTTATCTGTGCTGATCTTCAGTCCAAATTTTCTGCTTTCCCAATTTACCTTCTCATTTATTTTCTGTAAATCTTCCTTGGTCAACACTATGAGGTCAACACTATCTGTAAGTCTAAGTTCTGCAACATGATATCAAATGCCCGTTTAAAATCTATACAGTTGTTGTAAAACAGATTCAGTTGTGTTCTATGTACTTCTCCAATATCTGTCTTATCACAAATAGCTGATCTACTGTACTTTGTCTGAATCCAGCCTGTTCCTCTGCAAGTGCTGCTTCTATACTTCTTCATTCTCCTCTGCAATGTCTTGGTGAATGCTTTTCCTGGCATGCTCAATAAGAGGATTCCTCTTATCTTCTTTTTTATAGATTGGTACTATTATCACTTTCCCCCATTCGTTCAGCACTTGCTGCTGTTTGTAAAGCTGCACGGTTGTTGTCACTTCCTGGCACGTTTTTCTTTTTCAGACTTTCCATTGAGATCTTTACTACTTCTAAGAATTCCAGCATCTGCTCTCCCTTGTTTGTACAGGCCCGTTTCATTTACTGTGTTCTGCATGTTGTACAGCTCTTCAAAATACTCTTTCATCACTTCATTTCTTGTTTGTCCTCAATTATTTGCCCATGCTTGTATCTCACCACTGACATCTTCAACTCGTATGTCCCAGTCAGTTTTCTTATCATGCGATACAGCCCGTGCCATATTTGTCTTTGTGTATTCTTCTGCTTCATTACGTAGTTCACATAGCCAGTTGTTTCTGTCTCTCTGTATTTTCTCTTTCCAGTCAAACTGTTGAACTTAGCTCTTAGACTTATGTCTTCCTTTTTATTTCCTTCAGCTTCATGTGATTGTCACTCAATTGCAGCACTCCATCAGTATCCACTTTAGGTTCTTCATTTTGGCTTTGTAGCCCAGCCTCTCTCATAATCCCATTTTTTTACATTGTTCCATGTCTTTCAACATTCATTTCTTCTTTCACCAGAGATGTGATGTTTCTCTGCAAGGCTTCTTTGTATTCTTTCCGGATATCTGGCTCTTTCAATTTGTCCCTGTCATACATTTTATTTCTTGGCACATTTTCAATTGCTGGTAGCCAACTTCATAGATGTTAGCACTAATTGATGATCCAATTCAATATCGGCCACAAATGATCTGCACAACCACATTTGATTTCCATCTGCGATTCACAAATACAGAGTCTATCATTTTCTTCATTTGCCCATCAGGTGATATCCAAGCACACTTGCTCACAGCTTTCTTTGTTGAAGTAGTGTGTTCATTATCACCTGGTTGTTACTTAGGCAGAAATTTAGTAGCCTTTCTCCTCTTGCATTTTCTTCACCCAGTCTGAATCTGCCTATTGCTCCGGCACAGGAATTCCAGTCCTATCCTACTTTTGTATTAAAATCTCCCATCATCAATAACATGTCTTGTCTTGAAGCGTCTTGTATTGCTTTCTGTAGATTGCTATAAAATTCATCATTTTTTTCCTTGGGCACTACTGTTCAGTACATATATTTTTATACGATTCAGATTTGATTCTAAATCTCACCTTCAATATATGAGGAGACATTAGGTTAAATACCATTAAAACCTGGCTTGCCTTCAGCTTTAGCACTAATGCAACTCCATCCTGGTGTCCACCATCTTCTCTTCCCAGTATCGATATCCTGTGTTCATTGAGGTAGCATTCTTATTTGCCTTCCCATCTAATTTCACATAAACCGCTGGTTTCCCACAAATATCTTTTCAACTTGTATATCATTACCGTAAGTGCTCCTGCCTGGTATAATGTTCTTACATTCCATGTTCCGGTAAATGTCTTATCCTTTGGGTTCATCATACAATTCCCTGTTCTGCATATTGTTGTGTTTGTTCTGTTCACATACTTTTTTCTGCACCTTGGTTTCTGAGCAGTGAATGTGGCTTTTGTTTGTGTGGGAAATGACCAAGCATGTACCTTACACCAAAGAGTGCTATGTACTACAAGCCAATGTCTCAACGGTCTCATGGACTGACGAGTATAAGGAATGACATATGGAAGGATACCATCAGGCCCAAGAGTATTATGTGAAATTGAATGTCTGTTCTGGTTGCTCCCTGAGTGTAGTCAGAGTTTGTTGCATCCCGAGTTATGTCTCTTCTGTGAGAAAAGCCCTGGCTTGGGTCAAGTGGAGAAGTGTGCTGATAAAAGAGATCCTCTGTGTGATATGAAGAGGAGCTTTCACCCTATTAATTAGGAGATCCAGTGATTAGAAGAGACTGCACATGTATTGAATTGCCCATGTCAAGTTCTGAGGAGACTTGGCTATTAGCAGCCAGTCATCAAAGTACAGGTAAACAAAGACACCTGGGTGTCTGGGTGAGCAACTGCCACAGCAAGATACTTGGTGAATACCTGAGGCATGGTGGATGGATCTAAACTGCAGGACTTTGAAGTGATAGTGCTTTGACCCTACACAGAACCTGAGATATTTGGTGCAAATCTTTTGATCAGCACATGAAAACAGGTGTCCCTCAAGTTGAGATTTTCTAATAGAAAGTTTATGCCTCTTTCTGTCTAAGGGGGTGATTGAGAGGCTGCAGCTCCCTGGACTTCTCCTGTGCGGCAGATACCACTGGGAAATTGGCCAGTGGCTGCTGGAATAAAAACTGTTGGCCCTTGCTAAATATCCTGATCTTCTGGCTACAGGAGGGAATGAGACAGGTGAAAGCCAGGTGTTCTTGGCTGAATTATGACAGCCACTTCTAAGGGACAGAGCCAGCCTCTCTGTAGTTTGAATCTAGAAAATGTCAAAGTGGATTACTTATGTATGGCCATTCTCCCCAAGAGTTCCTCCGGCTGTCTATGCTCACCAGGCAGGGAGATGGATGATGTCCCTATTTGAACTTTGGATAGGAAGCATCTATATTCTCCCTCAACAATGACTCATATGGGTCCTCAGGAGGGTTACCCTGTGCAGAGAGAAATTCTCTCAGTCAGAGCAGCACTGGCTGAGATAGTAGCCCCCTGCCCAGGATTGGTGCGATCCTCATCTGGAGCCCTTAGTGGAAGTGGAAGTGAAGAGGTGATTCTGTGGTTTGATTGGTGAGGATGTTGGCACTGAAGCTGGTCTCCACACCAGCAATGGACCTGCCAGAGCACTGGACTATAGCCATCTGAGCCAGGTGAACCTGGAGCCTCATGTATCTCTTTCCTTTCTGGTCCAGGGATTAAAGGCACTGCAGACTGCATAATAGGTGATGATGTGCAGTCTGTGGCAATTCACCCAGGCACAATAGGCTCTGGATGTGGGCATCAGACGGTAGTATAATAGCAGAACAAGAGACGCACCTCTTGAAATGCTTAGGAGGCTTGGGATGTGGCATAGCCCTAATGAAGGAACTAGGAAGTTCCCAGGTTAAGGGACTGCTAGAAGCTGGGAGTGGACAACAGGGGTTGGATCACTTGAGAATTGGCCACTGTCAGAAGACAGGATACGGGACTAGATGGAGCATTGGTCTGACCCAGTATGGGTGGTCTTATGTTCTTATGAAAAAAGGGGGGAAATTTCAGGATTAGTTAAATACTTGCACTAAACTAAGGAAGTACAAAAGAGGGGCTGAGAAGGTTCTATTCACTAAAGACATGAGTAGGGTGAGTTCTGTTAGCTCTCTTTGGTAGCGGTCCGGGAACTGATGTAGTTGGGGGTACATTCCCTTATAGAGAGTAGTACACTGAGGTCATCCTCACAGGAGTGCACTTGTGTGCCCCCAATGGACACAATCTTTTGAGGCATTCTGCAGCCAGGGTGCCAAATCCTACAAGGAGGAATAGTCAGAGGCCCTTGAAGAAAGGCCAGCAATTACATCTGGGGGAAAAGAATTCAACAGACAATCCCTGATCCCTGAAACACTTAAGCACATACATGACTTTACTCACATGTACAGTTCCATCGGCTTACTGGATTCATAGTAGCAACCACCAAAAACATTGGGAGGAGGTGGGGGAAGAAGAGGAAAAAAAAAATCAGTGGAGTGATTTTTGCCCATAAGTTGGCTCCAAAGATGTACCAAGTACTCTCCTCCAAAAGACCTACCATGTCCTACATTTATACAATAAAGTATATGTCCGTATTGTGCATGCATCTAGGTGTGTGCACCCAATGCTGCCATGTTTCCCTGTGCACACATGCCTAGAATACTGTGTACCTCTGTGTCCTCCTAGAACTAAATGTTCCCTCTCCCCAGTGTCCTCACTCTACATTTTTCTCCCACTCTCTTCTCTCTCCCCCCAACCTTTGCATACAGTCTCCTCAATACAGGCTGCCTGTTCCCTTCCTAGCTGTATTTTCCTCCTCCTCACTGGGAGGAGAGCTGAAAGGTGTCCTCTTCCTCCTTCCATATGCTCCAGTCATGTGAGAAGTGGACTCTTCTTTCCCCTTACTACAAGTGCAGCTAGCAGGGGGGAAGGTAGGCTCTACCCTCTAATGGCTCCGTGTGGAACTTCTCTGCCTTCAGCTTTGAGTGGTGCTCTTACCTGTGCTCATCAGCTGTTCGACAGTTCTACTGGCGAGGGAACCGGCTGTGGGCAGCAGCACTTTTGGGGTTGGAACTGGCCTCCCCTCTCCTCTGCCACAGGCTGAAAGTTGAGAGTAGAAAAAGGCATTGAGGTCCCCCTATTCCTCAGAGTATGTATGTGGTGGGTGAATAGCTCGCCTACCTCCTCACCTCAGCGACTGCCTTTGGCAAGATCAGGGCCATACAGTCATTTGGCACAAGGAACCTGGGAAGCAGTAAATCTGATAGTGAAGAAGGGGGAGTCACTTACTTATGACAGTTTCCTGTAGAATGGTCTCCTCATTCTACAAGTCCTCATATTCTGAGACTGGAAGCAATTGTTCAAAACTAGAAAAAATGTAGGGTTTTCTTCCCCTTCTGGGACATTCTGAGCAGCTATTCCATAATGCTTCAGAAGAAACTGTCTGCATCAGGGATGATAGTGTCACAGTTTCAGAATAACTGCACCTTTAACCCCACCTCCGTGATCTGCTCAGATCCCAGGCCTTTACCTCTCTCTGGGCAGAGACCCATGTCCCACTCCCTTCTGACCTGAGGTTTTAGCCTGCAGTCCCCCTGGCACTTCACTGTGATTATCCCAAGCAAGTCTGACAAATGTCCAACCCCTGCTTTTTAGTTTCTCTCTCAGAACAATTAGAGTGTTTTTACCAATGACCACGTAGCACGTAGGTTTATTCACGGATAAAAATGAAAACACACAAAACAAAACCAGAATCTAAATGCTTTACCAGTAACTCCCCATCTGTCCTATGGAGACCCTGGCAGGTCCCAGTCTTTCCAACCCTTCAGCAGGGTTGGGTGCTCCCTTGAACAAAAGGCCATGTCCATTTACTGAATCAAAAAGGCAACCCCCGAGTCTGTTATACCTCCAAAAAGCTTTGTGTCTCAGCCTCCTAAAACCAGGTAAAACCAGTCATTTCCCCTTTCCCACAGGAAGCCCAAGCCTCAAAGGGCTGGGTAGCTCCATAACCAGCCTTGGGATTTTGCATTAACCATCCCCCCAGTGATTTTAGTTCCTCGTGGAGCTTGACAACTCTCCCCAACCAGCCAGCGTACAATCCCTGGCTCACAGAGATATAGATAATAGTTATAAAGTTAAATAGAATAGTCTCAAGATATACCTGGCTTCATTCTATCTCACAGACAGGGCATTCCACCCTCTTGCCCCCAGGTTCCACTCCTTTATAACCAGGATGATGGGATTTTGTACTCAAATTCCATAAATCTGCCTCAGCGATTACAGTGGCCATTTCCCTTCCTGTCACTTCAGAATGCTGCATCCTCCATCTTTCTGAGGTTTGCTGCTTGATGGCCCAAACTCAGCAAAGGAGAGAAAAGGTAACAGAACA
The DNA here is from genome assembly GCF_027887155.1 of Malaclemys terrapin pileata. Taxonomy (NCBI): domain Eukaryota; kingdom Metazoa; phylum Chordata; order Testudines; family Emydidae; genus Malaclemys; species Malaclemys terrapin. Next base: position 78,443,838 of record NC_071506.1, on the reverse strand, counting down.
CAGAGCACTACCAATGGCATTCTGCTGGAAGTGTCTGTTGCAATAGAGCAATTCCTACTGAACTGTGATCATGGTTACCAATGGTCCTGAAATAATGGGTCCATACCTCACGTGCAACAGTTAGCAGGAGGCCTGGCTGGAGGATTTACCATTGTCTGTGGAGCTGGATAATAGCCATTGCACTGATGTTACCGCCACAGAAACCTCTGCAGATGTTCCACAGCCTCCACCCTATGATTCTGCCCAGACACTGAAGATGGCCACTAAGTTCAGGATTTGGCTCATAGTGTTCATCACATGATGGATTTCTATTTAAAAATTAAAATGCCAAAAGGGTGGGTAGGTGACAAATGGGTACATCATTGCAACTGATAACACTACATATGTCTTACAGAATTAGCCAATGATTTTTATTAATATGCCACAGACAGCAAAAAATATACATTCAAAACACTTGACACATTATTCCTATATAGACACACACACACACACAAATCCATGCTATTTTGAATGTTTTTCAACCATTACAAGAACATTCGCTGAGCTAATGAAACAGCTGGCTGGATTACTGCTTCCACAATATAATCCATACTCAAAAGCAGCTTTTTTCAGACCTTTTAGTGCAAATTAGATAGTTTATAGATCTCTTTTGTGCGTTGCTCCTATAATTTTGTGTCAATTGGTGTCACTTTCATTTATAAAATCTCAACTAAGTCAAGACAGTTACACTTAGCAGTTATATTTCTTCCACTCAGAGCTGTATGGTAATATTACAGTTGCTGGTTTGAGGCCAAAATCGTTAAATGTCTGATAGAATTTTAAAATCATTCAGAGCTATACAATTGGCATTGTATAATTAAACATTAAATAATCCAAGTAATAAAAATCATAGGTCAGCTGTCTCTCTGTATCTGACAGCTCCTTTAAGTACTGTCTCACTACTTCCATATTTGTTCTTTCATCGGAGGAATGTCTGTCTTTGAAATTAGGAAACTTCAGCTCTGCTGGAGCACCTATCAATTGCAAAAAGTAATTGGCATCTTCCTCTAGAGTTTCGAATTTTCCTATGAAATCATAGTTGATGAGGCAGGGATAGCAGAGTCTACTAATCTGCTCCCAGTGTATATCCATTCCTACTGGGCGCTGGGAATCTAACAAATACCGGACAAATTCTTTGAACTTCACGCCTGATCCGGTTTTCAGTGCCTCTTCATGTGCATTAAGTCTATATTTCTTAATAATTGCCTTTCCAAACACTGGGTGGTAGTAGCTGTTTGGATGTTCAAATTTATCCCTGAATGCAGACACCAATCTTTCCATGGGGTCACGTACAAATATGGTCTTGGTGTAGGTATTTAAACGTGTCTGTATCCCTTTTAAGTCATAACTGTCCAATTTCTTTAGATGCTTTCCGTAGTGCACGGCATCATGGCTAATACTGTATGTCGAAGAGGCAAGTCCATTGAGCACCATCAGAATCCTTTTCCAGTTGGAACAGCCTGCTTTAGGCACTTCACAGTATAAGATTTTGTGTCTATCCTCCACGTATATTCTGGATACCATACGCACTAGATGGGTTCTGAGCCGGTTCTCACTACTGTATTTTTTACAGAAGTCATAAAGAAAATATCTGCGTTTTTCTTGAGCGTCATCTATGTTTTTCCATCTGTCATCTTTGATTAAACTTTTATTTAAAGGGCGCATCACTGGTGATAAATTCACTTGTTGTTTTAGAAAGGCTTTAGTCATCTTCTGCTGTTCAGATAATCGGCTCACCAAGGAGCTGGCTATCTCACCAAGAGGACTGGCTTTCTCCTGTGAATGTCTGCCCATGATTACAGTTGTCTGTCGCTTGTTGAGGTTAGCAGCAGCACTCTGATTTTTTGGTGCTGTGGCAAGCTCCTCTGGGTGCGGGAGCTTGGAATCCTGTAAACATTAAAAGAATGAAAATTTAAGGCATATTTCACCATTCACTTAAAGCATTATTATTGTGGCAAAAGCGGTAGAGGTATGAAAAATACATTTTGTGCTAGCAGCTCTATTTGAGATGGGGAAGGAAACTCACAGAATAGGTTTACAGCCACTCTTAGATACATCTAATTTAATTATGAGTTGGGTTAACTGATGAGAGCAATATATGCTTTTAAACTGAACTTGTTAACACCAGATCCTCTTAACCACATGGGCTCCAGTAAGTCAATCGAAATGAGTATCTTTTTGAGATTCAGAACAGCTGTACATAGAGAGGTTGAGGCACCTGCCCAGCCCTGCTGGCTTTAACCATTAGGCCCCTTTCTGGTGTTAGCAATGTTGAGAGCCCTAGTGTAGACAAGCTTACAGTCACTGAAGCCACTTTAAACATTGGGTTTATTAGAGCTGCCCAGAGCAAGACTCGTCAGCACAGTGCTTAAAATGGTGTTAGCAGGTGGTGGGCTGACTACACAAGGGTACCTGAAGTTCCAAACACTGTTGGAATGGAACTCAGTGTAGCAGTGGTGACAAATGTTTAGAACATTTCCTAGCACAGACAGGATTTAAGTGTCTGTGAGCAGTGATTCAGTGAAAGCTTAGGCAGATACTCTGAAAGGATTAGTGCAGCGGTTTCCAAACATTATGCCTGAATTTTCAGCTTTATTGCTTCCCACAACCGCAGACAGCAGAAAGCGTGTCAATACAAAATGGCATCTTCCACACTGTGTGAATGGTGATACCACAGTGAATGGTGGTGAAACAATGGAATTTCTCAATAGAAGAGAACCACAACCATTGTGGAATATAGTGTTCTCTCAGAATACAGATAAAGTAAATGCTTTTGGTCACAGTGGAAAAGTCTGTAATTTAAAAGATACAGTTTTGTATTGGAAATAGGGAAACACACCTAGCATGAGGTGCAGGTAGATGAATCTATATAACTAGTATTAAAGTTATGCAGTGATGCTAAAATAACGGGATACTGTGGGGTTACAAAACCCTTAACCAACCTCTGGGAGAATTTTATTTGATAAAACACAGAAACAACATAAAAATATGGTGCTTTTGGTGAAAGGAGTGTCCTCACTAAGGCAGTGAGGGGACTAACATCTTGGGGGAGAGGGTATCTCCAATGGGGAACATGGTTATTGACGTTCTTGCTCATGCTTTTGCCTAAGATAGAGTCTGACTGACTAACAGTACCCGATGATTTCAGTATTTTTCAAAACTCAATAAAGAGAGAAATCAAGAGGTGTAATGGTATCTCTTGACTCCTCGTATTTGATCAGCAGCTGAGGGGCTAATGCTTTGGAAGAGGAACAAAGGAATTTGGATCATTTGGACTATATATACATATACAAAAATATGTTTGACAGCAAATTTGAATACCCTTAGATAAAGTATAAGAGTTTTAAGTAGTATGATGGAAAATCATATAGGGAAACTTTTTACAACTGGAGAACTGGCTTGTTTCCATCAAATCAAGAGAAAGGATAGACTTCCTGAGGTGACTATAACCTTGCTATGGACTCTTTTCAGTTCTGACTCAAGAAACTCAAGAAACAGTTCTGACTCCCCATTTGGGTCCCAGAACCAAGATCAAAGTTATTCTTGAGGACACTCAAAGGAGCTACAAGAAGAGGACAGGATTTCAACCTGGTTACCTCAGAAATTGAGAACACAAATGTAGGGACCAATGCTGAAGCGTTTGTGACAGGAGTGAATACTCCATTGGAGCAGGATGGGCTGAGCCATTCAGAGGAGCCTCAGGTAACACTTCACAAGAACAACTTACACGCAGCAGGAGTCACTTGAAAGTGGTCCCCTCTTAGTAAGCTGAGAAGAAGAAAAAGGCTCCAAACAGATATGGCGGTGAACAAAGACGTGGGGGAAAATGATGACATTGGAAGTTCCGAGAACAAGAAAAGTATTGTGTAAATATGTAAGCTTCTTTTTAATACTTTGTTAATTTGATTTTCTTTTCCTGTTGTGTTCCATAGTGGATTATATTGTAGAGGTCAATAAATACTACTGTAAGCATCACAAATAATGAGTGGTTGCAGTGTTTGTTGCTATAAACTCAGGGTAGTCAATAGGCAGACCATTGGCCAAATCTGGACTGCCAGATGCTTTTGAAAGGACCCCAAAATCTTTTTATTTATTTATTGTAATTATTGTCATTTCTTTTTTATTATTTTCTCTGGAGTCTGGACCTTGACTATACCTGGGCCAAGAAAATTGGATCTTGACAAAAAATAATTGACTCTCCCTGCTATAAACTAGACTTAAGAATGGGAATTGAGGGTGGGTGAGTTTTAAAGGCACAAATGGCAGTTAAGCATCTAATTCCCAAGAAACTCTCCCCTGGAACTCCCAGAAGAGATTAACAACCTCTGCATGTGTGATAAATGAAGGGGGGGATAGCTCCCTTTTATGAACACCCAGCCAGACACTAAGCTATAAAGTCCCTCTTGGTCGCTGTTCTCTGTTTGCTTTGCGTGTAAAGGGTTAACAAAGTCCCCCAGGTAAAAAAAAGGGGCACCTGACCAAAAGAGCCAATGGGAAGGCTAGAACTTTTTAAAATTGGGAAAGAAGCTTTTCCTTTGTGTCTGTGATTGTAATTGTTCTCCAGAGAATGGAGACACAGAGCAGCAATGCTGTAAGCAGCTTTAAGCCAGGTATGATCATAAGTCATCAGATCATATCTAAAACTACTTATCTGGAACTCCCAAATGTGTAAGTAGATTAGGAATGTTTAAAAAGACACAATGAGGGTTATTTCTGTTTATTTCTTATGACTAATGGACTCCTCTGTGCTAACCCCAGATGCTTTTGTTTGCTTGTAACCTTTAAGCTGAACCCCCAAGAAAGCTATTTTGGGTGCTTAATTTTTGGAATTGCTCTTTTAAAATCTAGCAAAAGCCTAAATTCCAGATGTATTTTTTTCCTTTTTGTTTTTAATAAAATTTACCTTTTTTAAGACCAGGATTGGATTTTTGGTGTCCTAAGAGGTTTGTGCATGTTGTTTATTAGCTGGTAGCAACAGCTAATTTCCTTTGTTTTCTTTCTCAGCTCTTCCCCAGGGGGTGGGGGTGAAAGGGCTTGAGGGTACCCCACAGGGAGGAATTCCCAAGTGTGCCTTCCTGGGTCCAAGGGTTTTTTTTGCATTTGGGTGGTGGCAGTGTTTACCAAGTCAAGGTCAGAGAAAAGCTGTAACCTTGGGAGTTTAATACAAGCCTGGAGTGGCCAGTATTAATTTTTAAAATTCTTGTGGGCCCCCACCTTCTGTACTCAAAGTGCCAGAGTGGGGATTCAGCCTTGACAGCATGTATACATAATTGAGTAATGAGCTGGGTTAATTGGTGAGAACAATAGATGCTTTTCAATTGGATGAACTGTGCTTAAGAGGGAAGTTACATCAAATGTTTTTTTTTAAAATTGCAAAATAGTAGTATACATGAAAGAGCTTCACGCCACATGTGCTCCTCTTACCCTCTTCTCCCCTACCCTGTCCCTCTCATCTCCCTTCCCTTTTCTTTTCATGTAGCTTATCCCCATCTAACTAAACCTATCTTTAAAAAAATTGTGAAACTAACATGAAATTTGCAGCCATTACACTGTTCACTGTACATATGTGTTATACTCCTTCATCCACAATGTGCCTGTCTTGTCTATTTCAATTGTAAGCTCTTTGGGGCAGGGACCATTCACTACTCTGTGTTTGTACAGCACCTAGCACAATAGGGTCCCCTGTTGGTTTGCCCTTAGGTACTACTGTAGTATACATGATTAATAATAATACGATAATATTACCCATGCAACACTGGCAAATCTAGCTATTGTGGCTCTCATGGGGCTGGGAGCATTGACTGAACAACAGTCCAGCCACATGCTCTTAAAGAACTTTTATGTTTTTGGGGCAGAGTTAGATCCATGTGAAATGGGATAGTGTTTGTGTGAGAAACCATTAGCTAGCTGGAGGTCAGAACACTGCCACTTTCTGGAGTTCTGGGAGCTGCAAGTTTTGCTACTGCTTTTTTTGTTTGATATTCATTTGTTTTCAATGCAACAACAGGAACTATGTACATATTCCAAATAAAAGTAGATTGGGAAAGAATAGTCTAAGTTTTGTCCACCCATTTCTCTGTCAGGAAGGAAATAATTCATTCCTGGAGTGAAAATCTTTCCTGGGCTCTTTGAAGCCAGGACATTATGATCAAATTTTTCAAAAGCAACCAGTGATTTTGAGTGCTTAAATTTTTGGGTGCCCAGACACTCGCCTCAAAAATGTGAGCACCCGCCACAGAAAATGCTGAGCGCCCACCCTCGGCAGATCATGCTCCGTCAGTGTGTCTTGAATTGGGCACCCAAAAAGTGAGCAACCTCAAATCACTGGCCACTGTTGACAATCCTGGCCATTATCTGCATTTGTAAAACACAAGCCTTTGGGTGCAATTATAGTTTTTTAAAACGTTACTTTAAAAACCTGCCAACAATAGTCAGCAAGCAGATAATCCCCAGATTAGTCACTAGTTACAACGTTTTCGGAAGCCCGGTATCTACCTAGAGACATGAGAGCTACTGCTTCACTGTTCCTGGATGGTCAAAAAAAAACGTGGACTCTAATAGAATGTGAAAAGAAATGAGTTCCAAAATCAGTGTGGAGAGCAGAGAGTCTCTTGTCGAGATGTTTTGACAACTTGTGCTACAGGTTGTGTGCAACTCATCTGACAATTACAATTAATTGAAGTGTTGCCTCCTAAGCCAGTAGCTGCGCAGTCTCTCTCATTACTCACGTGTGTTATTTGACGCATTTGAAAGGAAGTTGTGGAGTGGCCATGTGTCTGATTTCTGTGGTAATGCAGAACAGTAGATTTAACTAAACCTCGTTTCCCTTTCGCTAACCAGACAAAGAGAGAGAGAGATTTTAAAAATAGCTTAACTAAATACAAAGGGAAGGAATTTAACATGGTCACAGTAAGGTATTTGGCTACCTGCCATTCAGTGAATATGCTGAACAAAAGGAAATTTGGGGGTGGCTGGATTGGTGCATGTAGTTTTTCCTCATCTTTTTATTCTTTTAAATACCCCACTCCTCACTCATTGACAAAATGGTTTCTCCTTACTGTAGTAGCAATAAGCTGCAAAGACCCACATTCATGTACATGATGCTGTCCTTCCTCTCAGTGCCTTCACAAACCACTGGGTGGAAGAGATAGAAAGACTAATGCTAAGAATGGTTAAAATCCATCCAATTATGTGATGTGGTAGTTATAGAATACACTAGGAGGATCCCATCTCAACTGTTCTCAATTATAGCATCCTGCCATGCAAAAAATATAATGATGTCTTGGGAAGGGTGAAATTCCAGGGCCTGATTTTCAAAAATGTAATGATCTGTAACACAGGCACCATTGTGCCTCAAACATTTTAGTGCTGGATCTTGATCTATTAACAGGAATAGTAAAATTAAGAGCCCAACAGACAGAATGGATCTGAGTTTGGGAAAGATAGAGGGGGAAAGAAACTGTTGTGTAGTGTTCTTCTGCACTGCTAAATAACTACAATTCTGGGGTCAATAAAGTGGTTTTTTGGTTGTCAAAATCTAGCAACAGTATCATGTCATACACCAGGGGTAGGCAACCTTTCAGAAGTGGTGTGCCGAGTCTTCATTTATTTACTTTAATTTAAGGTTTCGTGTGCCGGTAATACATTTTAACGTTTTTTAGAAGGTCTCTCTCTATAAGTCTATATTATATAACTAAACTATTGCTGTATGTAAAGTAAACAAGATTTTCAAAATGTTTAAGAATCTTCATTTAAAATTAAATTAAAATGCTGATCTTACGCTGCCAGCCTGCTCAGCCCGCTTTCAGCCTGGGGTTCTGTTCACCTAGGCTGGCAGCGGGCTGAGCGGGGCCTGCGGCCAGGACGCCGGCTGGCAAGGGGCTGGCAGCCGAGACCCCAGACCTGGGGGGGGTGTTCAGGGGTCAGGGCAGAGGGCTGGGTGTGGGGGGGTTTCAGGGGTCAGGGCAGAGGGTTGGGGGTATGGGGGGGTACAGGGCAGAAGACTGGGTGTAGGAGGGGAGTTCAGAGGTCAGGGCAGAGGGCTGGGGTGCTCGGCTCGTGGGCGTGCTCCCAGCCCCCTGCCCTGAGCAGCTCATGGCAGGGGGCTGGAAGGGATATGCCCTGTTCCACCCCCTTCCCCAAGGCCCCATCCCTACCTCTTCTCTGCCTCCTCTATGGAGCAGCGAGCACGCTGCCACTCATCCCCCTCCCCCTCGCAAGGGCCATCAGCTGATCGGCGGCTGGGAGAGGGAGGGGGAGGAGGAGGGGCAGGAAAGCACCACGCTGGGGGAAGACGCGGGGGAAGGGGGGGAAGCTGGACTGCCGCAGGACTAAGCTTCTGCCTCCTGCCTCCGCAGGGGAGAGCGGTGGGTGGGGGTGGGGGGTTGGGGCTGAGGGCCAGGACCATGGCAGGCAGCAGCGTGCCAGTCAAAATCTGCTTGTGTGCCGTGTTTGGCATGCGTGCCATAGGTTGCTGACCCCTGTCATATACCATCACACTCTCCTCCTCAAATGTTCTTTCAACATCAGCTTGAGCTGACTGCATGAGTGACCTGGGAGTAAATTTTACTGTACGTCTGTGGTACCTGCATCTGCTTATCATAGGGTAGAGTTAGTCCATATCTCTGGCCAAGAGAATGGGACAATCTACTGGTGCTATATCTCTGAACTGCCAGTAAGTCTGTTCTGCAAGTACATAATCAGTTATTTTTGTGCATCCAACATTACATTGCACCACTTATGATCAGAGTTGGCTAGAAAACATCTCTCAAAATGAAACTGATAAAAATCAGAAAGTATCCAAAATTCGTTTGCATTTTCTGATCAGCTCTATTTCTAAGGAGGCTTGTGTTCACCAAGCTCAAGACTCCTGCAGAGTTGTACCAGGGACTTAGAAAAAAGAAATCAAGTTAAGTAATGCATATTCCTAGAAGTGTAGTTATTACAGAGAAAAAATCAGTGACACGATAGAAGTAGGAGCTACAGTATAATGTGAGGTTGGAAAACTAACAGATGGAGCTAATATATGCTTCCAATGGGGGGCAGAGAGGGGACTGGTTAGGTCACTGAGTTATTGCACACTCTTCTTTGCCTGGGTTCTAAACCTGATGTAGGTCACAGGTAAAAATTAGTTTGGTAGTTTTTTCCCAGTATTCATTGATTTAAATCATGAAATGACCACATAATTTGGCACAATTAGACGTCTCTCCTCAGAAAAGGCTCAGGATTGTGATAGCCGGGGTCAGAATTAAGACATTAGCAGCGGTATGTGGAGGGCTTGCATAGCACCTGCCTCCAACATATCAGACTGAAGCCACTGCTATTATAGACACGTAGAAATAAGTTCTATAAGCCTGCTAAGAGTAGTGGCTATTCACAGTCTTTTGGCACCAGGACAATATTTGCCAAGAATAACTGGCAATGGTCAGAGAACAATTATTACAACAGACCACCCAATAAATAAATATACACATTCCTCATATAGAAATTCTGCAGTCTAGCGTTAGTGAGCTTAAACAAATCCCTATTACAGCTCTTGAAAGAGGCTGACTAACCTACAAAGAGTTGGTCACAGATGTAAGGTAAAAGATTGCTACTCTTTGGTATCTTATTAACTTCACTTACTTGCAGTTTATTAAGGGTAAGTCTCTGACAATACTCACTTAAAAAAGCACAGGATGAAAACTACTGGCTTGTGCATTCTATATATAAATCAAAGGCTGCACTGACAGGAAGGGGAACTGGTGGTACTCTTCTCTCAAGGTTTCAGAGTAGCAGGTGTGTTAGTCTGTATCCGCAAAAAGAACAGGAGTACTTGTGGCACCTTAGAGACTAACAAATTTATTTGAGCATAAGCTTTCGTGGGCTACAAAAGCTTATGCTCAAACAAATTTGTTAGTCTCTAAGATGCCACAAGTACTCCTGTTCTTCTCTCAAGCTTCACCAAGCCCACCCATGTCCTGACACCTTCCCTAGCCATGTCCCTGGTCAGCCCTTCCCTTCTGTCCTCTTCTTATCCCCTCTGGTTATACCTCTCAGTCATTTGTTAGTGAGGCTCTCCTTCTGCCAGTCTTCCCTGGAATCCTAATTTTTCCAAAAACTCTGCTTACAAATTCAAAGGGGAATAGCCACCAATGTACCAAATTGTGTTTTAGAGAGGAAAATTTTTGTTTCACATTTCTGTGGACAGATGCCAAGTGGAAGGGACTTGAAATAGGATGCTGCGCCTTTCTTGTCTAGGTCACTTTTTCTAACCTGGCACAGGGATGCGTTGTGGAAATGCTCTTCCCATTCGATAGCTACCAGGGGTCTGTATAAAATGAGCTAGTGGTTTCAATCCAGAGGGAGGAAAGATGGTTTGTGGTTAAGACTGGTACTCAAGAGATCTGGGTTTAATTCCCACCTTTGCCGCAGCTATAAAATGGGATGATACCATCTACCTCACAGCAGTGTTGTATTCTTAGTACAGCACTCAGATGCTACAGTTGCAGTAAGGAGATAAGAATATAGGAACTGGGTGGCAATATCACAGAATCCTCCATTATAATATATATTAATTGGTATCTTTGTTGGCACTCCTCGGCAGAAGCACCAGCATCAATGAATCAACATGTGAAATCTCCTCTCTCATCTCTAGAGGTTGTCCTCTAGATCAGAGATGAGGCATCTAGTCTAAGTAAATTTGTTCTCTTGTTGCTTGGACTGTTCCTATTCTGTAAATGGAAGAGGGCTTAAAAGAATATTAAGTAATACCAAATTTCCGTTCAAAAAGATTTTTCAAAGATGTATTTGGGGCGTGGGTTGCAGACACCTTTGCACAGTTACAAGGGAAGGTAGTTTGAATTTTCTATAACTTTAGCACGGTAATTCAGATGCTGGAACCCCCGTTGGTATCTGTTTCAGGTTCCTGAGAAAAACCAAGCACAGCAGCCACAAAATGGGCATGGGGGTGAAGAGTAGCTAGTGTTTGATATATTTATTTAAAACACTGATAAGGTTTCCCGATACTTCCCATGATAAGATCCCGTTTGCAGTTGCTTATAACTTCACCAGACTAACCATTTGGGCTGATACTTTCCATGCTAGGTGTGTGCCTCCGGGTGAATGTTGAATAATTTCAACCAAAACTGTTCAGACGCTTCTGAGAACAAGGTTAAATACACTGTTTTGCCCAGGTTAAAAAATTCTAGCAATCTTGTGTTGGAAAAGCTCTAGCACCCCCATGCTTTGGAGCAGGGACTTGAAATTTGGCAAGGAGGTGCTCTTTGGGTCAAGGATGCACATTTTGCTATCCCTGTGAAAATCCACCCAAAATTGACCAAATTATAAGCCTCTGAAAAACTGCAGTTTGCATATGCTCAAAGGAAACTTGCTAGAGTTTAACAGCTAAATTCCACAAAGATTCCATCCACTATAGCATGCACCTGCCTGGGGCTGAGCAGGTGGTCACTAACTTTATTTTCATTTTCTTGATGCCCAACTTCAGACCCTGGGGTCTGATTTGCAGATCTGCTGGGCACTCACAGCTGTGATTGAAGTCAATGGGAGGTGCACTTTGAATGCATAAAATACTATATAATGAAAAGCACTCTGAAAACTTAGATCCCAGGCATCTCAAATTGGGCACCCAGAATTAGTGGATACTTTGGACTTCAATTACTCTGTACTTCAGTTCCCCATTTTACAGAGATGAAGATAAATTCATTTGTGAAGCACTCAGTTTCCATAGTGACAAGCACCATAAAAAAAAAAACACGAGGAAATTAATAACTCTGTCTTCAGAGCTGGGTTTGAACAGAGTGCAGTAAATAAGGTATGGGAGCACACCTTACACAATGAGTAGAAAACAAAATAATGAATAGCTCCTTATTAAATGAGCACCATCTGTTCTGTGCATTGAATGAGGTAGGGATACTATGGAAACAATAGTATGCGATCATGTAATTAAAGACTTTATCATAATGCATTTGCAAAAGCAAGCCAAATTAAGGTTGCTGGAGCAACCTTAATTCTGGCATTTCCTAAATCAGTGCTTGACTTTGCATCCTTAATTTCTTTTTAACATAGTTTTTGTGTGTGTAATATCATCATATTTGGCCTGCTAAACCCAAGGTTGTGAGTTCAATCCTTGAGGGGGCCATTTAGGGAACTGGGGTAAAAATCTGTCTGGGGATTGGACTAGATGACCTCCTGAGGTCCCTTCCAACCCTGATATTCTATAAAATCTATATATTGTCAAAATACAATGTAGCAAATACAATTCTGACTAACTCTGTTACAAGTGGTTCAGAACTATTTCTGTAACATTTGTATTACTCGGCCAGAATTTTCTGATATCAGGATGCTGCCAACTAATAGGAAGTGATATTTCTGACAAATGTCACAATTTTACAAAAAAACCCAGATATTTCAGTATCTGCAATATTCTGCCTTGTATTTCTCTATGCTCATTATCCGAAATACAGATACTGGCTCACATCAAACCTGATCCACTAATCCAATACAACCAGCAAGCTTTTGCATATGATCACTATATGTCAAATTACCATCGTGATTCTCACACCACCAGCATACATCACTATCCAATAAACCACATTTGAATAAGTGCAAAAAAGTCCCATCTGTTCTGTGTATGATTTTAGCTTGTTGCATTTTCATTTCAGACTCACTAGTAGGTCAATATATTTGACCAGCGTTGTTTATCAAACTTGCATTCTTATCTCTATACAAGGCTAAAATCCATAAGCAGAGGAAAGTAGCCTAAGCAACATCAAATGAAATTTTGACACCAGAGAAGAGGATGATTTGAGTTTCATTATGGAAAAGACTATAGAGATGACTCTAGTGCTCTAGGCAAGCAAAAATATTTGTATGTCTACAATGCAGTAGTTGGCATACAGCGCACACCCCTATTATATGTATATAAGGACCTTAGATCTTAGGAAAGCATACGTTTTTAGGCAATCTTGAGTCAGGAAGTTTAGTATGTTACACATTAATCTTTTATTTGAGCTAAACAGATGAGATTAATATGTAATCTCTCTTTTTTCTGCGTAGATAATTTTACTTGCCTTTGTGCTTTAAGCTACGGATGGCTCCCATTTGTTGATAAATGTATTTCTGGAAGTCATTTACTCTCAGGTACACTGTACTTAGGGTTAAGAAATAACCTTTACAATACTGGTCATATTAGGAAAAATAAAAACAAACAAACCCCAAAACAAAAATAAGTGTTGTCTCTTTGTCTTACATGTTCATAACTCAAAGCAGGCAGGTATTTTTTCATCCCATTTTACTTTAAAAGCAGCTAACTATTTTTCACAGATACACTTTAACCCATCTAGTATTTTAGAAAAACACTGGATAATAATTCAGTATATAACAACATTTCATAACGGTATCAATATCAATTAAATTTAAAAACAGAGCCTAATTTCTAAATATTAACATCTTAACAATACATCCAAACCCCAGATTTCGGCACTCAGACAGGCTCTTCTCTGTCTAAATTGACAATAAATGCACCTAAGTGATGTTCTGAATGTCCACGTGTAGGATTTGGATGTCCTATTAGGTCACCTGTGTTAAAAACTGGGACCATAATGTATAAAGTATGGTGAAACAGCCTAATTGTAGCCATGTGGGATTTGAATCAGGTCCTAAATCACCTTCATCAGTCTTTCTAAGAGCATATTTTAGGCTGTGAACATTAGGGCAACAAAAAAGCAAAAGTATATAAAATGGGGGGGAAGGGAGAAGCTCTTCTGAGAAGAGAGGCACATAATGTAATGCAACAGCTCTATGAACACAACAATATTTTCCACATTAGTTGAGGATGTGGTAAGTTCCACAGGGATCTTTTCCTGATAAACTGAGACCATTCCATTCTTATCTGCAGGTAAACACACTTATCTATCTGCAGAAACAAGACATTCTGTTCTTTTAGAAATAGCACTAAGAGGTTCAAATGAAGAATATTGATATAAATTCAGCAATGACAAATTCCACTCCCCCCCCCAATTGCTTTGAAAGAGAGTAAGTTATCAAGAGGTCTCAAAGCATATACATTTTCTGTCAATCACACTTTGTGTTTCAGTAAAGTTGGATGACTTTATCTTTATATAACAAAAAATGTAAAAAAAGAAAAATAAGATTGTATGGGAACCCAGGCTGGCAAGGAGCCCAAACACGTCTCTGGCTATATGCTGTCTTACACCGAGAAATTCATACTAACACTTAGTATTTACCCATACACAGTGCTACACATCTTTAACGTGCTGTACAAACATGAGCTAGAAAAATCACAACCCCTCTTTGAGGCAGAAATATTATTACCGGTAGATAGAATGGTGTTATGTTTAAGCCACAGGACTAGGCCACTTTCATTGCACAATGAAGAGAATACCATATCCACATTACACACAGGTTTCTTCAATGAAGGATTGTTCTAAACTCAGAATGGATAGGATAGTTATACAGCCAAGTCATATCACTTCATAGAATCATAGAATATCAGGGACCTCAGGAAATCATCTAGTCTAGGGGTCTCAAACACGTGGCCCATGGGCTGCATGTGGCCCGCAGGGCTATTTCCTGCAGATCGCCACCCCCCGACCTACCTCCAGGCCAGGGGTGGGCAAACTACACCAGCGGGATTGCCCCCCTCAAACCCCGTGCTACTCCCTGAAGCAGCTGGCATCACGTCCCTGCAGCCAGGGGAAGGGAGCAGAGGGCGCTGTGTGTTGCCCTGGTTTCCAGGCACCGCCCCCGCCCGCAGCTCCCATTGGCCAGGAACGGGGAACTGCGGCCAATGGGAGCTTTGGGGGAGGTACCTGGAGGAGCAGCAAGCAGCACGCGGAGCCCTGCATCCCCCTCCCCCAGGGGCCGCAGGGACATGGTTCCAACTGCTTGCCGGGCTGGGGCAGATAGCCTGCCCTGGCCCCAGTGTGCGCCGCTGCCACCCCAGAGCCGCTTACTAAAGCAGGCCAGAACCCGAAGCCCTCCTGTACCCCACCCCCCAACTCCCTGCCCTGAGCCCCCTGCCTGCACTCCCAACCCACTGCTGCACCCTACACTCCCTCCTGCACCCCAAACCCCAACTCCCTGTCCTGAGCCCCCTGCACCTCAACTTACTGCCCTGAGCCCCCGCCACACCCCTCCTGCCCCCTCTGGGGGCAAGGAGGGGGCAGAGTTGGGATGGGGACTTCGGGGAAGGGGTTGGAATGGGGGCAGGGCCTCATGGAAGGGTGGAGTGGGGGCAGGGCCGGGAGCAGCGAGGGGAAGGGGTGTCAGTGATGTGGCCCTCGGGCCAATGAACTAGTCCTCATGTAGCCCTCCTGATCATTTGAGTTTGAGACCCCTGATCTAGTCCAACCCCCTGTTCAAAGCAGGACAAATTCCCAGACAATTTATTATTAATTATTATTATTATTTTATTTTACCTCAGTTCCCTAAATGGCCCCCTCAAGGATTGAGCTCACAATCCTGGGTTTAGCAGGCCAATGTTCAAACCACTGAGCTATCCCTCCCCACAGCTTTGACCAATTTGGAAGAAAGAGTATGATACATGCAGGGGTATTAGAATTCCGTCAAAGGTTTGGTCTTTTTCCAGGGCAGAACTAGCCTACCTTACCAGGCACTGTGTACATTCAAGTGCAGTGGAGAAAATGGTGTACAGGGAAACAAAATAATGGTTAAGTTGATTTAGAGGACTAACAGTACTGGCTCTGATGTAGTGCTGAGTTCTGTCGCAGACATATCCTCAAGCCCCTACTTTCTGGGGAATTAAGTCAGTAGCAATGAATAATGTGGACTCAAAGTTGGGATGTCAACTACATAACTACAGGAATAATAGTGCAGTACCAAAACCACAATAGCTTCATTTCCATATGGGAGGACATGGATTTAGTTTTTTCTAAATGGGTTTCAAACAAAGAGAGAGAAAAAGAAAAAAACTGAGGAAGACCAGAGCAGTGAGTTTGGAGATGCAAGAAATCTGGATTAAACTGGAAAGAGTCAATCTCACAAAATATCATATGTAATGAACTTATAATAGTTCACAGAAAAACTTCCTATTTAGTCTAACTCTGCAAATACTCTGAGAGTAAAGGATGGGACATGCAGGACTAGATGCCCAAGGACTGATTTGAACACACATTTTAACAGGTAGGATGTAAAATATTTCTTATACAGGGTTATTATCACTGTTACTAAAAGTAGGTCTTAAGTGCGAGGAGTATTCTGTCTCTGTTGTAGGAGCAGCAGTGATCTGTATGCTCTGTATGACTATGCTACGTATAACCTGTATGCTCAAAAGGTCTGTTACACTAACCCCCCCACCCTTTTGTCTCCTCTCCCTCTTTGAATACCTGTGAAGTGGCTTTCCAGCTGAAGAGTTATAAAAATACCATGGTTACAGTGTCGCAACAAAGTCTGTGTTCAGTGTTCCATGTTCTGTGTCTGTCTCTGGTGGTTCTCCTGTGCTAGCATTGGGTCCAGAGAGAGAGGGGATACTACACTAGACAGGGTAAATGCCTTTTCCTCACTCTACTTTCCCCATCGCCAACCAAATTATCAATCACATTCACCTCTGTCCAAAAGACGTTGGTCCCCAATGCATCAGGTTTATTTTTTGTTAGGTTCTCTAATAATCATTTTGTTGTTGAGTTTTGTTATTAATACATTTGTATTGTTAGTTACATTTTCTTGTATTGTTAATTCCACTTTCCTCTATGTACCCTGGTTCTACTTCCCCAAGCCCTGAAGGGTAGCTCATGGGCCCCCATAAACTACAACTAAATGTTAGTTTAAGTATCAGCAATTTCACCAAGTTCTCTGTTACTATGTACCTTCCAAATCAGTTTAATCTTGCATAACAACTGTAGTACTCCTACAAATCTTATTTCTTGTGTGTACTTAAGGGTTAGGGTTGCCTTTTATTGTTTGATGGCTATTGCAGCATCAAACTTGGCCTCATTTTGTTTGTCGATGTACCCAATTATTGTAATGGTGATAGTTTTATTGTATTCCCAATGATTATGATTGTGATTGTTTGCATTTGTGTTTATGTTATATCTGGTGTTTAGTCAACTGTAATGGTTTTAGTTATATTCACCTGGTTATGATTGTTTGGTTTGCCTGCAACAGATCACCTGTGCCCTAGAACGACAACTACTGTAATGATCATAGATCAAGGGGTGGAGTATTGTAGGAGCAGCAGTGATCTGTATGCTCTGTATAACTTGTATGCTCAAAAGGTCTGTTACACTTTCCCCCCCTCTTTTGTCTCCTCTCCCTCGTTGAAGACCTGTGAAGTCTCCCTCTCCCTCCTGAAATGCTTGTGAGATGAATGGGCTGGTTGAACAGCTGGAAGATCAGAAGAGCTCCCAGGTAAACAAGGTGTCTGGGACTCTAATAAGGCAGCACTCACACACCCAATGCATGGACACTGGCCGAGGTGGAGTGTGACCAACCAGACACGGCCAAGTCATCTCTAGTCGCAGGCCATGAGGAGCAGGTCCTTAAAAGGGGAAGGGGCCATATGCTCAGGAGTGCACTCGGGAAGACTTACCTTCATCGCACTCTGAGACACTTACCTTGAAGGATCCTGACATCTCCAGTGCCGTGCCTGTCCTGGTAGCGTGAGTATGCGAGTGTAAGTGTGAGCCCCCTGTCCCCCTTCTTTTGAGCTTAGCTATCAATATAATAAATGTGCTGCTTTCTGCCAAACTCTGGTGGGTCACTAGTCCTCCCTAAGCTTACTAGTTGGGCCAATTTCGGGTAACAGTCTCCTTTCCTTTTCCACAGTGGTACTTAACACATATCTTGGCTTCTGGGGCTGTACACAGACACCAGGATATAAGTTAAGGTTGCTAAGGTAGTATAGAGTAGGGTACACAAAAGCAGAAAGCAAAATATTTATGGGTGACTTACTGCTGTGGAAGGATCTTGGAAGTGGTAATGCTAAAAAAACAAAACAAATATGGACAAAAAGAGATGGCTGAGAAAGGCAGCAGCTGGCTGAAGATCAAGTGGAACAAGAGTCAGTGAAGGTGGCAAACTGTAGACAAATATTTTGTCTGGAGGAGGATGCCGCCTTGATTTTACATTTATACATATTTCACCAAAATTTGCTTAAAAACTAGAGAGCGCTAATGACAATGTAGAAAATATAGAAATCCATGACTGGGGTTGATTGCAATGGATTTCTCAGGGTATAAGTGTGGTTAGTATTTGGACCTAGCTGTCGAAAATTCATCATTGTTCAGTCAGAATTTAACCAAGCAGGAGCTCACTGAAGGAGGAAGCAGCTTTGTAGCTTTTTGACCCTATCCCCCATTCTTGTCTGCTGTTCAATCATCCTGGCCTTGTTATGACCCCCCCATTTCACACACTTGTCCTTCCCGGATTCTAATTTAATTCCATCACACATTAACATTCCACAGAATCAGTTCTTCCTCACTAAAAGTTCTGGGCCAGATCCTCAGCCAGTTTAAATTACTATTGCTGCATTGACTTCAAGAGAACTGCACCAATTTACATCAGCTGAGGATTGGCCATGCATGTGAAATCTTTTACACTGTCCTGAAAACAAACAGAATCTTTCTGCAAGTGTCATGCCATCAGAATCCATTCCATTTTAACCTTTTTAAAATCAAAGTGACACTTCTTCGAATCAAACCACATTCATGCTGATAGTCTACATTTTTTCAAAGAGGTTTAAAAATAAGATTCTAAATTCAAAATGAATCTTCTCCAGTTTATTCTTGGAAATCTTCAAAGGGAATGAATATAGAACAGGACACCAGCAGTTCCATTAGTGGCGGAACTACCATTAAGTGGATACATACTTGGTTAAATAACCGCAAACAAAGATCAGAGGGGAGCCGTGTTAGTCTGAATCTGTAAAAAGCAACAAAGGGTCCTGTGGCACCTTTAAGACTAACAGAAGTATTGGGAGCATAAGCTTTCATGGGTAAGAACCTCACTTCTTCAGATGCAAGAGGTGAGGTTCTTACCCAGGAAAGCTTATGCTCCCAATACTTCTGTTAGTCTTAAAGGTGCCACAGGACCCTCTGTTGCTTTTCGCAAACAAAGAGTAACTATTAATGGAATGATGTCAGACTTGAAGGGAGTCTCAAGGGGGGTTCCACAGGGATCTGTTCTGGGTCCATTGTTATTTAACATCTTTATTAATGACCTGGATGTAGGAATAGAGAGCATATTGATCAAATGTCCAGATGACACACAGTTACTCCAAACACTTTGGAGAATAGAGCTAAAATTCAAAGGGATCTTGATAAATTGGATAACTGGTCTATAGACTACAAAATGAAATTAAACAAAGACAAATGTAAGGTGCTACATTTAGGGAAGAAAAACCAATTTCACACAGAATGGGGGTTAGCTGGCTTGGCAGCAGCACTGCTGAGAAGGATCTGGGACTTGTGTATCACAACCTCAACGTGAGTCAGCAATGCGATGCTGTTACAATAAATAAATAAATAAATAAATAAAGCAAATGCAATTTTGGGTTGCATTAACAGAGGCATAGCATGCAAGTCACAGGAGGTGATAGTACTGCTCTACTCAGCACTGGTTAGGCCTCAGCTGGAGTAGTGTCCAGTTTTAGTTACCAATGTATAGAAAGGATGTACAGAAACTGGAAAGGATCCAGTGGTGAGCAACAAAGATGATCAAGGGAATGGAACGCAAGCCATATGAGCAAAGGCTGAATGAACTAGGTGTGTTTAGTTTTACCCTGGCATGATGACTGGCTGCTACACACTCATTTGCTCCAACTGACTGTTGCAGTCAGGTTTTTACTGCCATATACTTACATCAAATGTGGCCACCACAGCTGCTGATCCATTTTCTATTCAGTAATATCCTCTTAATTGACCCCCATAAAAAGCTGAGTCGTACTTAGCACAATCCCTTTTAAAATTCATATCAGGGGTTATACTTGGTGACTGGGCATGGAGCGTAGGTAGAAGTGAGGTATCCATGCAAATAGATGGTTAGTTTTAGGACTGCAGCCAGAGTACACAGATTTAAAAAAATGTTATAAAGTAATCATTCAAAAGTGCAGTGATTATGCGTGTTATTCTGTGCTTTGATTGAATAATAGTATTCTGTTTATTAGCCATTACGTATATGTTAGACATAGTTTACACCACATTAATGTGTATTATGAACACATTACTAATGTGATATACATTTTATACATAAGTGTTGGCCAAGTTATGCTAACTGAATATATTATGCTCTTCCCACATTTTGCAAAGCTGAAGTCAGATTTGGCATTAGCTAATAGAGAACTTGTCAAAGGCAAGATATATTCGTTCTATGTCCTACTACAGGTTTAGAATGCAGTATCCAAAAGAGAGATAAGAAAAGTACGGAACAAAACAACAAGATAAGAAACTGTTATGAACTGGTGGGTTGGATTTTAGTGACATATTGACAGTTTTGTATCAGAGGGGTAGCCGTGTTAGTCTGAATCTGTAAAAAGCAACAGAGGGTCCTGTGGCACCTTTAAGACTAACAGAAGTATTGGTGCATAAGCTTTCGTGGGTGGCTTCTGTCTTGCGTCTGATGAAGTGGGCATTCACCCACGAAAGCTTATGCTCCAATACTTCTGTTAGTCTTAAAGGTGCCACAGGACCCTCTATTGAGAGTTTTGTAACTGTTTAAATGCATATTTTCAAAGCACACCTTCTGTGTAAAGTGAACATGTTATGGGATAAGAATTGCTTCCCAGAAGAAGGGTGGATATGTATATCTCCTTTTTGTACTATACTGTTTTTTCTTTAGACAATATTCAAACTCCCAAAAATATTTATGCACCAAAACAACTGATTTTTTTCTCATCTCAGGTCAACCAAAACATTTTATTTCAATAATATGAAAAACGCTGTTTTGATTTCAACCTTTTAAAACTAGTCTAATTGGCTTAAATTTAAAAAAAAAAAAAAAAGAGAGAGAATCAATTTGAACCAGAAAACAAAATTTTTCATTTAAAAAACGTGAAAACATTTTTTTTGATAATTTCAAAACTATTTTCTTGACATATTGGGGTGGTTGGGAGGGAGGGGGTCGTGAAATTCATCAAACCTAAACCTGTTTTGCGAACAGTTTCAGTTTAGATGAATCAGCTTTTTTTGGATGGAAAACGATTTGTTGAAAAATTCCAAACCAGCTCTAAACAAGTAACTACAGCTTTCCTGGCCTTTCATTGCCTGAAACAATTCCACTTCAGTATAATTTTCAAACATATGCAAGTTCCTACACTCTGAATTGATAGTAAATACCTTCATTTATGTATCCATTCCTTCTGACACAGAAATAGTAAATATAATATTAAAATGTTATCTTTGCAAACAGTATTTTTCCCTAATTGATGCCGTAATAAAAAGCAGAATCAAAAACTAGTTTACTTTATAGCTCAGCCATTGGACTCCGAGTATGACAATGTCAGAAGCAATGCCACGGTTTAGCAAAGCAGTAGTCAAAACTTGCAGTTGTAATTAAAAAAACAAACAAACCCAAAACTTCACATAGCTATGCACTGTTTACCATTTTCACGTGGTGCAGTAATACAACAGCATAAATGTTTCATACCAACTTTTAGAAAGTTGTGCTCTTAAATAGGCACAACTATCATTTATACAAAGGCAGCAGTTGGGCATTCTTAGACCTGGTCCTAGTAGACAAATTGCCGGCTGGCTTTGTCCATACCACCGAGCAAGATGACAAACTGGCACACATAATTGCTCAAAATACAGGCCATTGCCTCATACAGAAAGAAGTGTTTCAACACTAAACTCAAGTAAATAGGCAGATCCGTAGGACAGGATGGGGGGACCTCACACCATCTGCCTGTCTTATGCCTAACTTTAGCCTTTCCTATAAGTTTCTCACTTTCAAAGTTGCTAAAATTTTCCAAGAGTACATAAAAAATGTAGAGTAACAAAAAAGTGTGTAAAACTGGCAAAATACCTGATTAATTATCTGCTGTTGTAATTTTTCTCCAGACGCTGAAAGAAAAAAGAAATATAAATAATTAGCTGTAACATATTTTAGTGAATAAAATGATCTTGTATGCAACAACAAAAATGAGGCAGCCAAGGAAAACAGAACATACGGTATGATAACCAACAGTGTACACAGAGGCTAAAAAAAGGATCTTTGAAAAAGAAATCCAGCCGAAGTGATAACACTAATAGAATGTAACATTTAAACTAGAGATTGAGAGCACTAAGGGGGAATTTGATGGATAGCCAGCCAAAAATATCAAGACTAATAATATGAAATAAAGCATAAAGAGATCAGAATCATTAAACCACCAAGGCATAATGAGGCAAATAAGGAAAGGAGGAAATTGCAGACCAGCTAAGTAATTTATTTTAATTGATCTTCACCACACAGGAAGATGTGGAAAACACTTATCCTAAACTAACATTTGAAGTCAATGAAGGTGACTGGCTCTGTCAGTCACTCGGAGCATCAAGAAATTATTAAAAGGTGGTGATGAAACTATGGAATCTAGATTGCAGTAATGTACCAGGAACATAGTTATCAGAATTTGGTGGGAAGTAAAAATATTAGATAGCTAACCTCTTAATAATAATATTCAATTTAACCTTACAAGCATAAGAGGAATGGGATATGGCCACTTTTGCACCCATCTTTGTAAGAAAGTTCTACAGGCAATTAGAGTTGAGTAAACAATTGATTTTTCAGTTCAATGGCTAAACAAAATATGGGTTAGTTTAGAACCAAAATTGACTTTTTTGTTTTTTCTCGTCCAAATAAAAAACCCTGAAAAAATATCATTAGGGTTGAACAAAATCTTTTGAAACAACATTTCCTAAACAAAATATTGACTTGAAATGATATTTCAACATTTTTGAAATTTCTTTTCCTGACAAAACGGTTTGCCAAATTACACCCTGATTCACAAATGGTTTCAGTGCTCTGAAAAATACATTTTTAGTGAATTTATTATTTGCCGTTTTTTATTTATTTATTTTTGCCTAGCTCCCTGGCAATTATTATGTTGTAAGGGATGGTAGTTTATACCAGCACACTATGTCATACACAATCTCGCACCATCATGCCAACACAGTTGGGCCCATAATCTGCGACAGAAGGGCTAGCCACATAGGGAAATATCCATCCTTGTTCCTGCATTTTGGAGATAGAGTATTAAGTGCAGGATTCTTAGCCAGCTATTTCCTGTCTACCATGCTCCATGGTGTCCTCCTAGAACATATGCTCTTTTGGGATGTATGCTCTGAAATGATATTGAAGTCTGCTAAACTAGAACTTCCAAAGCTTGGTTCCAGTTCAGCAATCTCAGGTAAGCCTTGCTTGGAAGAGTATTTTTTCCCCCCTTAAAAATCTGGAAAGCCCCAGTTAAGTCAATGATATAGTCTCATCTTGGCAACCACATTGAATTTTGGTGATCTGATTTCAAAGGTAGATGTTTTATTGTAAAGGAAGACATCCATTGGGTGGGTAAATGGGAAAAGAAGGTGCTTCCATACAAGGAAAAAAGACAAATATTATTTCATTTGGAAAGGAGAAGGAAAGATGTAGTGAAGATGTCATAAAATGAATGGTATAGACAGAAAGTCAATCATGCGACCCTGTTAATTACATCAGACATTACAAAAACGGAGACATTTAAAATGAAGATGAATTTCAAATGGTTAAATAGCAAATATGCTTTACGAATCATCTTAATTAACCTGGGGGATTAATTGCTGCAGGATACTACGGCGAAAAGATCAGTAGTATTTAGATAGTTTAGCCACATACATGAATAAGACTGACATCTACAGTTACACTAGCTAAATTAACATTGATGTGTGTGTGTGTGTGTGTGAGTGAGAGAGAGAGAGAGATGGCAAAGTTACTCCCCAGCCACAAAGAAATTCCATCTCATAATAACTTGACACAAATTGGTTAGTTGAATTATGGTTTTATTTACTTATTTTGACCTTCCTCTGAACCTCCTCTATAGTATATTATTGGAGACAAGATACCAGTCTGGATAGATGTTCATAGAATCATAGAATTCATAGAAGGGACCTCAGGAGGTCATCTAGTCCAACCCCCTGCTCAAAGCAGGACCAATTCCCAGACAGATTTTTGCCCCAGATCCTTAAATGGCCCCCTTAAGGATTGAACTCACAACCCTGGGTTTAGCAGGCCAATGCTCAAACCACTGAGCTATCCCTCCCCCCTTTTCATGTTACTTTATTCCATTGTGGGAATTTGTGTGTGTAACTTTAGCGCCCTCGTGGCCAAGATAGAGTCCGCTCTGCAGGTAGCTTTGGCCAAGAGAAGGCGCGCGCAGGAATGCAGCAAGAAAAATTTCTTCCACCCCAGGGGCACCTGTTTCAAACCCCCCAGAATGAACACATACACCCACAGGAAAAGTACAATGGATATAAGAAAGGGAGATATTTATTTACAGAGGGATGAGAGGAGAAAAACAACAAGGGGAAATATAGAGGGAGCAGTAAAACAGGGTTGCATTTAAATCAAGGCCCCACAGGCCCAGTGGTAGCACAGTCTGGAAGGGCAGACACTGAGCAATGTGTCTGCACACAGAGTTCAGGAGTCCTGAGCAAAGTTCCAGTCTGGTGGTGAGTCTTGGGTGCTTCTGGTTGTCTTCGGTGCCAGTGAACGTTCCCCAAACAAACCCCTCCGGTGCCCTCTTCTGCTGCTCTCTGCAAAGCCACACAGAGCAACCACCTCCCCACTTAACTAGCTAGCAACCTCCCTCCTTGTTACAAGCCCCAGTACTCACAGCCCCATGCGGCTCTGGGCAGCTGTGATACTGGGTCCAGCTCTGGCCTGTCCTTCTCGGGCGATTCCTCCCTGGCACAGTGCTCCTCCTGGCTCCTGTCCTGGAGTGTTCCCGATCGGCCACCCAGGTTCTCTGCTGCTTCACTTTGCGAGGGCCTGTTTGCTGCCCCCTCTCTCTCCCTCGGAGTTCCAGAGCCACTCCCCGGAGTTTCCCTTCTTTTTTTTCACTCCCGCCCTCCCCCCTAGGAAAAAGATTTAGAGGGGCCATGCTCTCTAAACCACAAAGGGGTTACATGTGCTTCTATCAGAAATCACATATCTTTGTAGAATCAAACCTAGTCTCAACCTTCAGGTAAAAGAGACAGTAAATGTATCTTGCGAAGTGCTACCATACAGTAATAGTCAGAAGTGTGGCTAGATTAATTACACTCTCTCTGCGAGGAGGTACTCCACATCCTTTGTGGATGACCAAGAACTTCACATTCACCTACATCAAGCTCTACATATATCAGCCATGGTTTTCTAGATCAATAATGATGGGACTCCCTTTGCAGCTTGTCAGTATCAGTCTTTAATTGGCCTGGGGGATTGCTGTTGAGTGACATTAGGCACTCTCTCTTCCAGGAATACTTACATAAATAGTGTCCCTTTTCATAAGAATGTCTTTGTACTGACATACAGAGTGTACAAAATATAGATTTTTTAAAGACTGGGTAACAGTATTATGAATTTTTAAATGTAACACAAGATATTATTAATAAGAAAAATGATCTTCTCTATTGATCCTCATCCTAAGCAGAAAAACTGAAAATAAGATACTATTGTAGGCTGTACCATAGAATGAATCTTATGATAATTATTTCCTGCATGTTGGTGTAGTATTTTTGTTTGGTAGATGTAAATGGTACTTTTTAGCTCTGAAAGGAAAAAAGGAAACATCATTTAGGGGAGACTTACTAGGTTTATTGAGATAATCTTTGTGAGAAATGGAATTAAATCTTGGGGCTAATTTTTTTAAACCTAGTAAGGTTTTCGGTAATAGAGGATTAAGGAGTATGTGTTTTAACATTCCTTAACGATATGCAAGTTGCTAGAAAAGTACAAGGTTTGAAATCTCTGGTTGGATCAACACTATTTTGCTCTGAGGTTTGTGGACTTTGAATACTGATGCTTTCCTGTTTTCTAGTATATTTGTTTTTAGGCTATTTTGATTCACTTTAAAGGAATTTTAATAGCTTTCTGTTGACAGCATGGACAGCTGGTCTTGAGAATTAACAAAAATTCACTTGCTGACTGAGGAAGGAAGTGACATCAATGAGTTTCTAAAGTCAGCCCAGAGGGAAAAGTGAGTTTTGTACAAGTAACCTTTTCATTTCATTGTACTTACAGTAATGCTTCAAGATGCAAATTGCATTGTCAATCCAAACCTAGGGTATCTACCGCAAACAAGCCTAAAGATGAAGTGAAAGTTTGAAAATACATCTGTGACAATTTTATAGACACAGTTAAGGAAAATTAAAAGGAGAAACTGAGGTACCATCCTTAGTTCTTTCTTTAGTGGTTTAAACACAATGCTATCACTACAATGGCAGTCACTTAAGCATCCTTATGAACTACCAGCGTAGAGGACTGTCCACTTTGGGAGAAAAGGGGTCAAACTCAAGGTCACAAGCAAACTGAAAATTGCATTTTCTGTTTACTCACTTGTTGATATTTGACCTCATTAGAAAACTACCAAATAGATTTGGCATCAGCAGCAGTCTCAGAAGAGACCAAGGTTTGTATTAGCAGAGATGTTGTGAATTAGGATTGAAGCACATTGGCACAGCCATATCAAGCAGCTTGCAAAGTGCTTCCATGTATTATATTTGGATCAGATCAATGCTAACCTCCTTTCACGTTAACGAGCACTATAAAACAATAAGAACATTCTGACTTGGGGGGAAAAAAAGATTTCTAACTTTTTATGCTTACATCACTACTTTTATGACTGAATCCCAGTCCCAAACAGCACAATCGGAGTTCTCTTTATTGAGACAAGAATTTGGCCCTTGGTTTCCATGCTCCTAAAAGACATACACACGTCCATCCATCCCCGCTTAACCTCCCACACAGTGTAGTCTTTTTGGGGACACTAACGGTGAGAATCAATTTTTTAATTCTACCACCAGTTTGAAAATGCTGGTGTTTTGATGATATGTCATGGCAGCTGTTCTCATGGCTGACTTTGGTAACCATTTTGCCCAGCTCAGCAATTTAAAAGTGGAAGATATGAGACATGAATTTCAAACTCAAAGCACAGGAGGCAATGGCTGATCAAAATTTCCAGTATCCAACCTTTAATTCCAGTCCTGCAGCTAATTCAAGAATATGGGTAGAGTCAATTGCTTCTGTCTATAAGCCCCCCAACCTGAAGCAAATACTCACCAGCAACCACATACCACACAACAAAAACACTGACCCAGGAACCTATCCTTGCAATAAAGCCCGTTGCCAACTCTGTCCACATATCTATTCAGGGGACACCATCATAGGGCCTAATCACATCAGCCACACCATCAGAGGCTTGTTCACCTGCACATTTACCAATGTGATATATGCCATCAGATGCCAGCAATGCCCCTCTGCCATGTACATTGGCCAAACCAGACAGTCTCTATGCAAAAGAATAAATGGACAGAAATCAGACGTCAAAAATTATAACATTCAAAAACCAGCTGGAGAACACTTCAACCTCCCTGGTCACTTAATTACAGACCTAAAAGTCGCAATTCTCCAACAAAAAAACTTCCAAAACAGACTCCAACGAGAAACTGCAGAACTGGAATTAATTTGCAAATTGGACACCATTAAATTAAGCTTGAATAAAGACTGGGAGTGGATGGATCATTCCACAAAGTAAAAACTATTTCCCCAAGCTAATTTTCCCCCTACTGTTACTGACACCTTCTTGTCAACTGTTTGAAATGGGCCATTCTGATTATCACCACAAACGTTTTTTTTCTCCTGCTGATAATAGTCCACCTTAATTGATTAGTCTCGTTAGAGCTGGTATGGCAACGCCCATTTTTTCATGTTCTCTGTGTATATATATCTTCCTACTGTATTTTCCACTGCATGCGTCCGATGAAATGGGATTTAGCCCACGAAAGCTTATGCGCAAATAAATGTGTTAGTCTCTAAGGTGCCATAAGTACTCCTCGTTCTTTTTGCTGATACAGACTAACACGGCTGTTACTCTGAAACCATTTGAAATGGAAGGAGCTCAAAATGCTCTATCAAACTGTTAATGCGTGTCATCAGGACGCACATGGGTAGTTAGTCTGTGGCAGACTAGTGTGGGGTAGATTCTCACCCCATCTTGCCACAAACTAATTGTGTAGACAACCCCTAAACATCCTTAGTCTCACTGAATTGGAGAACTGTCCTTATATTCACTGGATTGACTGTTAAATCATTTTAAAGCCATTTTTCTTCTGCCACAAAAAAGGTAAGACAATATTTCTAGCTGTTTTAGAAGAATCTGTGACAAACGGCCTTCCTATATGAACCTCAGGTTACTTAACCTAAAATAACATGTAAGGAGCCCATGCTTTTTAGAGTTCTCAGTGTTTTCAGTCACGTTAGTGTTTCCAGGGTAGTTTATTTTTAAATAAAATAAAATTTGACATTTACTTGAATGAAGGCTATAACGACTAAAATGTATTACAATGTGACAGATATTGGATACAAGACCATGCAGTAGTTGTTGCTCTCATGATGTACTGTAACATTTGTTCTTCAAATATCTTTACATACGCAACCTATGCAGAGAACAGCACGTAAGTATTCACACTCCATCACCCCTCCTCCTCCACACAAAAGAAAGCGATATTTGTGGAGGTTTGCAGATTAATCTGGCATAATTCCTTTAGATTTTCAACTACTTCCGGAGCACATATGATTAAGATCACTGGTTACAAACGTTTCTGTAAGGAAATATTTCTTCTGGTGACGAGTACTCAAAACAGCTTGCTGCTGTTTCTTGTGTTCGAACAGCCAGGCACATTATGACTCCTGACAGCCTTTTCCCTCCCTTAGCATAGAGGAACAGTGACGTGTTTCATTTCAAAAAGCAAAAGACCACTACTTTATTTAATCAGGTGCTCCGCACCCCGCTAAATTTCTGATATGGTGTGCACCATCAATCTCTATGGAGAGATCCTCGCTGCAGCCACTGGTCCCGGAGCCTCACCCACTGAGTCTGTGCCATGCTCAGCCCCACCTTCCAGCCTGGCATGCCCAGGTGCAGTGCCACTGCCCATCCCTGAGAGGGGATATGGGCTGTTGGACAGGGGGACCCCATAATTCATGAGTCAGCCACCTGCTGTCCACCCCCTGCCAACACAGGTTTGACCCCACCAGGCCTCCATCATGATGAGAGAGCCATGGGCTAAACTTGAGGGAGTGACATTGTGACATAGTGTTCAGGGGTCGCAGCTCTGGGTTTGTCCCAACTATCCTTGTTTCATGAAAGGGGGTGGGAGGACCAAAAATAAGTGAGTGGTGTTGTGGCATGGTGCATGGGGGTTGCGGGTGCAAACCTGAGTAGCACTGTGACACCCCGCAACCTCGTGCACCAGATCACAATGCCACTCACTCAATTTGGGCCCCACCATCCCCGTCATGATGGGAGAGCAATGGGGCAAACCTCTATGAGCAGTGCAGCATGGCTCCTCCTCGCCGTTACCAATGGTACGCACTGTGTGTAACGTGTGTCTGGCTGCAGGTGCCACTGTGTTTAATTATAAGATCCCTTAAATACATACATCCGCCAACTTACATGGCACTGTTGACACCCTTTGTACAATGCTAGCAATAAATGATTTTTTAAAAATCAAGCCATCATCCTACACTTTAAGGGGAAAAAATACTTACAGATGGTGAGAAGGGTTTGGGAAGTGAACACTACATGTAATCCACTGAAGGTTTAGGCTGTGTCTAAACTAAGAGGAAAATAAGTTTTGGGGCCTAGCTACTTGAGAGACTGCCTTTCTCCTTGTGCTATATTGCCACAGCTGGGGTTGTCCAAGATGCTCCAGCTGGACCCCTTCAATTTAAAGGAGGAGGCAGGTATTAAAGCAGGGGTAGGCAACCTATGGTATGCGTGCTGAAGGCGGCACGTGAGCTGATTTTCAGTGGCACTCACACTGCCCAGGTCCTGGCCACTGGTCTGGGAGGCTCTACATTATAATTTAATTTTAAATGAAACTTCTTACACATTTTAGAAACCTTATTTACTTTACATACAACAATAGTTTAATTATATATTATAGACTTATAGAAAGAGAACTTCTAAAAACGTTAAAATGTATTACTGGCACACGAAACCTTAAATTAGAGTGAATAAATGAAGACTCGGCACACCACTTCTGAAAGGTTGCCGACCCCTGTATTAAAGTGTTCTCTGTGAGGGGACCTCAGCTCTGGAACAGGCTTCCCCCTGCTCTGAAATAGCCCAAGACTATTGATCTTCAGGGCACGCTGCAAGGCACATCTATGTACGTGGGCTGTTGGGGAGATGGGCTTTTGAAAAAAATCAGAGTTATGGTGAGGAGGAGACTTGGAGTTCTGCAATCAGTTTTTGTTTTTGAAATTCATGGTGGGGGCACCTAGAGCCTTGAACGTTCCCCTTTTTATTTATTGTATAGATCTAAATAAACACTTAAACTGGTTGTGGTCAACCCTATTTTTATGATTGACCTCCAAACCAGTCACAGCCACTTTTGGAAAGCAAAAGGTAACGAGAAGATCTGGTAAATGACAACAATGCCTGCATTCCCCCACAACATGGCCCCTTGGCCTTAAAGAGAATGTATGGAGGTCCATTTTCCAGATGGGCAACTAAGGAAGAGAATTTATTACTGAGGGTTCAATATATTGCTTTCTCTTGGGACCTTGCACAAAAAAAAAAAAAAAATCTAAAATATTCCGGGATAAAGCTGACTGCTCCCCTAAAAATTCTTCATATTGCTGTCTATGTATAAATATCTCTTATCGAGCCTCTTTCAGTTGCAATGACATTTTTCTCCTTTTTGTTACATCAGTTTTAAACAAATTGCTTATTTACAACATTGCCTTAAAAATGTCCTTTAACATATTTCTGAACCTCTGTCTAATTATGCAACTGAATATGATTGCTGGGGCCCACAATGCATTAATTACATCTTTACGATATTGCATAATCCTTCTCAGCTGTCACGAGGCCAACTCACAAGTTACCCTGGCAATGTTAAACATAAAAAGAACTCCAAGTTGATCTTGATTGAACCAAATGAAGGAAAGTTGGCCATCTCAAAGTGTTTGAATTCTCACAGCATTCCAAGGTCTGCCTGGCTAATTTTTGGTGATTATTTTTGATATGAAAACAGACCTTTAATTGTCAGTCTCTAATAAGGATGCAGAGCTGTTCCCTGCGAGGTTCAAAGGACCCTGGGAACCTAAACATGTACGAAAGCTCAAGTAGCCAAATGTCTTGCGCTGATCCATGTGCACATTTAGTTTTCATCTAATGAAGTAATTACTTAAAAATAAAAAAGAGCAAAATAAGTTGTTCTGGATTTCATAAAGATGCTCTAGCATTAATAGGATTTTTTTTAGGGCCTTGTTCATTAACTCTTTTGAGCATAAGAAGGGGAAAACTGAAGATTCCATTCTTAAAAAAAAAAAAGGAATCTGGATCTGGGCCAAATTCTGAATGGACTCATACTCTGTGCAATCCCATTAAAACCAAGGAAAATACACAGGATATAAGACAGTGCAGAATGTGGCCCTTTACCATGTCTGCAGCAGTATCAAATGTTTACAAGAGATGTATAATTTTCTATGAACAAGTATTTCTACTATTTCCATTTGTAGTATAGGATGTTCATTTTTTATTGGAAAGCTATATCTGTATTGCTTTGTTTCATCATCATAGTTCCTTTAATAACTACACTTTCAGACATCAGAATGCTACATGCAGCAGTTTTAACATCACTGCAGTATTAATGTAACATTTTCCAATAGAATTCTGTGTGCATTTTCCATGTTTAATACGTAGTAGGTTTGTATCCAACAGATCACAAGAGTAGTTTGCTTAATTCTATTTATGTCCAAATCACCATAGAACTGCTTTGAAATCTATGTTTGTTTTTTCTGGATACCCCATGACTTTTTCAGATTTCTCTGCACTTCAAAAGGTCTAACGGGGCAAGTCATGGTACTTTTCCTGGGTTCCTAGTAATCTGCAATTAAGTATGCAAGGATCGTGGCTTAACATATGGATGCATTTTCACAAACGTTTTCACAGTGTGGACCTCATCATAATGCAATGACTGCCTTACAGACATGAAACTTCACATTCAGACTAATGAGGGATACCTCTTCTCCCATTTGCGATTACATAACATCCATGTGGCAACTACAATTGATTACATGGAAATTACATATTCTGTAAAAATGTCCTCCCGACTATTCTCTGAGTTTAGTTTTAATATTGGTCTCTTCATCTCTAACTAAATAGATAAACTAAAGGTACAGTACTTACTTATCCCACACAGAAATAAATCCATGAACCTGCACAGTTATCTCATCAACGCATTGTGTTGCTACCTTAGGCCACTTAGGGTCCATCTATACAACCCATGGCAATGAGCCTCCTAGCCCAGGTTAACAGACTTGGGCTGGCGGGGCTTGGGCTAGCACTCTAAAAATAGTTGTGTGGACAGTGCTTTGAAGTTGCGGCTTAGGCTCTGAAATCCACCCCGCTTCCTAGGCCTCAGAGCCTGAGTTGCAATGTCTACCTAGCTATTTTTAGTGTGGTAGCATGAGCCCTGTGAGCCCAAGTCTGTTGACCTGGGCTGGGAGGCTGACTGCTGTGGGCTGTGTAGACTTGGCACCACACCCACCATTTCTGCTTTGGTTTTGATTCCTGCCCAACTTCTGCCCACGTTGAACACACATGGCTTCACCAGCCAAAGTGAAAGTTGCAGTTGCGATGACATTAGAAACACTGGGGGAGCTATATGCAGCCCATGGTCTGCAATTTGGCATCTTCTGGACTAGGTCAACCACTGTTCTTTTTCCTAGAAGTGTAAGAACTGAAATCCAGCTCTAAAACATGCCAACCCCAAATAATCTCCATTAGATTAGACCATTTCTAAGACAAAGAAACCTGTGATCACTGAGGCAAGGGGTGAACAAAGTGACTCACAGTTCTGGGCTCCCCAAGAAAGTGTCACAACATGGCACCATAAGTTGCAACTAAGGAAAGCCCAGGGAGGCTTCCCTTTGAGTCACCTAATAGAACAACTGGGGCGTACACACGAGCCCACAAGGGTTCTCTTGTTTGAATCTCTGAAGCAGAAGCATGTCTGATGTGCACACAGCAAGTCCAGCTACGGATGGGGGAATCCAGCTTCTTGGCAGCAATTACAAAGTATAGTCCCAAAGCAGAGTCTCCATGGGAAGCCTAGTCTACAGCTAATACACGTCAAAATAAAATGTGTTTAATTGCCAATGAAACAGGAGGCCAAAAATGAGCAACAGAGAGGAGGGCAAATGCTCTTTCAATTTACCATAACTACATAAGGGTTCTCTACTGACTTGATACTGATGCGTTCCTTTATTTGGGACCACCCTAACTCATGCTGGGTAGTACTTTAGCCACAAGCAGCCTGTGTGACTGAGGGACTCTTGGCACCAACTGACAGAGGACACAGGGGTGCCTAACGGTTACAGGGATTCCCTGGGTTTGATATCTACATACTACCTCACGAAAGGGTGTCATATAAGAGCTCTACTGAAAGCCTGTCTCATATGGTCGCCATAACCATTGCAAAATGTATGTACTGATAACATGTAAGGAGCTATATAGATATACTGAAACTTCTATTCTTAAAGTCTGTGAATTGTGGCTTGTCACCAGAAGGTGATCAACAAGTTCCTTTCCAACAGAAGATATTTATCTAGCTGTCTGGCTATATGGAAACTGAGTATTGTATAGTTCACAATGGATGCCCATTTACAGTCTGAGCCGGATGCTAATGAAGGGATTGTGAAATCTTCCAGAGAGGGAATTTAAAGGAAGATAAACCAGCAGGAGGGAGTCCTGTTTGCAAGTAAAGAGGATGGATTTTTGGACTTCAACTGTAAGAGACAAAAATGCTCTCTGGATCCTTCACCTAGGAAGCAAACTGACCATGTGTTTGCTTCATTTAAAAAAAAAGGATCACAGCCAAGTCTGGCTGAAACACGCTGGAAAAACTTTGAGGTGAGCTAAACTTTATTTGACATGGCTGTGCCTTATTAGGTAAAACTAGGCTCTAGACTGGTGTTATGATTTTGTTTTATATGTAACCATTTGTTTCCAATATTTCTACTTGCTATCACACGAACCTCTATTCTTTATTAAATACACTTCTTTTTGTTTTTACTATATATACAGATCTAAGCCATATGCATGCGCACGGGGTGTGCCAGGTATGCCCGTGCACATTCTAATGCAGGGCAGTCAGAGCTGTGGGGGGCGGGGCTGCGTGCTCCCTCGGGGCTGTGTGTATGGCTCCATGCTGAGCCAGACGCTGCTAGGAGCCTGAGAGGGGTTGGATAAGGGGGGGGGCAGTCGGGGGACAGGGAGCAGGGTGGGTTGGGCTGGGGGAGTGGGGTGCTCTCACCTCGGGGGCAGCTCCCCCTCCCCAGCATCGCTTTGTGCAGGGAGAGTCTTGGCAGAGGCAACACTGCCCGCTGCCTCCCTCCCAGCGCTGACCCGGTTCCCAGCCCATTGGCCAGGAACCCCAGCTAATGGGAGCTGTGGGGGGGCGGTGCTAGAGCTCCCTGACCGCGCCTCCCCAGCAGGGACGGGGAGGGATCTGCTCCAGCTCCTCTTGCTCAGCCTGCCACCTCCTGGGGCTGAGCCGCCTGGGACCAGTGCAGGGGCCGGCTCATTCTCAGCCAGCATGGGGGAGGGGAGGGCTCATGTGGGCCCCAGGCAAGGGAGTTATAAGGGGGGCAGGCTCCCCCCGACTCTGATTTCCCTCCCAACCCCAGCTGTGACACTGGCTCAGCCCAGGCAAGTCAAATAGCCCCCGCCCAGCAGGCCAGTGAGTGTGGCTGTGGGGCAGGCAGGTGGGGGTGCTGGGACTCTGGGGATGGTGCTGGGCAGTGGGGGTCTGTGTGGGGTATTCTTGGGCCCCAGGGGGAATGAAAACAGCCCAGGTCCCCCTCCTGCAGCGTTCTTTGCTTCTCTGCAGAAAGTGAAGGAGAAACAGGGGTGTGTGATTGGGAATGTTCACGGCACAGTTTAGGGGCATTACCCCCCAAATAGAGGTGAGGGGTGCGGGGGCCACATGGGATGCAAGGTCACGCCACTGCCCCCCCGCCCCCATTTCTGTGAACACAGAGTTGCTGCAGCCCCGCTGAAAAAAGAAGGTGCTGCTCAGCTTCCTGGACTTTGCAGCTGGACACCACCTTCTGTGTCCTAGGGCTGGTTGAGCTCCCTTCTGTGTGCTGGGAGCCATCCTTCATTTTGTACAACAGTGAGTTGTGGGGTGGGACAGGGCAGGGGAAAAGAGGCGGGGGGGAAAGAAGGGGGTGGGATGCGGAGGAGATGGAACGGTGGGGAAGGGGCATGGGATGGGGAAGAGGATAGGGGAAGCGGGGACAGGGGGAAAGAGGCAGTTTGGGAAGGAAGAGGGTGGGATGTGGAAGAGATGGAACGGTGGGGAAGGGGCATGGGATGGGGAAGAGAAGAGGATAGGGGAAGTGGGGGCCCAGCGTGCAGATCCCCTTGGGAGCAGCTGGGGCTCCCCTGTTAATCAGGCCCCTCAAACCCTCACTTTGACAAGCCCCACCTCCCCTGCATCCGTACCACCCTGATGAGCCCCCCCCAGACACCCTCCCCACTGAGCCCCAACCGCCTACACCCAGACCCCCACCCAAATGAACCCCACCTCCCCTGCACCCAGACCCCCTCCCTGCTGAGTTCCAACCACTTTCACTTGGTCCCCCCTGCAGACTCCCATTATCCCTGCACCTGGAATCTCCCTGTACATCCAGATCCCCCACTGAGCTGCCTGCACCCAGACTGCCCCACACAGAACCCTCTTACCCTCGCCCAGCCAATCACCGCCTCCCCAGCGCTACACATAACCTTTGTTGACTTACATCAGTCATAGAGCTCTTCCACCACTGCGCTCCAGCTTGGTTGGCGCTCTCTGTGCCCGCCCTGTAAGTGCCATCATGCCATTGGTCAAGGAGATGTCCAGGGGGTGGGATTTGGTGGGTACTCTGTTCTGAGCTGTGGCGTGGTATGGGGGCTGGGCCGGGCAGGTTGGATATGGGCCAGAGGGTCTCGGGGGCAGTCAGGGGATGGGGAGCGGTTGGATAGGCATGGGAGTCCTGGGGGTCTGTCTGGGGGCAGGGGTGTGGTTAAGGGTCGGGGCAGTCAGGGGACAGATAGGGGGTAAGGTCGTAGGAAGGCAGTTACAGTGGGGGGGGGTCTCAGGAGGAGGCAGTCAGGGGACAAGGAGCGGGGGGGGTGGGAGTTCTGAGGGGGGCAGTCGGGGGCGGGAAGTAGGAGGGAGTGGGTGGGGGCGGGGCTAGGGCAGGGCGGGGGCAGGGCTAGGGTGGGGCTCCCTGGGTGCACACCCTAATGAAATGTGTTGCGCACGCCTATGATCTAAGTGCTGTGTTTTTAGCGGAGCTGTGTTCCAAGATGTAAGTGGCAAGTGGAGGTGTCCTGTTCCTTTGGGAATGGAAGATCTGGGAATTGTGAGAGTGTTCAGTGGAACAGGGGCTGGGCACTCTAGGCTCAGAGCAGTCAGGGGTTGGAGTGTGCCTGTAGTTAATCGGTCTAGAGAAAGTGGGGCCTGCAGAGACATGGAAGACAGTGCTTGTGTTGCCAGAGGCTGGTGGAGTTAGGGCATTGACCCATAGCACACACACAAGGCTTGCTCGCACTAAGGGCAGGTGGTATTGAGGTGCCTCATAGCCCTAAGTACTCCCGAAACATCACACATTGAAATGAATGGGGCTACTCATGCAGTAAACATTACCCAGAGTGCATAAGGATGGAGGATTCTGGTCCTTAGATAGAGACTATTCACAGAGTAAGGTGCTACTTGATATAAGGAGTAAGAATGATAGCATCTGGCCCTTAATCCTTGAGCACAGGATGCAAAAAATAAGGAGAAGGTAGCAGGTTATAGTCCTTTGAAGTAGAATGTTAAAAACTTGTAAAGTAGGGAATTTTCTCTAACAGATCTAATTTGTAGTGAAAGGTGACTGGAGGAGGAAAAGCAGAACTAAACAAAGGCACAGTGTAATCTTTCCTAATGCAGGTTTTGAATTAAGATTGGTCAAATACAATATAAAAACCTAGAACAATCCGTTGCTGCAGGGAGTACAAATTTATCCACATTTTATAAAACTGGAGTATGACCTTTTGCTACCAAGACCGGTGCTTGTATTCAGCTGCAGTTATTGGTAGTCATTTGTAAAAGGTCATTCATGGACAAGAATATAATATGAGTTTGAAAAGTGCAGGGGATCTGGTTTCTGCTTTTTGCCTCATGTGAGTCTCAAGAACTTTGGGGGGAAGGGAGGAAATCATTATTATGACAATCAGCTTTGGTTCTGAAATTGATTTGAATAATACAGGAGCAGCATATCAATTACAATTTGATATTTTTCGGCATCCAACTGTTCATAGCATCTAAATAATACTAATATTTATCAGTAATATATACATGAGAGAGAGAGAGAGAGTGCATTTTCAGGTAAGAGGTTTCTTGTTTGCTTACTTTAGATTTAATCAATTTCCTTTCAATAAAATATTTTAAAACCCATCACCTCTTCCTCCTTTCCCTAGAATATTATTATTAGAGCTCAGTCTTTTCATAACTGTTACAAAAGTAGGAGTGTTAGGTTTAAAAAAGGTGTATTTATATTAAAATCAATATAAAAAGTACCCCCTCCTCTCTCAAACACCCATATCCCTTTTGATTTTGAAATCTTTTTGCATGCTGAGTGATAGTTTAAGGAGCATCTCCCCGGGCAGCTCCACAGGTCTCCCCATCCATCCAGGCCAGCATGGAGCCCAGCTGGGGAGCTGTGGGGAGCTGCAGTGGATCGTCCACATGCCTGCGGTGCAGGGTGGGGGAGGCAGAGGGCAGCCTCAGGCCATGTCCTCGCCTCCCAGACTCCCCACCTGGCTGAGGGCCCGTGGAAGGTCCGCAACTCTGAGCAGGCTACCCATGTGGCTCTCCCCGACTGGGCTCCGGTGGGGAGTGGGGAGCCTCAGCCCAGCCACAGGAAGTAGAGCCCTGCAAATCCGTGGATATCCAAAGACAATTTTTGCGGCTTGGATGCGGATACACCATTTTGTGTCCATGCTGGGCTCTATAGCCCTCAAGGGACTGTGGAGGGGGAAATACAGGTGCAGTTATCCTGAAACTGACAATTATGACGAGACTACTGTTAACTTTTGCTATTAGAACATATTGCTGAAAAATACAGAGTAATAAAGATATTTCAAATGAATATGTATTGTTTAAAATTTCATTTGCTAACTGTAATTCTCTCCTCCTTTATTCCAGGCTTTGCTACAGGTGAAACATCCTGGATCCTGACATTTCATGCTTTACAAATATTGTCACATATTTGATT
Source organism: Malaclemys terrapin pileata (assembly GCF_027887155.1). NCBI lineage: Eukaryota > Metazoa > Chordata > Testudines > Emydidae > Malaclemys > Malaclemys terrapin. Next base: position 78,405,294 of record NC_071506.1, on the reverse strand, counting down.
TCTGCTTTGGCAAGGATCTTGTGTTTACTTTAAAAATCTCAATTGCATCTCACTTTTGAGTGCCATCATTCCTATGCCAACTCAGGTACTGGCGGTGCTCAGGACACAGTGGGAAACAGCAGGGGAGATGAAGCAAGTTCATCTAGAGAAATCATTTCAATACCGTACACATTTCATTGAAAACATGCTAAAAGTTTCCTTTTAATTAAACAGAGAGTGAAAACAACAGCAGTAAGAGTTGTGCAGACATTATAAGGTACCCCAATGGCAAAAAAGAAAATGATGCATTTTGTGCCAAATGACGACACTGAAAGATTATTTATAAATAGATGTTTCATGTGCACTTTTAATGTTGTAGAGTCAAATGGGCCTTTAAAACCACACCTGCAAATTCTGCATATGCAAACATTTCTACCCCCCAAACCTAATACTGCTTCTTGCAAAGCAATATATGCACACACACAAAACCCAGCACTTGGGCACAATTTGTATACATAAAACATGCAGGTGCAATTTAATAGACACCTACTAGAAAAATGTAGCCATACTGCATATCAACAACTATTTATGTATAAATGTTTAGAAAACAATTTTGTAATGTTTATACTCACCATCATGAGGCAGAAACCATGTCATGCACAAGAAGCAGATCTAGAATTTTGCAACTGAAGTCGCAGCCATTTTAACAAATAAAAGGATGATTTAAAAATGGAAATCTAGTTACTACTGGTTGCATGTTGAATATTTCTAGCAAGTAACATGCATGAGATAATGCATCCATGGAGGACAATTTAAATGCTTATTTCACAAGCATGAAAAGAGAATTCTGAAAAAGTCCTTAGGACCAAATGACTACGTTAAAATATTTGTATTATGACTAAAAAGAACATGATGCTTATTCTTCCCTGGTGAGCTATATTCTCTTCCATCACATTAAAAAATAATCATGGTGTGAATCAGCATGTGAATTACTGACCAAATTAGCTTCAGCAAGTACTAAGTGACATTCAGATTATATTGCCATTATGCCCATGTAAATTACTAATTTCTACTGAATTGAGCATTTGGGACTGGACATTCCTCTTTTCTCTTGACAGAACATAGCAGATATTGATTCTGATTATCAATAAAACTTGACACTGTCACACTTATTATTCTTCCTGGGCAAGAATTTAAGAATTTCTGCTGATAAAGAAAAATCATTTCCAGTTAACCTATTACTGCTGTTCATTTGTAATGGGATACAATTCTTAATCTACAAACCCAAGTAAAAGAGATGTGGAAAGAAACAACAAAGAAAGCTGAAAAGCTATCTGTTGATTAAAGAGTAATTTGGTCTAAAACTAAAGCCACACCTATTACTATTTACATTATTTAAATAAGAAACTAAGGGAAAAAAGATGACTTGACAAGACTGGACTTCGAAGAACAATACTTCTAGATCTTAGCCACCAGGAACATATTGGCCTATTGCTATTATTAGGAGCTGTCTCAATTTTGGATTGTTTAAATATAAAAGTAGGTTCCAGATACTGCAAACCTCGAAGAAACAAAACTTCAGAAAATACATTTTGCATGTTAATATTTATGGCTCCAAGCCAAGGGGAGTGGACAGCATTTTTCAAAAGGGCAGTGAATCAGATGTTTAACTATACGCTCCAAAACTGGAGAACTGCAATCAACCTAGAGTTTCAGATTTCATCTGTTGTTAACAAGTGTATCACTGAGGTGTTTGCTTTCCACAATAGCTTCTTCCCCTTTGGATTACAGATAACTAGCTCCCAAGACCACAGAGGAAAGACAAACATCTCTGTTAATCATGGCACAGAGCCATGGTTACATGAAACGTAAGGATAGTCACACTATGGCTAGAAAAATGGAACATAGATTTATGAGAGACAAGAGAAAGAAACACAGGGAATTTCAAGTGATGAAGAAATATTTCAAACTAGAATTTACAGTACATGACTTATCTTTTTTAAAGCAAAAGTGATTCCAATAATGACACATGGACTGAAATCACATCTCAACTGGTGGGGGAATCTAAGGGAACCTGGCTGTGAAAGGGGAGAACCCCAGCAGCAAGGGAGGGAGACACTCACTGAGAGACATTCCTCCCTTCCCTTGGAGTCTCTGGCACCCGTTGGCCAGCTGGGGGGTGTGGGTGGGGGAATGCTGATTGGCCAGCATTCCGCAGATCCCAGGGTTTAGCCTGGGGCAGGGGCCATGTGGAGCCTCTTTTGGCCCTGTTCCAGCAGCCCCACCCTCCCCTCCTGAACTTGGAATGGGAATCCTGCCTGACAGCTTATGCGGGTCTAGCCAATTGGCTGTTTGGAGGCCAGGAAAGAATGTTTTCTCCCATGGGCCAATTGGCAGAGGATTGGGGAGTTTTTGCCTTCCTTGCAGCACCTTCAAGCCACAGTAGGTTAAGTAGGAATGTGCTTGCTACCTAACTGAGGTACTTGGCTGAGTTAATTTGTTGCAACTTTGGGCCAATTTCCAGTGTGGATAAAATGCATGGTTCCCAGAGGTAAAAACCTGGGATGTTGATGATGGGTCTTCGGCCCATGGGATAGCGCAAGACCTCGTGGCCCTCGTAGACTGAGGTACCCACCCTTCTGCACCCTCTATCCTCTTTGTGGGGTGGCGATGGTGGTGGTAAGGGTCAGAGTGAGCTGAGTCCTGGGGGGTAGGCTAAAGAGAGCCTATCCCGAGTTATGGGTTATATGGAAGGAGCTATGTAACCCCCGCACTGGAACCAAATAACTACCTGGGATAGGAGAGTCTGGGTGGTGGGCAGGTAGCATTCCTCCCTTGTGTTTACATTTAATAAACATTGCAACGTGCTGCTTAAAATCCATCCACATGTCTGTCCTCATTTCACCACGCTGGCCTTATCAAAAACAATTGGTACATTTCTCTGTAATGACAGTGGGGATTTGCAGATCTCTGGGCAATTACCAGTGTATTATAACTTCCTGGTCTTTCAACATGGAAAGTATCTTTGGTTAAACCATTGCTTTGGACAGCATACAGTCCTACACACTTCTCCTCAGAGACGTTACCTGTTTGTTGTTCATATGTAACACATGCACTTCATGATCCCAAGATTTAATATCAGATAAATAAAATAAACTTATCTAGTGCTTACATTCTCTGAGTGTATTGTGATTCCATATCTTGTAACAGCAAGGGAAGCTAAAAAAGTTTAAACTATTGGAGAGTCTGTTCAGGACACCTTGATAACTGCATGCCCTTAATGTCTTAATGACACACTGAACTGCTGACCAAGCTAGAGAAAGGAGAGTGGTGGTGGTGTTTCTTATATGTTATTGTTCTGCACAGTGTGTGTGTGTGTGTGTGCGCACACACACAAATGGAGGGGCACATCAAAATTGCTTTAAAATAACTGTCACAATAACCCTGACTTTGGAGCTGGCCAGGAACTGACATGGGGACCCTTTATTTGCAACAGTAGCCTAGCTACTCTTAACCCCAAAGGGCCAGTAATCATGAATCTCTGTGACATAAAGGCACCAGGCCACAATCCTTTTCTCTCAGGATATCTAATTACCTGAGGTACTTATATAGCCCTCATCACCATAGTATCTGAGTGCTTCACACTCTTTCAGTGTAGTTATTCTCACAACACACCTGTGAGGTAGGGAAGTGCTATTATCCCCATTTTACAGATGAGGAACCGAGGCACAGAAACTAAGTGATTTGCCCAAGGTCACACAGGAAATCTATAATGGATCAGGGAATGGAATCCTGGTCTCCCATGTCCCAGACCCCCTGCCACAACCATAGACCATCCTTCTTCTCTGCCAAGGATTGGGAAAGAGGGGCAATGTAGGAGCCACTACAGCAGTTCTGTCACGGTGCCACCTGAGAGTGCCAGGATACATCCCACAGCCTCTAATATTGAACTTTTTTAAAAAGTAAATTAGGTAGGATTAGTTCATAGAAGCAGACATTCATTTAAAAAAAACTACCAACTATTATTATAGCAAACGCTGTGCTTTCATTACAGTACATTGGTAATTTAATATCATTGCATTTGATTTAATTATACTTTGTACATTAAAAAAACCCCTCTTTCTTTCTTCTAGTGAATCATTTTTATGGTAAATAAGACCACTGATTTTTAAGAATGGAAAAATTAGCCAGGCAAAACACAAATAAATATTTAACAGGCATACCCTTAGAGACACTGTCAGTTTTAAAATTTATACATGTGCACCTCTTATTTATCCTATTAGTAACACCTTAATAAATAATACTACAACCTATCTAGTATGTAGCATTTTGCAACTATAGATCTAAAAAGCACTTTACAATGGTATTATTAGCCACATTTTACAGATGAGGAAACAGAAGAAAAGCGACTTGCCTGAGGTCCGTCAGCAACTGGGCAGGCCAAGTCCAGAAAGGGACCCTGAATGCCAGCCTAGTACATTATCCACTGGACCACCATGCCTCACTGACATTTTTACATGCTAGTTTGTTTTCTCTGACAGGGCTGTTTAATTTTGTATTTCTTTCAGCCTTGAGAATAAAACAAGACTGATCAGGTTTTTTGTTTTGTTTTGTTTATGGCCAGTTTCTAGTCCATTTTATTTTCTTGTTTTCATAAGATAGCACTGTGTTATTCTGTTCTGGGTTGCAAATAATGCAGGGGAATGTTTGTTGTAAAGGTCCCTCCTACAAATATTCAAATATCTTGATGTTAAAAAAAACTATTTTTAAGCTAAATTTGACTGAACAAAGTCCCTTTTAAAAGCAACAGAAAGGAAATTAGTGTCGCATCTTGCCAGGTAGCATGATGGATTGCACTGTGGAGACACTTTACATATAGGGTTGCCAACTTTCTAATCCCACAAAACAGAACACCCCAGCCCCGCCCCTTCCCTGAGGCCCTGCTCACTACATTCCCCCTTCCTCAGTGGCTCAATCTCCCCCACCCTCACTTACTTTCACTGGGCTGGGGCAGAGGGTTAGGGTGTGGAAGGGGGTGAGGGCTCCAGCTGAGGGTGTGGGCTCTGGGGTGGGGCTGAGGGGTTCAGTGTGAGGAAAGGGCTGGGGGTTGAAGCAGGGGGATGGGGTGCAGGGGGGGGGTGAGGGCTCCATCTTGGGGTGCGGGGTCTGGGGTGGGGCCAGGGATGAGGGGTTTGGGGTGCAGGAGAGGGCTTCAGACTGGGCGGTGGGGCAGGGGGTTCAGGGTGTGGGAAGGGGCTTTGGATGCAGAGGGTTGAGGGCTCCATCTGGGGATGCAGGCTTTGGGATGGGGGATTAGGGGTTTGGAGTGCAGGAGGGGGCTCTGGGTTTGGAGGGGGCTCAGGGCTGGGACAGGGGGTTGGGGCAAGCTTACCTCCAGCAGCTCCCGATCAGCGGCGCAGCGGGGGGGCTAAGGCAGGCTCCCTGCCTGTCCTGGCACTACGGACGGCACTGCGCCCTGGAAGCACCCATCAGGTCTGGCTGCTAGGTGGAGGTGTGGCAGGCAGCGATGAGCGCACTGCTCTCACTCGCAGACACCACCTCCATAGCTCCCATTGGCTAAAGTTCCCAGCCAATGAGAGTGCGGAGCCGGTGCTCGGGGTGGAGGCAGTGTGCGGAGCCTTGTGGCTCCCTGCCTAGGAGCTGGACCTGATGGCCACTTCCGGGGTGCAGCGCGGTCCACGGTGCCGGGACAGGTAGGGACTAACCTGCCTGAGTTCTGCAACACCGCCAACCGGACTTTTAACAGCCCAGTCAGAAAACAGGACAGCTGGTCACCCTATTTAGACAGCAGATGGAGGGGAAAAAATGTCAGCATGTAGACCCTGATCCATATGAGCACCTGAGCCATGTGGGCAGACCTTCATGTCTGCATGGATCAGACTGCACCATTGTGGCCAAAGTCACTAAAAGACCTGTGGTGATTCTTCAGGGAAAACTCAGGAAATTGCAATATTCCTCATATATCATATCTTCATTTCCCCAGCTCCAACCCTTACATGTTATGCCTTCCTTCTAGTGGTCCCTCCACAAAAGGGGAGTGGATTGGCGGATTTTAAATGCCCACATTAAATATTTATCTACTTTTAACTCAGTTTTTTAAATCAACTAGACTTCAAGTTGATGGCCTCTCTTCAATGTGCAAACCAACAAATCAAACTAGTCAAAAGTAAAACAAGTCTACCATCAGGCTGAGGCCTTCTATTAGAAGTTTCAGTCAGAAGCTCAGCAGGGCCATTTGACAAATGGAGCGTAGTATAGAAATGTTAAACAGACACATAAATATAGAGATGCTAATGCATGCCACAATGATTAAAGTATTTGTAAACTAATACTTGTATTTTATATGCTTCAGCATTTAAATGCCCTGGCAATGCATAACTCCAGAATATCTTTTTTACTCTTCATGACTGGCAGTAGCAGATAGGAGAAGCACAGAAAAACCCATCAACAGAACTCTCAATTTACATTTTTTCATATTGTGGATAGTTGGCCAACAACAGGGCGGTATGGGCAGAAGTGGTCATTCGGCAAATTCCTTCCATGCCTGTAACTGCTGAGTAATAAGTACTTTTATATACACAAATACACCTTGTAAGTCATGCCAGTAACAGCCAAATATTCATTATAAAGACATCTTTTGCATCTAATCAGAGGTGCATTGTGGCAAGGTGGAGCTGTGGCAAAACAAACAACCTAAAAACAATGAGTCCAGATTATATTTAAATTTCATTAGGCCCTTAGCACACATGTAGCTCTACTCACATAAGTACTCACATTGACAACAGGATTACTTGCTTAAAAAACAAACACATACGAAAGTCTTTGCAGGATCAGAGCCTTAGTGGGGTATTTGTTTATGCACAGAGCAGTTTTTGCATGTAATTTTCTCAGGCTGCAATTTTAATGGAAGTATTTTTATAGTCCTAAATTGAGTTTTGTTTTTTAAAATCATGTAGGTTTTCCAGTGCCCATATCAGTGATATCTTTAGCCACACTCCATACTTCTTATCACCTGATAAACTCTCCATACACTAAATACAAGCACAGTACATGCTATTGAAATAATAAATTCCATTGCCATATTTGCAGCTTATATATGGATAAAAGGAAGTTCTTCACACAGCGCACAATCAACCTGTGGAATTCCTTGCCTGAGGAAGTTGTGAAGGCTAGGACTATAACAGGGTTTAAAAGAGAACTAGATAAATTCATGGAGGTTAAGTCCATTACTGGCTATTAGCCAGGCTGGGTAAGGAATGGTGTCCCTACCCTCTGTTTGTCAGAGGGTGGAGATGGATGGCAGGAGAGAGATCACTTGATCTTTAACTGTTAGGTTCACTCCCTCTGGAACACCTGACATTGGTCACTGTCGGTAGACAGGATACTGGGCTGGATGGACCTTTGGTCTGACCCACTATGGCCGTTCTTATCTATCTTGTGCTATGTAGATACAGTAGGAATACTGTAGGATACTCTGTCAAGCTCTCTTTCCATGAGAAAATGATTTACTATAGATCTGCGCTCTTGCTGTTCTCTTTTATATATAGGTGTGTTCCATATCTATATGCTCATATATTTGATCCTTCATAAAGATCAACATATTTATTTCAAAAAGTCATCTATTTTCAAAAAGAAAGGTTTTCAAGGAAACTAAAGCTGATTTTGCGTGGTTAAGTGCCCCCTAGTGACAATGTCCATCTCCAGATAACTTTCACAGTCATTTACAAGCCATATATATACTTCTCCCCATCTCCCATAAAAATAAGGTCATTACATTTACGTTAGTATATACAGATGTAATTTTGAGAAAAATACCTCTCTGTGAAATCAGTGCTAGCCTAATAAGAGCCTCATTTATTTGGAGCATAATTTTGCAAACTCTTCACTCAGTCTTTCCTCACATTGAGATCAATGGAAATACTTATATAAGGAATTTGCATGCTCAGGCCCTTGGTAAAATAAATTTAAGTATCCAACACAACAATTACATCTTTGCTTTCACTTATGCTTCTCATTGACTGACAGCTATAAAGAAAGTGTAAAGGAGAAATCACCATTCTACGCTAACACTGTAGCCCTTAGGACATTACTACAAAAAGCCTCACCTGCTAAAACAAAGATGTCTAATCTGTAGTATTTATAGGAAATATGTTAAAGGACATAACCACCTCTGTTCTCCTTGGGCTTATTTGTTCAGCCTTTACTGCAAAAGGATTAAAGGGGTAATATTCAGGGGCTGCTGGGGCTGCAAATGCAGCAGGTTTAAAAGATAACTTTCCCTCTTCTCCAGTTAATATAGTTGGAAACAATCTCAGAAGGGGTTACAGATGGGCTTGTTTTATACTGCTGCCCACTACAGGTGAGAGCAGAAGAGTAACTGATCAGTTTTATATATAATTATGATGTTGAGGAAAACTTCTTGTCCACTAAGACCCTCCCTCCATTTTTACCTAAATAGTCTATCAAGTTTGCGTGTGTGAATTTCAAAAGCGCTTGTCATAGGCTTAATTCTGCTCGTGTTGAAGAAAATGGAAATTTCGCTATAATTCAAGTGTTCTTCCATTATGCAGTCTAGAGAACACCACAAAATTAATTACAATTGAGCTTTCAAGATAATTCTGGGTCATCTTTAAAAAGGCCACTGTCAATTCCTTTAAATAAATAATGTTATTCTCCACTGTAATGCTTACTTGGAAGCTTGAGAATATGATTTCTTCTGTATAAATAGTGCCTTTCCCCCTTACTTGATAAATATCAATTTTATGTTCCTGCTTTTCTAACGAAGTAACAACTAAACTAAGTTTGTTTTGTTTGCTTCATTGTCTGCGCTACCATAATCAAAGGCGTCCGCAGAAATAGGCACAGCCCTCCTGAATGCTTGGTAGTTAAATCCAGCTGGAAGAGCTCATACATTGCTCTGGAATAGCACATTAAGTAATTAAAACAGCTCTGTAACAATGAATCACCCAGGATATGGAATCTAGAAGACAGTTCATACTGGATTAAAACAAATAAAACTGAATAAAATGTGTCCAAAGATGTAACTGTTTTCACATACACACACTGTATAAACACACACAGCTGTATGTTCAAACTCTCTAAGAATGCTTTGTCTCTTTAGACCAGGGGTGGGCAAACTACAGCCCATCAGGGCTTTGGATCCGGCCTGTGGGATTACCACCCCCGTGGCGCTGCGGGCCCCGTACCGCTCCCAGAAGCGGCCAGCACCACGGCCCTGCAGCCCCTGGGGGAGCAGGGGTGGGGACAGAGGGATCCACTTGCTGTCCTCGCCTGCAGGCACTGCCCCCCGCAGCTCCTATTGCCTGGGAATGGGGAACCTGTCTTAGCCCGCTGTGCACCGCTGCCACCCCGGAGCTGCTCCAGGTAAGCGGCGCCGGGCCAGAGCCTGCACCTCACACCCCTCCTGCACCCCACACCCCAACCCCCTTCCCTGAGCCCCCTGCCACACCCTGCACCCCTCCTGCACCCCAATCCCCTCCTGCACTCCGCACTCCTCCTGCACCCCAACCCCCTGCCCTGAGTCCCCTCCCGCACTCCGCACCCCCTGCCGAGCCCCCTCATATACCCCACACCCCTCCTGCCCTCAACCCTTTGTCCTGAGCCCCCTCCTGCACACTGCACCCCCTCTTGCACTCCCTCCCACACCCCAACCCCCTGCCCTAGCCCTACATTCATGGTCCTGCATGCAATTTCCCCACCGAGATGTGGCCCTCGGGCCAAAAAATTTGCCCACCCCTGCTTTAGACCAATAGAAATCATCACTACGTGCTCTGAACTCAAGTTTAGACTTTTAAGTTACTTTAAAATAAGGCAAAATCCTAGCATCAGTACAGCTCCATTCTCTGATTTTAAGACAGTACTTACATCACACTCTGTTGATGTTCAAAATTCAGCTAAGCTGACCAAGACAATTAGATTGTACATACAATAATACACTGAATAAATTGGCATTTAATACTTTCTAAATCATTACAGATTGATCCAGTGGTTTCTTAAGGCTAATAAATGTGGTCAAGAAGCATGCTACTTTAACTGTATTCCGGTGTGAAACCTATTCAATTCAGTGTTCATGGAAGTTTCATTGGCACATATTAAAATGAACTCAAGATTTTACAGAAACCATGTTCATAAAACAAAAAAAGCTAAGATGGTTAAAATTAATATATCATAAATAAAACATGCATTGCAGCATATATTCAATGACAGGTCTCAGAAACTCCGCTTCCGTGCAGTCATTCACAAAGCTGCAAGAACACATGTGATTCATTAACTCCACTGAAGTGTACTAGTTCTTCCTGGCATTATTCATAATTGAAACATTTCAATTTTAGTTAACAGAAGAGAGAAAACTAATTTAAAAGTAAAATAAGGAAATTAGTTCTGTGTTTCTGGATTACAATCCCACAGTGCCTTCAACTAGCCCTATTTAGCCTCAGGGGGTTTAATTAAAAAAAAATAGGCAATTTAGCCCACTTGAATAGAAAACCTTTTAAAGGCACAGACCTCTTCAATAGTTACTTCCATCACTGCATCATACGAACCTCAGAAAAGAAATGTAGCAACAATGTTTCAATTTAGTCATTTATATTCTGAATATTCAATTTGATAATTCAATTTTCTGTTTCCAGATGGTAGGTGTACTGAAATTGATGGTCTGACCTTTGAAGTTAATGGCCACCCTTCCCCCCCCCCCCCCAAATTCAACGGGCTTTGGATCAGGCCCTTATTCAGTGAAATACAGTGCAGAAGGCACAAATAATCAAGTTTTGTGCAGGGTATGATGGGGAGATTGGCAAATGATGGAATAGAGGTTGCAGTCTCTCCTATGCAGTGGTGCTGTCCCATCCATGCTAAATGATTTGGGGCCAATGCACATATCTCTGCAGCATATAGGGCATATGGAAGACTTTGTTACCTGCTCCAACCTCAAGCTCTCCACATAGCTCCAACTTTGCATAGGCCCTTACATGGTCTCAAGGACTTTGTGTGGGCCCTCTACAACAGGGTGAACTTCACCCTTAAGGAATTTGTACCTCCATTTCCCCATCTACAAAACTAGCCTAAGACATATCCACCTTTGTAAAGAGTTTTGTGATCTCATTAAAGATCTGTATAAGGACAAAATATTAATTTAAATCACACATTCTTCTATTGTTTCACAGGACAATCATAGGCAGACATGCCACATTCTGCTAATGTTGAGTCCCTTGAGGTCTCCTCAGAGGAAATCTATTCCACATTGATCATTGACCCCTGACTTGATCTTGGAGGGTCTATAGTTTTGGGTAAAATACAACCTATCTGCTAAGCATGCTTATAGAAATTATTGAAGTTGTAACAGCAAGCAGAAGAATCAAAATATACGTATTATAAACAGGCTTGGCTATACGTCTTAAGTATTAAGTGTTAAAGGTTTAGAGTGAGGTTTAGTAGAAGTTGGCTTCTGGCATAAGTTAGTATGAGTATTATGTGCTTGACCGAAGGTTATGAAATGATACGTGCTTGAGCTAAGGCTATACAATTTAGCAATATGAATCTTGTTACTGTTTGGCAATGCACGATAAACATGTAATCCACAAACAGATACGTGGTAGCATTTTAATAGAGCTAACGGCACTGATGTATCAAAAATATTGTGAAAGGGACAGATACAAATGGTTGGGTTAATTGTTGGAAATGTAATGACAATCAACCAAAATGCCATATATGGATAATTGGAATCCTAAAATTGCTCTACTGGAATACCAATTACGAGTAGGGGGTTGAGATGTGATCAGATATGGTCCCAGATGTATGTGGGTGGCCTGGAAAAAAGGGGTATAAAAGGGTTAACCCATCCCTAGCTGGAACATTGGGGTGATAAGAAGGTGGAACCCTGGACTAACCATTTTAGGATGCTCTCCTCTGACTTTGTTTCCATCTTTGTCTGCACTGGCTTCCATCAGGTTATGAGTATGGACAATGCAATGCTGGGAGCTAAGGGGTGTTTTACTATACTTATATGTTCCTGTACTTATCTTGCTTTCCTATAATTTTTGTACCTAAATACTACATAAAATCTTCATGTCCCTACATGTGTTTCACCAGTCTCATCATTAATAATATCTTACACAGCCTCAAAAGTAAAGAACCTGTTACCTGTCACTAATGTACTTTGCACCCTAAATTAGTCTCAGGCTACAACTTCATAACACCAAACACACAAGTTGACCATTATAATAGGTTGCAATTAGTGTATTGTTTAAACATAGCTGTGGATCATGTGTGTTATAGCCCTGATAAGTTTATTAGTCTTAGATCGGAAGAAAGATATATGTACCACAGCAAGTTCCTCAAAGGGTCCAAATTCAGTAAAATCTGATGTTGCTTCTATGTTGTTTTTCCTCTATCCCTTACTATTTTGGTGGCTTGCATAGCCAGGCACAGAGGCTGGAGGTGAAGTGAGTCAGAATAATGTAGTGCTTATGCTGCTTTAGTCAGAGGTAGCTAGTAAATAGAGTGACCAGACGTTCCGATAAAATTGGGACTGTCCCGATATCGAGCAGTTTGTCCTGCGTCCCGACTGAAGTATGGTTGGGATGTCATTTGTCCCGATATTTTGTTTCAGGCGCTTCCCTCCCACCCGCCCTTGTTGCTTAGGCTGCGGTGACCAGCAGGGGGAGTGCCTTTTCAATTGTTACACTCACCCGGCACGTCCGGGTCTTCGGCGGCGGGTCCCGCAGTCGCTGATGGTATTCAGCAGCATTTTGGCGGCGGGTACTTCCTTCTTTGGCGGCAAGGTTTATTATCCACTGCCGAAATGCTGCCGAAGACTGTCAGTGACTGAAGGACCCTCCGCCAAAGTGCCGCCGAAGACTTGGACGGGTGACTGTAACAACTGAAAAGGCGCTCCCCCTGTGGCAGTCCCAATATTTTGGAATTCTCATCTGGTCACTCTACTAGTAAAACAACACTGACAATTGTTGAAGTGGGTTTCAATTACTGATTTTTGAAAATGTAAATAAAAATATAAACACTCAAGAGTTTAATATAATTAATTCTCCACCAAATCTTGAACAAAAAAAAAGTTCTGTTTACCGCTATCCACATCCTAGAGGATGAGTCACAGCATAAAACAAAAATAGCGAAAATATAATCATGTCAATGTTTCAATAATTATTGTAATAAGAATCTGAAACTCTCCTGAAAGATCTGCATACAAGAGTGACAATACATTGTCTTGTTGCAGAAGAGGTGAGACACAAATAAACATTGAGCTACAGAAAAAAAACCTTTACTCTTATATTGGGTATATCAACAAACCAGCATTTTGATTCTTATCACAAGGTTGACTTTGTTTAGTTTCACATTTTCTAATTTTAAACAGTGATGATTCGTTGTCCTAGATTGGGAGGAAATTGTTAAAAAGTAGAAGATAAATGTCATTACTGCAACAGACCAGCAAGGGGAGTAGTTACACTTTGAGAAGTTTCTATCTTCAGCCAGCGTAAATTATACAGAAATGTAGAAACATATAAAAATATTGATGCTGGGTTGTGTACACAATAGAAAGAACAATTATTTTAATGTGAGGAATTAGAAATGTCGAGCCTTTAAAGATTACTTTGTTCCTGAATGAAAGGTGAAACAAACTCTCTCTCTCTCTCAGACCAGCTCATCAAATCATCCCACTAGAAACCCTATGGTACTAAGAAAATGAGATAAAAACCTTGGTCATTCTTTTCTATTTTTCCTTTAAACAGCAACAATCAAATCTCCACCAAAGGGAGGTAAACTCTGTAGTTTCCTAAGTAAATAAATATCTGGAACAGGTGCTGCCGATAAGCAGGCTGTGTGTGAAATTCATAAGCCTGTTTGAATACCGACAACTACTAAGGATAGCAGAGGGTATGACTTTTGAAAGCAGGGAATGGGATTTTGGCATTCAGATTTCCTGGTTAAAGGCAAATAAGTAGGCACTTTCTTAGAAGACGGTCCTTGACAATTACCAGCTAATAGTCTTTTCAGCAGCTTGGCCTCCTATAATACCATAGAACTTATTTTTTTTGGCATTAGTGGAGGAGGTGTGGCATGAGAGGGAGGCATGAAGTCTACCATTTTGTCAGCATCTGGCCTAACCCACAGCCACATATACAACACCGCTCTTGGGCAATGACACTTCCCAACCTCAACCCAACTATACCAGCATTAGGGACAGATGGGCCTCAGGTCGGAGCAGGGAAGTAGAAGAGATGCTCTCAAGAGAAGAAAAGCTTCAGGCTGTGGAGGTTCACTGAATGCATTGACTATAGCACTTAGTATTCACAAATTATATCCTTTAATATCACACAGCACTACAGCTTCTTTATAAAAAGCATAAGCCTTCCCCCAAGAAATGTTTCACTGCTATATTAACATTTTTACTTCAGTCTATGTATCTGGCTATCTACAAATTCATTAATATTCAGTGCAAGGATACCCTAGTGAGGAACCCTGTGTAATCATTTGTAATTGCTATTAGCGCTGGTCAAAACTTAGGATTTCCGGTTTGAGGGTGTAACATGCTGCTAGGGATACCCAGAGCTGTGAGCCACTGTGTTACCTCTCTGCCTCAGCAAAAGTGAACTTTGCTGGAGATTAGACTGTGTCTCTGCTCTCTGCCATACCAGTCATCTTCCTAACCAGCAAACTCTTCAATATTCTACCACTCTTAACCTTTGCTAGCAGGTAATGATCAGTGAACTCCAGTCCCTGAGCTCCTCTGAGATGTGTCTTGCAATGCACAACACTTATCACTGTACATTCACAAAAGATATTAAGTTTGCTGCTCCTTCAAAAAGTACATTACAGCTTATTAACTTAAGTGGGGTAAACCTTCCCTTCAAACACAGCACTGAGTTGGTTTATAGTAAAAATAAAAATATTAACAAAAGTATATAGGCTAAATGATATGGTTAAAATAAACAACAGCAAAAAAAAAAACCCACTTTCTAATGTCTAAGACCTAACTTAACAAACTACAGTCTTTGTTCAAGATAGCTTCCGCACTAATCTTCCTTGCCCAGCAATAGCTGGCTAACTCTTCGCCAGGATCCCTCCAGAGACCAAGGCGCTGATTTTCCTTGTCTCCTCCCGTGAAAGAGAACTTCAAGTCTTTCTGTGTGTCCTTATATCTCATTGTCTGTCTTGGTTTCCAAGGTCAAATTGATCCCCTGGGGTTCAGTTTCCTGTCTCCTCTAGGGGAAGAGGGGGTGACTCCATCTTGATTAAGGTGTCCCCTGCTCCCATGTTATGCTTCCTGCTGCCATTTTACCAAGCAAATGTTCTCTTTCTGCAACCTACAATACAAATTACTAGTATAGCCCCTGGAATTTGGCCACACCTGGTTTGAGGTGTTGGCCTCTTTCCTTTTTGAATTAAACTAAACTGAACGAAGGCCATTTTAATTCTGAATGAGAATGTCCACTCAGAGGCTTAATACAGTTTAACTAATCCACTTTAAATTCACACCTTTTGTTAATTCAGATTAATTTTGCTGTGTTCCCCTGTGTAGACAAACCCTATATTTATTTAATGAGATGTCACTGGGTGGGTTATCATCAGAAGGACTGAAACTTGGGACCTATAGATCTAAAATGATAAGCATCTACTGCCTGAGTTAAGCATCAGGTTTGCTAGCTCAGAGACAATAGGCTCAAACCTCCATGTGCTCCAGCCAAAGAACCACACTGTATAATCACAGGCTATATCTGAGTTTTTAAAGCTAAATACAAAAATGATGTAAATTCTCCTCCTGAGGAGCAGGAGCATTATCCCTGAAACCTGCACACTTGATGGGAGATTAGACACCTTCACATCAGGGAGCGCCAACAACTTTGTGCTAACATATACGCTAAGCCTGGCTCTAGCAGTTGGCTAATGGTAACATTTCTGCAGGTTTCTGGATGACTCGGATTGGCCAAGTAAAAAGATCATGGGTCCAAAGTGAAATCTGATCTTGACAACTGCTGAGCCAGGGAACTTGATTCTAGATGAGGGAAGAAGGGTCATGGAACACAATTAATTCCATTAGCACACACGTAGACCACTATTCTATGGGAATCAGAGAAGTAAAGAACAAAAATAACTTTTCCTTCCCACCAAAACAACCACCAAGACTTCACCCCCATTTTATTTCCTTCCTCTCCCCCATCCCAAACCAAGCTATACATCAACCAACCTAATCATTCTGCCTGCAAAAGAACCAACATAAAAAGATGGTGCTGGCACCATGTCCTAAAGAACACCAGACTCCTAAAACAAAATTTCAGACTCAAGAGCCCTCCACTGATACCAACATGCCTCAACCTGTCTATGCTTAAATATGGGTTATATTAGCCCGAAGAGCCTAACTGATCTTGTCTGCTATTATGAGTATTATTCTGGGGTTGATATTTGAAAGACCATCAGAAATTTAACTCAATAACAATAAACAAGAAATAAAATGTCTTTTCCAAATGAAAATACTCAAAAGGAATAAAAACTTTCTTCTAAGAGTCCATCTCATCACTAGCACAAATGCTCACGGGCTTTGCAGATAATGTAGGAAATGTAATATTACTATAACGCATGTAACATTTGACCTCATACACTTCATTCTAAGTGGATACTCTTATTAAAATGATCAAGATTCTATTAGTTTTCTTTTCAATGAAGCAGAGCGCATAAATTGCTTTAGTATAAAAGTAGCTTCCATAGAAGGGAGTCCGTGTTAAGTATTCTTTAATTTAGATTGTGATTGTGAAGTGGGAGGGTAGCTTTAAAGGTCCATTTTCAGACTTGCCTTTAAGTATCAACAAGACGGTAGCTGCTATTAAGAGTATTTGAACTCCTGAAATAGGTACCACTACTTGTAACATACACAGCTATTGTCATATTTTTTTTCAAAAGTCTACGGTTACTGCTTTAAGTCTCTCCTCTCACTCTCTGTAAATTTTACCAGCATGCACAATGAAAAAATAAAAAAATGTTTTCTGCTCCTCTCCCTACTTCCTCTCTCTATAACTATAACATTTAGGATACTCCATTGATTTTATTTACTCTGTCATGCCATAGGAAAGAAGATGATTTTCTCTGTAGCAGCGTGTGCAAGAAAGGTAGGATATTTACAGTACCTCTCTCTCATACACACACATACACCACACGGATTAAAAAAAAAAAATTAACGAATCACCCAAACCATGTTTCTCATGAAATTGGTTGAATTTTTGGGTTGCTGTGGTCTTCCCTTAGGGGCTTGAGAGAGAGAGACAGAGAGACAGGGGCTTATCCTGATAGGTCATTAGCCACTGCTGGCTTTTCCTACAGATAACAAATCTAGCACTCACATGCAGGTGTTTTCAGTTTGTGAGAAGCTATGAGATTTCAGCAAGGGAAGCTAATTGTCACACCCATCCTAGGCTTTCTATCCAATTTTAAGGAATGAAATCCCCATCAGGTCTCTTCCAGATCACTGAAGGAAGCATACTTGTCACTTTCCAAGAGTTCAGCCTGAGTACATCTTTTAGACTCATCTCTCTGATCATCTGTGAGGAGTCCTTAGCATCATCAAAAATTTCCATTGTCTCGGTGGTGCCCCCATTAAATGCTTCCTATACACCTATATGACTAAAGTGATTTTCTTGCATTCAATATGCACCTTTGCACCAATTTTCTAACATATACAAAACCATAATGAAAATCCAACATAAATCTCACCAAATACACCAACATTTCTTTTATCTCTAATCAGTGGAGTGTCCAAGACTTTGCTAGGAAAGATTACTACACCAGAAATCTTGAGTGAGCCTCCCCAAACTGTAACCTTTTTGCCAGGTATAGGTGGTAACAGAAATGGCCAGAGGTTCAATAAGCCCAGGGGACCCTTTCTAAATAAATAAAATATATGTTTCTGTCTGCCATCCAGAGCCATACTCCCACTTCCACTTCTCAGAAATTACAATTTAACCTCTCTAGTCACCTTTCCAGGTGGTTTCTCAGAATTCTCTGTAACATGAAACTACCAACACCCTTTAATTAGGAAAACACAAGCCGCATATACTTATAGAGAATAAAGTTAGCAAACCCCAAGTCCTTGCTACTGTCATCAGTCCAGTCCGACAGATTCTGGGATTTAGATGGGAAACCTAGGGCACAGAAGGACTGCAGACAAAAGTACTCTGGACAGAGCCCCTGGTCCCTCAGACAGTCCTCCAGCACTCCCAGAGTTTTAGGATTTGTACCCAGATTTCACTACCTTTAGCTCAGGGCGACCCAACTGTCACAGGCTATACCTCTCACAAGCTCTCTTCTCTTTCATAAATACAATTAAATGAATCATTTAATATAAGTTCAAAATACAGAACTGAAATTCAAACCACTACATACATATTGAACTCTGGGACGAATATGTAAATTAACCCACCCAGAGCTGGCTTTCCCTCTTTTACCCATAATGAGAAGTAAAGAATTCCATTTCTCCCAGCTTTCTAGCTCTGGGGTTTACATGTGCAGGTCTCATCTTCTCCCCTCCATTCTCATTCTGCTTTGAAATAGTAGAAACTTATTTCGGTCTCTAACTTGTTGAGCAGAAAGTCCAGGTCTCATAGCTATAATCTTCAATTTATTTAGAAGATGTGATGTTATCAGCAGTCTGCTTACCAGCCGGTTGTCTGTTTACATGTATTTCAACTATAGGGAATTTTGCAGTTACCACACAGGGCCTGGTTCCTATACAATCTATGAAAAAGCATCTTGTTTTGCTCAAATCTCTTTGTTCTATAATTACCTGGCCCAACTCATCTTAGAAAAGTCAATGGAAAGACCACCACTGAATGCAATAGAAACCGGATCACACCATTGGTGATCAGTTTGTACAATTTTAACACTACTAATGTAATATTCATTGTTACTGATGAGCTTATAAAACAGTGTAACATCGCCAATAATCTTTCAATATCTTTGATGGTTGCTCAAGCATCATGATGCTATGTGTCACTGTTGATCTATATAACATCACTACATTCTTTAACATTCTTAATCTTCCCATGCCTGCTTTACTTCTTGTTCCCATTATGTACCTTAGCATGAATTAGAGTAAGTCAATATGCCTAGTGGCTTCCTGATAAACAAATTCATAGTATAATTTTTAAACATTACAGTTGTGGTGAGGACCACTCACCAAGATCAGGAGTCTAGTGTGCTAGACTCTGGCCAAAACAGATACGACTGTCTTTGCCCCAAGGAGCTTACAGATTAAGTAGAAGGATCATTCTCCTATTGAGAATTCTGATTTCTCATTTAACAACTCCAAAATAAGAGGGATTGAGACATATTCTTTTAATTCACGCTTGAACTAAGATTCATTTGTTGCAAAATGTTTTCAAGAAAACAAAAATATTTTCTACTGGCAGATGCAGTGATATGGCAGACTAACTTCCAGTTGATCAGTCCAATTCTTGGCAATGGTCTCTTATTCAGAAGCCACTTCTATTTAGCTCAGTATTAAACAATCCATCTGTGTACTAATTTATTTGGAGAATATTCTCTATTTATACTTCTTCTCTTACATCTTTCTGAGAATCTGGAAGGCCAGAGTTCTTCTTCAGTTAACTGGGATAATAAATGACAAAGTATGGGATCAATCCTGTTAAGTGTTGAACACTCAATTTCAATATGAGTTGAGGGCTGACAGAATGTGCAGGATAGAACTCTCTGGGTTCTATTATACTTTCAGTTGCATCAGTGAAGATACAGTGAATTAAATACCAGTGAAAATTAAAGCAAAATTTTGGTCTGAAATTATTAGGACCGGCATTACATTATTCAAGGTACTGTGTGTTACTGAACAATTACTTTCGATGGTACCAACATAATTGCCAATAAATAAGTGATGTTTCACAAGTGAACTTGTAAAAATCTATGGTACTATCTAACATGCTGCAGAATACAAAATAGTTATCTTAATTGTTTGTTAAAATGTCAAACTAATTTAGAGGTTAGCCTCCCATAAACCATTACAAGGACTCAAATTTATTTGTGGTACATATTCTTTTGCTTTTATAACAGTATTTTCCTCCTCTTTCCAAAATACAAAAATCATTAAGCTATATTTTTGCATCAGTGTGCTCAATTTATATTCTGATTATTTTCAGCTTAGTGTTAACGAGTCCTTCAAGTTAACCTGTAGAAGACTTGACTGAAGACCGCTGCTTTGATTTTACTGTGCTAGGTAAGATTCACAAAGATTTGCAACATCAATGCAGTATTAATTACAAGGAGTGACAGAGGGAACTTAGCAAGTTACATAGCTTTTTCACATGGTCTATAAGGATTTGTTCTCTAGAATTCAAGTGTCTGGTGAATCACTTGCTGCAACTCTCTACTTGATTATCACTAGTATCATTGACCGTGGTATTCTAGCATTATTTTCCATTCCATGTCAAAGGGTGCTTCGTGACCCCTTTTGAAAAGGACATTTATTCTTGCCTGTTTTGGTGGTGTTGAGTGTGAAATCACGCTGTGGATATTCTGCTCTGATACTGTTAAAATCCTTAAGCAGCGGCACTTCAGTATTGATTATTCAGCATAAGGTTTTCCAGTCATTTTCCACATATGGCTGAACACCTTAGGAAACCTGTATAAAATACTAACCTTTTAGAGTGTAATTCCCCATCTGGGTCCATTGGATTTTTCCCCTTTCATGACACACTTGCTTGGAAGTGGACTTAGTGGCCATATTTCAGACTCTAGGGAAAGGAGTGAAGCCTGGTGGCCATGGAACAGCTCTGTAGAAACTAGAGAGGGGATTGACCTTGGGGTTAGATTAACACACAGTAAACATGGAGCCTGTCTCTACCACACCTGTGGTTGCATTCTGCTTCAGACAATATCATGATAAGGCCCTGTCAAAGATCTGGCTGGGCTTCCCCTGCTGGCAGCTCACCAGATTGCTGTGAAGGGAGCCAACCACTAGTTTCCCTTGATGTTTTAAACCCTTCAGAATCTGAACAGAGTCCAGTCACTGCCCTTGTCTTAGGATCCCTAGTCGCATTCTCAGGGCACAGCTCCTCTATCTAGGATCCCTTCCAGAGAGCTGGGACCACACACACAGCTGCCTAGTCCCTGGGCTCAAGTGCTGGCTCCATAGGATCCCCCATAGCTTAAAGACCCCCTCCTCCAGAATTTCACCCAAACGTGTAAGCCTTCTAGTTTCCCTCTTCAAAGGGCCATTTGGTAGGTGTCGCATACACACTTTGCACAGGACTCTAACACAGCATTGCTCTCAAGCATGAGAAACACACAGATGGTACAGATCATATAGATAACAACAAACCCGCTAAACACAATGCTACTCACTCTAGCTCACCCTTTCCTTGGGAGTCAGGGTCAGCCTTGGTGGTGGACCATCAGTGAGAGTGCCTTGAGTGTTAGCTTCTGGGTGTGCCACATCACTCAGATTTCTTAGGGGGTATTGGGGTGCAGGCCAAAAATATTTTCGCTCTGGGTGGCAATATACCTAGGGCTGGCCCTGTTTGGAGTCCTTGGGGGACCATGTGTGTTCAGGTGGGCAGGGTCATTCTCCTCTCCCCGTACCTTATCTGGCTCCGGTAGCAGAATCCATCATCTTGAGCTAGTGAAAAATGGCTGAAGGACCCGCAAGTAAAGCCACTCCTGTCATATGCAGCCTTCCAGTCTCCTCTGTCAGGTATAATTATGATTGGCAGGCCAAAAAAGAATTTGAAGAGCAACTAGCAAAAGACTCAAAAACTAACAACAAGAATTTTTTTTAAGCATATGAGAAGTAGGAAACCTGCCAAACAATTGGTGGGCCACTGGTGATTGAGGTGCTAAAAGAGTGCTCAAGGAAGACAAAGCTGTTGCGGAGAAGCTAAATGTATTCTTTGGATCAATCTTTGCTGCAGAGGCTGTGAGGGAGATTCCCACACCTGAGCCATTCTTTTTAGGTGACAAATCTGAGGAACTGCTCCCAGCCTGAGGTGTCAATAGAGGAGGTGTTAAAACAAATGGAAACATTTAACAGTAATAAGTCACCCAGGACCAGATGGTATTCACCCAAGAGTTCCTAAGGAACTCAAATGTGAAATTGCAGAAATACTGTATTATGTAACCTACTGCTTAAATCAGCCTCTGTACCAGATGACTGGAGGATGGCTAATGCAATGCCAATTTTTTAAAAAGGCTCCTGAGGCAATCCTGGCAATTATAGGCTGGCAAACCTAACTTCAGTAAAGAACAGAGTTATCAGACATACATGAACACAATCCACTGAGCCAACACAGCTTTTGTGAAGGGAAATCACGTCTCACCAATCTATTAAAATTCTTTGAGGGGGTCAATAAACATGTGGACAAGGGTGATCCAGTGGATATCGTGTTCTTGGATTTTCAGAAAGCCTTTGACAAGGTCCCTCACCAAAGGCTCTTAAGCAAAGTAAGAAGTCAAGGGATAAGAGGGAAGGTTCTTTCATGGATCAGTAACTGGTAAAAAGAGAGGAAACAAAGGTTAGGAATAAATGGTCAGGTTTCACAGTGGAGAGAGGTTAATAGCAGTGTCCCCTATGGTTCTGTACTGGGACCAGTGCTGTTCAACATACTCATAAATGATCTGGAAAAAGAGGTAAACCATGAGGTAGCAAAGTTTGCAGATGATACAAAATTACTCAAGATATTTAAGTCCAAAGCACACTGTGAAGAGTTACGTTACAAAGCGATCTCACAAAACTGCTACCCACTACAACCCTTATCTCTCTCTCAGAATTACTAATTTGTTTCTTCCTGTGTTCAGGTAAGTGTTTCTGGTTATTATTCACTAGATTTATTAGTTTGAATGTTTCCAAGATGAATCTTATTTTGTTGTTTTCTGCCATGTCTAATCTCATTAGTTGCCTTTGTATTATTTATCTATTAGTGCTTGCAATGGAAAAGGGAGTAAACTGTATAATCAGGAGCTGTATTAGTGAAGATGTTAAATAATAAAAATTGGGATTAACTTGAATGTCTACAGCACCCCTTGGTCCATTCCCCTCCCCCCCCCCCATACATCACTATTTATCACTGCTTTCTATTTACAGTCCTTCAACTAATCTAAAGTCCATATGTCCATGTTCCTATCCCAGCCAATCTGAATTAGTTTTTTAGGTAAGCTTTCATAAGACAGTATCACATGCTTTACTGAAATCCAAGCACATACTACAGCATATTCCTGTTTATCTGAAATCTATTATCTGAATCCCTTCCTTGTCCCCCAGCATGAGATACATGCCCTCTGCACATGTATTTCATACTGGGGGGAAAGGAAGTGGTTCGGATAATGCAGAGGTTCAGATAATACAGCAGACCCCCCCCAGACCAGGACTGCAAAAAGGAGGACAAGTCCCAAGCTCTGGGGGGAGGCCGCCGTGCTGCTGAATGACTCCTACAGCAGTGCAAGGAGCCCTCACCTGCAGATGCAAGGTGCAGGAAAGGCTGTGGTCTGGCAGGGCAGAGCAGAGGCTCCTGGCCAGAACTGTGAGGAGGATGAGCCATTGGCCAGGGAGCAGGCCACCCTGCTGCTGAATGGCTCCTGCCCTCTCCATTATTTGAACTCCCAATTATCCAAATAAAATCCATGTCCCCCATGCTATTCAGATAATTGGGAGCATACTGTATACCTACCGCTTTCCCTTCAACAGTTAATTTTGTATTCCTATCAGGAAAGAAAACAATCTGGATGGATTTATCCTTTATAAGACTGTACTGCTTATTGTTGCATTACTACAGCCGGGCAAAATAAGCATAACCTCCAATCCTCCCCCAAACAAACTTTGGCTGTTTTCACAGTGTGTAAAACTTCTGAAATTTGCTCTAGTTTCACTGAGCACTCACAGCTTCACTGAATTTGAGTGTGTGAGATAAGCTGAAAAGTCGCTTTCTCTCAATTTACCCTGATGGATATTGAAAAAGCTGCTGAAGTTAGAGTGATGCCCACACAAAATGAAATGATCTAATGGACTAAGCACTGGAATGGGATCCAGGAGATGCTGAGTTCTGTTCATCTCTGCCATTGACTCACCTTAAATGCAAAATAGTAAGCGCTTTATTACCGCAAGCTACTAAAGAGGGGTTGTAAAGTGCTATATAAAATTGATCTTGCAAGATGTGGCACACCCACCAAAGGACTTCAGTGCATATGAGAAGTCCCACTGAGGTCAACATGGGAACTCGTGCTGAAAGTTACCCATGCGCTTACATGCTCCGGTTCTTAGTACCTTGCAGGATCTAACGCATAGTGTACTTTTACAAATCCTATTTAGCAGATCAGTGTCAGCCCACATTTTACAGATGGAGAAAGTGAGAATAAAAGTGTAAGTATAGGTGAATGCCAATGCCCACAAGATACAATGGGGCTCTGTACAAAGTCAAGTGTAGGATCAGGGCCTATCTTTATAAGTTTCACCTTGTTTCCCTTATGTCTCATAGTTAGCATTAATACATTTTTAAAAATAAACTGTTCTTAGTTCCCTGCAAGCCTTTTCTTACTGTATTATTGTGCCTTTGTTTTTGCCATTTCATTTTTAGGCTGTTTCTATTTTCCTTTTTTTTTTTTTTTTTTTTTAAATGCCAGCTCTTTGTTATTCAGTGTGCATGCACATATACCTGTCTGCATGTGCAAATACAAGCACAACAGGTGTGAAAAACTCTCCTGAACTGAAGGCCAACAACACGTAAAACTTTACTAGAACAAAAGAGTTCACAAGCAGGGGTATTTGAGACTTTTTTTAAAATAGCCTTTCTGCTTTATCCAGAGAGCTAATATGTCTATATTTTCCACAATCAGATAATGTAGGTATAAAAATAGACCATTTCAAACACTGTGTCCCACAAGTCCTCCTGGACTTTCACTGAACTAGCTAAGGCTTATTGAGTGCAGTTTGAGTATGTGTTAAATTTTTTTTGGTGGATTTTTTTTTTCATATAAGCAATAAAGATAGATCAGCAGACTGGAAAAATGTTATTCCCCAAGAGTCTGGGACAATATGAATTCATGGCCAAGCAATGTGACACTGCTTCTCAGATAGCCGGGGGAAAACAAAGATTAAGATCAGAATGTTACAACTGAATACTTAAACAGATGTGCAAGGCAATCCAGTTCCAGATAAAAGCAGCATTATAGCTGAAGAGTGTTTCTGTTAAGAGCAGCAGTGGAAGGGTGATGTTGTCTTGTCCAGCTATGCCACTCAGATCAGGAGCTGGGTTGTCATAGCCAGGCAAAACTGATGGGAAGTGCTCAGGCTGGGATAGCATAAGTGTACACAGATGGGCAAAGAAAGAGAGAGGTTATTTTTGCACAGTTTCCCCCCTGAATATGAAAAATAGACATTTCTAAAATATTTATGAAACAAAAGGCAGATATAGAGGAAAATACACACGAGCAGAGGGGGAAAAAAAACTGAATTGCAGAAAACCAAGTTAAATGTTGAACAGACAGGGAGAATAGAATAGAACAAAAAGGCCAAACATATCAAGTTGAAGGGTAAAAAAAACGCAAACACTTGAAAGCAGAAGTATGAATGAAAATAACAAACAGCCTCAAAGCCATTTTAAGTTATATTTAAAAAGAACGTCAAGTGGGTCAACATATTTACCTATTTACTAGAGGACAAGATTCCAGAAGCCATCTGAAAGCAGAAACGATTCATTTGACTTGACAGTTTGCTTGTTTTTAAAGAAAAAAAGGAACTCGTATCTCTGGTCATTCCACAATAAGGAACAATGGTAACATTGTACATAGTAAGCATGTGTGAAAGAGAAAGCTGGGTGAGTCCATATGAACACCACTCTGTGTATGCAGAACAAGATTCTGCAAATGTAATATACTCACTAGTGCACCTGTGCCTGCCATAGACCTCCACAAGAACGAAAACATGAAGTCAAACTGCTCTTCAGTATGAGCTCAACACAGTGCTCTCAAACCGCTCCTGGAATCTTCTTCTGGAGAGTGTCCCACTGCCCCAGTCCTGCGCACCCCACCACAGCCCCAAAAAAATTTTTGGCCACACTGACCAGGGACAAATAATTTAGCAAAGGTTTTTCTCAGCTTATGCAGTAGCTCCTCATCAATACAGCAAAATGCTGTGATACTGAGGGTACTTACAGACGCAGTGATCAGATTCACAAAGCAAAACAGTGGGGCACAGGAGACCATTTTATTCAGCATCAGAAAAATGGGTGCAGGAGTTTTGCTAACTAAACAGGGAGACAGAAACAATGCTCACCCCTCCCTCTCCTCAGCCAAATCACTGCTTTCCTTCTGCCTCTCCAGCCGCTTTTCTCCTTTCAGGAAAAACAACTTTGGGACATGTTACAGTATAGGACAGAGTCAGGGGAAAAAACTGGTATCAAACTCCACAGTCCTTTACCTCTCTTCCTTGTCCCCCTACTCCCCGACCTAGGGTATGTGGATGCTCAGCACTTTCTGAAACACAAGCACCTTCAAGAAATCTCAAGTTAGGCACTTGAAAATTAGCTCCAAATCACAAATGACTTCTGAAAATTTAGGCCATGTACACTTCAATAAGCATATCCTGCATTACTCCTTCCTTAGTTATTAGTCAATGGAAACAGACTTCACTACATTGTAACTGATTTCATCTTATACTGTAGCATCCCCCCCCTATTTTGTATGGAAATATTTTCATATCTGTGTTTTGTCAGTATGAGGCAACATGTCAGTTTTTCCTGCATTAGCCATTTATTATTTCAGATTTGTTTTGCTTGCATAAACACACTGTATTTCAATACTGTGTTAAACAATAAAATCTTATGCATTTCTATAACAGCAGAGCACAGCTGTTTTGTTACCTGTACTCCATCTTAAAACTTGTCTGGTTGGAAAATAACATTTCAAAATAATTTCTGATCTTATTTTAACGGAGGGCCCTGCCAGAATCTCTCCTTTGTGGGTGAAAAATACGATTGGCCAGCACAACAAATGCTGCACTGAAACCATAATCGAAAAGGAAACTGGTTATAGGTTTTTGTCCTTTTTGTATTTTTAAACAGAATCCATTAATGCGGGTAGGAAAATGTGTCTGTCATGACAGAATTTGCTCTGAAGGTCTAACTTGTAGTAGATGGATAGCGTAGGTCACAGGCAGAGATTTGGAGAGACTTCATTGAAAATCAAGCCAGCTGAGTAATAAAGGTCTGATCCTGTTCCATTGAAGTTGATGGCAAAATTTCTGGTGATTTTAGTCAGAGCAGTATCAGGCCCCACGAGTGAAAAAATATATAATTTGTTTCCACCCCTAGGATTCATTTTAGCTAATCCTTTCTAGATAGGACTTATTAGAGGAATTCCTATGAAGCATTATGAGTTTTTAAAAAGGCAAAACAAACCCAATGGCTTTGTCACAGTATCGTCAATACTTCAACAGCCAATATTCTGGAGTGTATTTATTATACCGAATACCAGTCCCTGACATTATACTTTAATAATAGCCTACCACACATCCCTGGCTCTATGGATTCTAATCTCATATCTGAGAAGGTACAATTTGTTAACTTTATTTATTTTTTCTAATGTAGAAACTTCTGAAGGTTTAACTCTACAGGTACAGCAGCTGCAAGTCCCATACTGATGAACCAAAGGCTCCACTCCCCACGTTATGGCTCCAGCCAGTAAACCATTGATGGCTGAGGAATTGGATTTGCAAACACTGCTAGAAATGGATGAAAGTTCCTAAAAAGGACAATACTGGGGAAGGGAATGTCTGGTAGGGCTGAAATGGAGTCTCAGCCAGGGATCCACAAACTGATTACCAGAAGATGACCTGAACCAGAGCAGAGGAGGGAAAGTGAGGCACTCACTGTGGGGAGGGCCATAATGTGAGGGGCACGGCCAAACTGGGCAGACTCTGTGGGGGAGTCTCAGCTGGTAAAGGTTCTCAGGTTGAGGGAGCTGTCAGCTCTGACAGGTGTCAGACATGATAGCCTACCATGCTGGGAGAGAGCATTGGAGCTGAATAGATTTGGGGCAGCTCTAATAGGGAAATGAGCAGGACCGGCTCCCGGGTTTTTGCCGCCCCAAGCGGCGGGGGGGGGGGGGGGGGGGAAAGCCGCGATCGCACCGTTTTCTTCTTCGGTGGGAATTCAGCGGCAGGTGCTTCCCTCCGAGAGGGATCCGCCGCCGAATTGCTGCAGAACAGCCCAACATGCCGCCCCTTCCCCTTGGCTGCCCCAAGCACCTGCTTGCTGGGCTGGTACCTGGAACCAGCCCTGGAAATGAGGCAACAGTACCTCTCTCACCCAAT
Source organism: Malaclemys terrapin pileata (assembly GCF_027887155.1). Classification (NCBI taxonomy): domain Eukaryota; kingdom Metazoa; phylum Chordata; order Testudines; family Emydidae; genus Malaclemys; species Malaclemys terrapin. Next base: position 78,376,964 of record NC_071506.1, on the reverse strand, counting down.
AATGTCCAGCATGGCTGAGCCGACGCTCTTGTGCTACAATCAATGCAAAACAGTCAATTGTTGCACAAACAAGTTAACTCTCTCTAAAAGGAAGAGTTAACCAGTTGAGTTGGACCAATTTCCTAATTTAATATAGCAAATCCTATCCTTCTACTCCATTACAAAATTACAACATAAGACTATGTTATGATGCACAAACTGTAGCCCCACTAGGCAAAATAACGTTTTCTAATTACTATATGTTAGGAAACATTTCCCATCTCTTTTATTAGTAAAGTATAGAATTATGCTTGACAGAATAGTTTTGCATGTATAAAATAAAAAAAAGTGAGGAGGAGAATGATTGCTGGTCTGTAGTTTAGTGACTGAAAATGTAGCAGGCCGGTTACAATGTATGCTATCAACAGTTAACCTTGCAAAAGATTTTTCTCCACAGCTTCTGTGACTCAAAAGTAATAAATTGAAAATGTCACTTTGACATTGAACAGCAAATAAAAATAAACTATATGCAGGCCTGTAAAACTGTAAAAATTCCCTACTTGTTCCATGTAGAAGATAGTGCACTATCAGTATAATTAAACAATTCAGAAAAAAACTTCCTCAGGTTTTGAGCTATAGTCTTCAGTACAGACATAGTGTTTCTGCATCATAATAGCTTATTTCTGCTCCAAAGGGAGGAGGTTTATAAAGATTCAGGCTTTCTGTAAAAGCTGTTGGCAAAAAAGATGGCAGAATAAAGATGCTGGTATGTATAGTAAAACCCAAAGGATTGTATTGGGGATAACTAGAACCTGTATATCCTGCATGTGAGGAGCTATGCTGTCCCATATTTTTTAAACAAACACTAATTTGCCCAGTTATTATAGGGTGAGCAGGTAGCAACTTCTACATTTAGGTTGCGTAACAACTTCCATCATAAAAGATTCTTATACATTTTCTTTCTTTCTTTCTTTTTTTTTATAAAGACAGTCTAATACCTTGACTGTTTGAAGCAGACCTTTAATATTTGGCAGGGGAAAAAAGCCCTGAGGCCAGAGAAGAATCTTTCCTTTGTGCCATGAAATTCAGTTCAGGTTTTGCTGAGATCTAAACTGTTATAAAATATAATTTCCTGTCTCTTGTTTGGGTTGTGCAGGAAAATTCTGGCAAGTTGCCAGATTAATAAATTGAACACACATTCTAAGGCTGGATTTGTGCTGCCACCAAATTGGCAGCAGCAGCACATGCTGGGTTGGGAACAGCCAGAAGGTGCTGGAGCATTTGAGGGTGGCGGGGATTGAGCCAGGTTCAATTCCTGACAACTAGCCCTCTAAGGCCAGTGTCAAGCCCTTAGGCCCATTTCCCCTGCCCCTACTTGAGAACAGCCTGCTCCTACTGTCACCTGACAAAGTTCATTATGTGTCTCAAGTGACAGAAATCTGTACTGCATTGCTGAAGGTTCAGGGTTCAAGCCTGGAATACCACAGGGAGGTCGCTACAGTTACACATTACTGAATTTACATTTACCTTTCTTTTCCTAAAAACCCTAGAAACTATATACAAATGAACAAGGTAAATGACTGCATAGTCAAACTGTTGAAACTTAAGTAATGCCATATTTACAGTTGCCTATGCATCCTTACTTCAGTGAATATGCATTATTATAGTCTTCAGTTACATGATCACATGCTACTGTTCAGATGACCTGTGCCTCTTTCAATGTATAGGATAAGCACACAAGAGGGAACCTAAACTTTGGCATTTCCTAACTTTCAAATGCAAGACTATATAGAACAAGTCATGTTTCAATATAATGTTTTTTGTATACCATTAAATTTAGAGATGCACAAAAGCTTTTTATTTATTTTTAATAGCTGAATAACGCAGTTATTTAATACAGAATTGGTCAGTGACAAAAGAACTGCAATTCTGTATTTAAAAAAGTTTAATTATAAACTAAATACCATATCCTATGTTTGAGGTATTTTATTTTTAAGAAGCCCAATATTGAGTTAAAAGAGCTGTTTTAGACCAAAGACAACTGATATTGTCCTATGAAGACATGAAGTATCAAATTGTACTGCATTTCTTTTTAACTATGATAGTACAGTAATTATTGTTCATCATTTCAGCTTCTTCACAAGTTGAAAACGTGGATGGTAAATTAGTGATAATTAACAGTGGGAAACAAGGATATTTATATACCCGAGGGCTTGTCTACACATGAATGTTCATCTGGAATAAAATAGAGTTTGAATTTAAAACAGACTAAGTATTCCTGAGTAACTCCATGTGTGGACACTTATTCCAGAATAAGAGTGCCGCCTTCTGAATTAGGTCAATCCACTAAATTAAGTCAGAATAAGTGTCAGGAATCCCCAGCAGCTCTGTCGGCTCAGAATCCCAACAGCTTAATGAGCACAGCTGGGCCACATCAGCTAGATCATCTGATGGATTACCCCACCTGATTGGATGGAAAAGTCAGCAGACTGGCTTTTAAGACTAGCTGCAACAGTAGTTCAGTGTCTGGTCAAAGCATTCACCCATGGCTGTAATAGCTCATAGTCTGAACCCAGCCTTGCCCTTGCCCCTGCCCCATGTCACTCCAGGTAACCCGGTCCTGACCCTCAAATGTGTTTCCTGACTTTGGGTCTGGCATCTGGTTTCTGACTCAGGTTTTGACCCTTAGCTCTGATTCCTGCCTTAGGCTATGGAAGCTGACTCCTGCTCCAACCACTAGGCATGGCCACCCATGTCTTCGTCTCCTGCCAATAAGGTACTCTTGTTCTGGAATAAGGTGTCCACCAATGGAATTATTCAGGAATAGCTATTGCAGAATAACTCTTTGTATAGAAAGGCCCTCCTTACTTCATTTAATTGTTAATAGGTGGGGGAAGGGAACTTCTCTATGCATCCTGTTTTGCACTTGGAGAGATTTCTCTCAATAAATATATCCTTTATTTTCTTTCTTTTTATAGCTAAGATCACTACAAATTATCACATTACTTTCTCTCTCTGACTGCCCTACCAATCTCTCATCAACCAATTCTGAATTTGCTTTCACTTTCAGGCATTTATCTACAAATACTTATGTGAGAGGTATTATTAATCATATCCTGTTGCTAGGATACAAAGAATGTTCATTTAAACTTAATGTTCCTCTTTTTAACAAAGTGCCATGAGGAATGCAGAGATTTCACACAAAAACTACCTTGCATAACTAGATTTTAAATCAAGACAATCAGCTAGTAGAACAGGCATTACCAAGAAGAATTTTTTTTAAAGGTAAAAAACAAGTGAAATTTAGTCTTGAGCTTGCATAGCACAGCTTCATTTGGAAAGTGGATGTTTTTGGAAAACTGGTAGATATGCAATAGTGTATAAAACCAAAGATAAATGTACTGCCTTATAAATTCTGGGAACGAAGGCAGTGTAAGTGGAATGATGTCCTATTACAAAATAAGGCATACTATGAGCCTAATCCAATACCCGTTGACGTTAATGGGAAGACTACCAACACTTAAAAACAGAAACCCAGTAGATTCTAATTAGCATAGATATGTATAGGTTATACATACACTTGTATAAATTCACGAGGACTGCTGCCATTTCTCCCATTCATACCCACTCCCTGCATTTATTCCATTACATACCCAACTCATTGTCATTTCACATCCACTTTCATTCTACCCACACATGGTTCCCCAGAGAAAATAAATGAATGGGTAGGTATGGAAACTGCTATCACCCATTCTGATTCATTCTACATAAATATAGCCACTCATTTGGTATACATTCCGCTACTCCATCCTCACACCTTCCCTACAGGCCTTCTGCACATACACCTCAGAGGACCAGAACAGTTAGCAGTTGCCTCCACCAACTTAACCCCTACACATCATAAGGAGTGGGGCAGCACAAACATAGGATCTACCTTTTGGGGGGCACCTTCACTAGGAAAAAGGGTATGTATTTAGGTCATTAGCTAACCTGAGGTAAAATTCTTGTGAAGACAAGGCAGTTGATAGGTTTCACACAAGTTAGTAGGTCAAGATATATCCTAGGATCTCTCATGGTCTTTACCACAACCTGCTAAATCGTGTGAAAACTACACCCTGCCTTATCTTCACTAGGATTTTACCTCAGGTTAGCTAACTCTAGTCACCACCACCCCTTTTCTCCTTGTGAATAAAAGGGCTAAGAGGCAGAGCCTAGGAGAAGAGCAAGATTTCCCAGTATTCAGACGTTCCATTCCTGCATGTGGACACACCACACCACACCCCTGCCTCTGTGATCTTCTTCTTGTCTCCCCTGGCCAAGAAATCCGCAAATCTCCCTACGCAACTGGCATTTTCCCCATAGTGCTGTCCTTATGAGCCCCCTAAACAGACATTCTACTGCCCCCCCATCCCTCCTAGGATGAGTGCTGGTGCTTCCCCATGACTCCTGAGCTGCTGCCCATATCCCCCTGAACTACTGCTTCTTTGTGGTGCTGGAGCAATGTTTATAGCAGGGGTAGTGAAGGTGGAAACCATGCCTTTGGGCCGTTATCACTATTTCAAGCCAAGGGGTGTGGCAAAGACTCCAGCACCCGTAGTTCCAGCACCTATGCTGCTGCTGCTCCTACCCTATTCCCTCCCCATGTCCCTCTGAGGTGCTAATTTCCTCTCCATGATGTGCAGACTGACATGTTAAGTTCTGGTTCCAACCCTGCTGGCCCATAAGGGCGAAGTTGAACAAAGCCAGCAGGGTGGAATTCAGCACCACTTAGTCTGAGAAGTGGGCACTGCTGGGTTGGGGAGAAGCTGCAGCCCATTCCTGAAGATCCTGGCACTCCAAGGGACTGAATGGACAGCAGTCTCCTGAATACGTAGGAAGCATTTGGCCATCCCTTCAAGTCAGAAGGAGAGGAGACCACTGTACTTCCCCAGAAGAAGCCCATATTAAGCAGGAAGCTGGGTCCTGCAGTCCATACATGGGACATATGAGGCAAATGGCTGCCACCTTACACTCAGTGAGGGACAGCAGCACTTAGAGGGGGAAGCACACACCTCATGGAGTGGGGAGAACATGGGCCTAGTCCACACTCTCTGGGTGGAGGGTCTAGGGGCAGGAAGAGTAGCTGCTTCCCAGCTGACCAGAATCAAAGGCTGAGCACAGTTGATGCCCTCAGCCCTTTGTTTCTATAGCTGATAGATGGTGGGCGTGGTCAGGCTTCTGCCTGCTCCAGTAGCCAAAGGTTGGGTTGTCCCTGAGCCTGTGCAGTATCTCTGATTAGCTGCATTTCCCCAGGGAAATGGTGAAGAACAACTAATCACAGGAGAGTTCCCCAAAGATGGGTTGGTAAACCCATAGAGTTGACACATCTGCATAGATGTCAATGGATCTGGATCAGGACAAGCACACACACACATACACACACACACACAAAGGCACTGAGGCAGATGAAATGGGCAAAATCTACTGCATAAAATTCATTTCCTAGATGTTTAAATAATGTCTGTTTTTAGATATATTACTTTCCGTGTGTTCCCCCATAAAAGGGACAAAGGAGTTCAGGAGAGCTGACAGTTTCTGAACGACTATTTAAGTCACAACAGCAAACTATCCCAATGCAAAGGCAAGATAGAAAGACTAGTTAAGAGGCCAATGTGGCTGCATTAGGAGTTCTTTAAGGACTTGAAAATTAAAACAGGAATCCTACAACACGCGGAAGCATGGACAAATTGCTAAGGATGAGTACAAAAGAATAGCACAAGCATGTAGGACAAAAATAAGAAAGGATAAAGAACAAAATGAGTTACATCTAACAAGGGACATAAAAGGCAATACGAAGAGGTTCTATAAATACATTAGGAGCAAGAGAAAAAAATGAAAATGGAGGTCCACTACTTAACAGGGAAAGAGAGCTAAAAACAGACATCATCAAGAAGGCAGAGGTGCTCAATGCCAAATTTGCTTCAGTCTTCACTAAAAAAAAAAAATTCTCATCAGATAATTAGCACAGTTAATATTAACAACAAGGGGGAAGAACACAAGCCAGAATAACCACCTCCACTTGGACCCATAGGTTTGAGGCTACCTGCTTCATTAGGTCCTGATATGCCTTATGGTCATCTGGAGGTGGAGAGACTCCAGGTGCCACTGAGGCCTTATCCAGAGAGGATGAGGCTAGAACCTGCTGGGGAGCCTCAGTTGGTGCCTCAATGTCAGCAGCAGCCTGCAAGTCCTCCCCCTGGGGTTCGGTATCGTGTTTGGTATGTGGTACCGGGGGTGCTCTAGCCTCTGAGACAATCAAATAAGATAATCTCAAAAGGGGTCCCTTGAGGTGGTGGAAACCCCCACTGGTTCCCAAAAAGGCAACTGCATGGCGGATGGGGCCCATGGGTACTGTGGCCAGGCCCCCAGAGTTTCCAACGAGCTCAGTGCTGTGACAGAGTGGGAGTGGCCAGGGGAACAGTGCGGTTGACTGCTTCAGTGGTAGGAATACAATTCCCCCTCTGAGTCCGATGGGAGAGAAGAGATGCACTATGGACACAAGAACAGTGCCATGGCATTGGGTGCTGGAGAAGGTCGCCTAGGGGACTTGGAGGCTTTCAGCATGGGTTTCCCCTTGGACAGCTGACGCAGTGCCGGTCGAGGTGCTGGCACAGACTCCCTGCCAGTTGGGGGCACCAGGGGTGCCAACAGGGTCATAAGGTTCCTTGCAGCCGCAAAGGCGTTGGGAGTTGACGGGACCACAAATTGATGGGTACACTGGTCTTGAGTGGGCATCGTATGACGCTGTGAAGCTGGGGCTGTGGGCACCAGGCAATGCAGCGCTGGGGATGAAGAGCAGCCTGACATGGGTCTCACTCTGTTTGTCCCCTTTGTCCCTTGGCACCGGAGATCAGCTCTTCTCCTGGTACTTGCGGTGTTTCTTCTTAGGCACCAGCGAAGACGATCAGTGCTGAGGGACTCTCATTGATGGAGGAGTGCTCTGCGCCGAGATCGAGGTGCAGAGTCTAAGTGTGGCTCTGAGGTCAGTTTTAGGGCTGCCTCCCCGAGGAGGACCTTCAGACAAGCAGCACTGTCCTTCTGGATCTGGGGCTTGAATTCTTTACAAATTTGGCAGCGGTCTTTCCTATGAGCTTCCCCTAAGCACTTGAGGCAGCTCACTCAAAGGCATAGACTTGCTGCATGAAGCGCAAGGCCTAAATCCCGGTGACCGAGGCATCCCTCTGCACCAGGACGAAAGACAACTCCACTATCTAGCAGCAGGGGCATCCAAATTATCTAGAAAGAGGAGATTGGGATGCTTATCCTGTCCCATTAAGGGTCAGATTCTCAGACACAAGCAGATTGTGTATGGGATGCATGAGGTTTACCAAGATGGCAGCATTTTTATTTTGGACATTGGCTTCAATATCTTTATGAATAACAGGAAGATTTTGTGGAAGGGAATGGACGGGGTGCCTTGCACAACGGTGCTAAATAATCAAACTAGCCCTTGGCATTCCAGTGGTAAAGTTCCTACAGTGGCTGGAATGAGAGGCTGGCCCAATTTTATTCATCAGCTGGGCTTGGAGTGGAAAGTTAAAATGGACTCCAATAAGCTCTGAAGGAAAATGAAGGGGCCATAATACCGTGCATATGTATGGGATCCCTCCTCAGAGACCTGTGTTCCTTTAACAGAAGAAATTTGCAAGTTTTGGCAAGACTGCTTGGTTAAGGCAAGGAGGTACCAGGCATCTTCAAAGACAATATCAGGGATGGAGGTCTGCATAGACTTGGTGTATGGGGCCAAATCTTACTTTTGGTTTACAGTTGAATTTATATTTAAATAAAACGTGCAGCCAGGAGTCTTTAACTGTACACAGGTCTTGCAAACAAGAAAATAAACTACATATGTAGGTACTAGGGCTGTCAATTAATCGCAGTTAGCTCACACGCTTAGCTAAAAAAAATTAATCACGATTCATTGCAGTTTTAATCGCACTGTTAAAGACTAGAACACCAATTGAAATTCAGTAAATATTTTTGGATGTTTTTCTACATTTTCAAATATATTGATTTCAATTACAACACAGAATACAATGTGTACACGGCTCACTTTATATTAATATTTTTTATTACAAATATTTGCATTGCAAAAATGATAAACAAAAGAAACAGTATTTTTCAATTAAACCTCATACAAGTACTGTACTGCAATCTGTTTATCATGAAAGTGCAACTTACAAATGTAGATTTTTTTGTTACATAATTGCACTCAAAAACAAAACAATGCGAAACTTTAGAGCCTACAAGTCCACTCAGTCCTACTTCTCATTCAGCCAATCGCTCAGACAAACAAGTTTGTTTACATTTGCAGGAGATAATATTGCCCGTCTCTCATTTAAAATGTCACCAGAAAATGAGAACAGGAATTCGCATGGCACTTTTGTAACCGGCACTGTCATTTCTTTTGTTTTTTAGAGTGCAAATACACCTCTATCCTGATATAACGCGACCTGATATAACAAAAATTTGGATATAACACGGTAAAGCAGTGTTCTGGGGGGGCGGGGCTGCGCGCTCCGGTGGATCAAATCAAGTACGATATAATGCGGTTTCACCTATAACGTGATAAGATTTTTTTGGCTCCTGAGGACAGTGTTATATCGAGGCAGAGGTGTATTTGTAATAATAAATAAATATAAAGTGAGCACTTTACACTTTGTATTCTGTGTTGTAATTAAAATAAAAAATATTTAAATAAATGGTATTCTATTATTGTTTAATTGCACGATTAATTTTTTAATCACCTGACAGCCCTAGTAGGTACCATTAGTTAACATTTTTTTCCAAATCTAAAAATCAGACCTGCATATAAAGCCAGAATTTGGCAACCTGAATCATTAAATTTCATCAAATATTTATAGATTCACCCTTGCTGGTGCTACTAAAAATCTATGCCAAGCACTGTTTACAACTATCCACACCTAGCACTGATTTCTATGGTAAAATAAGAGTTCTATGATGCTACTCTATCAATGGAGATTCATCCTGGTGGAAATCTACTTGCAAGTAAACTGTACTGACACTACACTAACATTTTCGTGAAATCCATTCAGGGAAAAAATGTTCAGCTTCATTTAGAAGATTAAGCATTTCTTCTGAGACCAAAACACCTAGATCAAAAGTGACACTGCTTTAAGTTTACAAGGCTATGCTTTCTGGTTTGGTAGTTCTGCTTTAATAATGTTCCATAGCAAGTAAATCCATATTGTTGCCTGACTTATTTTTCTGCCCTATTTTAGGCTTATAGAAGAAAATTCTTTCCTCACACTGGATATGGTAAATGCATTCAGCTCCTAATCTGTGACGGTCAGTTTCAGTAGAGGGACAGTACCCAAAGTACCATTTTGACACTTTCTGCTTTTATTTATTTATTTAAGGGAGGGAGGGTGATTGGAGATGGTGGTAGTATTCTGGATCTACATTTAGCCTTGAAAGCTGATAACAGACAAGTGTTAATAGTTACAATTCTCAGAAAAAAAAATCTTATTTGGCTTGGTCAGTATTGCAGCCCACACCATGTGGAAAGATGCAAGTCTATAAAGTTGCTTCAGTCAAGAATTAGTATAAAGGTTTTCTTAAAACATGGGTGTCAGAGCCTGGGGTAAGAAAAGCAAGCAGTACCAGTCAAAGTAAGTTTTGTGATGAACATTCAGTTACTATAGCTTTGCTCAGGAGAACATAGCGCAGGAATTCAGTAATTGCTAAATCAAATCACTCTCAGTGATTCATCTACTCCAGTAAGCTAACTCCAACAGTGGCCGATACCTCATGTTTCCGATGAACATGCAAGAAACCCCTTAATGCACAGCTAAGTAATAACTTGCCCATAAGGGAAGCTTCTTCCTAGTTTCAGATACTTAAGTGATTGGCTTATGACCTGAAGTAGAAAGGCTTGCATTTCTCATATTTCTTACCCTGCCTAGTGTAACTGTAGGCATTTTCATTTATATAAATGCCTAAACCATTTTGAAAATCCTGGTAGGCTTTTGGTCTCAATGGTATACTGTGGCAGTGAGTTTCACAGATTCATTGCGTGTTGCAAAAGTATTTTATCAATTTTAAATGTGTTGTCTCTCCGTTTCACTGGATGTCTTTTGGTCTATGTATTATGAGAAAAGGGAAACACGCACTTGGATTATTTTCTCTATATCATTCCTTATTTTTACATACCTTTACACACATTAGTGCCCAAACTTTTCCTGTCGCATCCCCACTTACCAGTAATGGAATCTGTCTGCGTCCCCCCTCCATTACAGCACAGCCAAGGCTTCCTCAGCAGAGGAGCTTGGGCTGAAGGAGGGGCTGGGGGCAGAACTGAGGATGGGGGTGGAGAGGGAATGAAGGCAGAGCTGTGGCTGGGGTGGAGTGGAGCAGAGCTGTGGCTGGAGCTGCGGCTGGGGGGTGCTCCCTCCCTGCCCCCTAGGGGGGCTGGCCAGCCCTGCTGTGCACCCCCCGAATGTCCTCTGTGCCTTCTTAGGAGATGCGCCCCACAGTTTGGGGACCACTGCTTTACATTTTGCCCCCTTAATTATTTATCTCTTCTCTGAATCATCTTTTTTCCCCATGGAAATCTTTCCATATCTCTAGTTTTCACCACTCATCTCTAAACCCTTTCTGTGTTTGTGGTACTGGCATTCAGGGCGATGGAATATCATTACTTTATACAGTGGCATTTTAATAATTATTTTCTAATCTATTTATCCTAATATTCGTTATTTTGACTGCTACTGTGCCTTAAACACAATGTTTTCAATGAGTTGTCCATAGCTGTTTGGACTACAGCTACTATGTTGATGGGGAAGTTGGTAGGTGTATACCTAGATAGCCAGACTCAATGAAAACCTTTCCTGAGTTATTACCATTCATTGAGTGGCACTGTTGTTTGTGCTGTCACTTTTAGAGGCAACAATTATCTTTTACCCAATGCAGTAGTCCGCAATATAACCCTATTTTATTTTTAGGAGTTAGGAACTGTATCTATATAGATACACCTCTACCCTGTCCTCGGGAGCCAAAAAATCTTACTGCGTTATAGGTGAAACCGCATTATATCTAACTTGCTTTGATTCGCCACCCCCTACAGAGCGCTGCTTTACCGCGTTATATCTGAATTTGTGTTATATCGGGTCGTGTTATATCGGGGTAGAGGTGTACTACTACTACTACTATACAGTATGGTCCTCTCAACTTAAGGCTTGGCTACACTTGCAAGTTAGAGCACATTAAATCAGCCCTGGGCGTCCTAACTCCTGAGGTGTCCACACAGGCAAGGCACTTAGAGCACTTGGACTCCATGGCTGGAGTGCCCCTGGTAATCCACCTCCACGAGAAGCATAGAGCTTGCTGCGCCCTGGCTGAAATGCCTAGGTGTCAGTGTGGACGACGTGTTGCATTACTGTGCTGTGATTGGCCTCCGGAAACATCCCATAATCCCCTGAAGTCAAGTAGCCACTCTGGTCATTGTTTTGAACTTGGCTGCAGGCACACGGCTATCCCCTTTCAAAACTCCGTTTCTGACAGCCAGCATGCTTATCTGCTCCAGGACAAAGCAAACCATTACTGTGGAATGCTGCTGCTGCTATGTGTGCGTATTTGTGAGAGAGGGAGGTGGGGGGTGGGGGGTGGGGTTTCCCCTTGCCGCTGTCTGAACTTACAAGGCAGCATGCTGACACACTCTCTGCCCCCCAAAACACAGTCTCTCCCCCAACATACACACAACATACTCCCTGTCACACTCCATCCCTCTTCCCCATTTGAAAAGCACGCTGCAGCCACTTGCACACTGGGATAGCTACCACAGTGCACTGCTTTCTGTGGTGTTGCAAGATGGCAACTGACAGTGTGAACACACGGCAGCACTTTCCCTGCTACGGTCTCTGAGGGCTGGTTTAACTCTCAGCACTCTACATCTTGAAATGTAGCCATAGCCTTAGAAATTCTCTCTCTTTAGAATCTCTAAATCCTTTCAGGTTTAATACTATTTCTTCACCTCTACAACCTAGTCTCCCCTCACCGCAAATATTCCATTAATTTTTCAATAATACCTAGCATGTCAACTACCTTTAAGTGGCTGACACCCTGTTATATTCCTGAAATGTACCTCTGATCTCAATCCATCCCCTCTTACAGTTCAGATATAATTTCTGTCCTGCCCTTTCTACGGGATAGCCAGCTGCCTTTATATTACAGACCTCACCAACAGATGTCTTTATCTAGGGTTACCATATTTAACAAATTAAAAAAAGAGGACCCTCCACGGGGCCCTGGCCCCGCCCATTTCCCACCCCTGGCTCCGCCCCTTCCCCACCCCAACCCCGCCCTAACTCTGTCCCCTCCTCCCTCCCACTCCCAGCCATGCGAAAAGGGCTGCCTGAGTGCTACCGGCTTCACGGTTTGCCGGGCAGCCCCCAGACCCTGCGCCCCCGGCCGGCACTTCCCCAGCGCAGCTGGAGCCCGGGAGGGGAAGCGCCCATCCGGGGGCGTAGGGTCTGGAGGCTGCCCGGCAAACCGTGAAGCCGGTAGTGCTTGGGCTTCGGGCAGCCCCTATGCCTCCGGACCCTGCGCCCCCAGCCGGGCACTTCCCCTCCCAGGCTCCGGTGGCGCAGGGTCCAGAGGCATGGGGGCTGCCCAAAGCCCGTAGCGCTCGGCTCTTAAACAGAGCCGAAGAGTCAGGGGAGGAGCAGAGCCGCCGCGGGAGGGGAAGTGCCCAGCCGGCATTTTCCCGGACATGTTCGGCTTTTTGGCAATTCCCCCCGGCCGGGGGTTTGAGTGCCGAAAAGCTGGACATGTCCGGGAAAAACCGGACGTATGGTAACCCTACTTTATCTGACCAAAGTGCTCTTCAGTACCTGTTGGCTTTACACCACATTTGTAATTTAAACCAACCAAAGCAAAGTTAGTTCTGTGTGTCACCAGTATGGCTACACATTGGTTAAAGAAGAGTCCATCCTTGCTGTACAGGCGCTCCATCTATCCGAAAGTTCTCCTGTGCCCAATACATTTTAATCCATCTTCCTGACTCCGTCGTCTCAGCCACACACTTTCACCCTGAAGTCTCCCCATCTAGATGGCTCTGTGTATGCAACTGGAAACACCTGGAGTACAGAGTATTTCACTCTTATGGGAAAACAGTAATATAATTCAATAGGTTTTTTTTCCTTTAGGAGAGTGAACACCATAGCATTAAAGAGCAATAGCCTTCGTTTAGGCAGCTTGGTTTGTGTTCATTTGATTCAGCTAAGGGCTATCTAGATTGGAGACTCATTTGTTACTAACTTATAGAGACTGGTTAATAAGGACTATATTTAGGTGAGTAGTATTTTAATATTAAAAATACTATCAATGGATTACAGCATCTTCATAAACAATTAAAGCCAAGCTTGAATTTTAATACAAAACTACAAGATAAACTCTTGGTATTCCAAATGTAACAACTTTTAGTTTTCTGAGACAATAAAAAGAAAATAAGAACGTGAAGTTCCATGGATTCTATTTGCAAGATTTAAAAATATCCAACAAAGAAAATTTCCAGTGGTTGTCAGCAGAAATTACAAGTCATTCTTAAAGCACCTGTTAAGACTTAGGTATCTAGGTACTTGAAGGATAGGGTAAATGGATTTGTGATGAAATCATGATATAAAGGGCAAATGAATGCCCACGTAGAATTTTGTTTAGAAATCTGGCAATTTACCAGCCAAACATGTCACATGGAGCCTGCCCCTCAATGAGCAGACGTGCTCCCTCAAAATCCACAGAGGGACTTCTGTGGGTTTACTGCAAGGAAAAGAAAGGAGTATGTTGTGTAGCCCCATATCTCCTCCGTACTGAGCCACATCATCATCAGGCCCTCTCCACCAGTCTTGTGCTTTGCTGCATTCTACCTCACAGGAGCATTTAGCCCTCCATGATCAGTGTTCCACCAATTGACTTAACAAGAAAAAAAAAAGTACGGCCATGAAGGAACCTGGCAAACCTTTGCAACAAGATGTAGCTTAGCATTATGAATCTTTCCTTATATTCTTGTCTGGATGCTATCTGAACTCCATGGAAGCCCTCTGCACTTTTTCAGATATTTATAAAGCGCATATAGCATTGTAGGTAGGCCGTTTGCCTGGCTTTACGCCAAATAGTCCTCTTTTTCTGCAGTTTCATCTCTTGTCTGATAGTGAGACAAAATCAGACATGGTTTTGGCTGGTATCATGGACAGGGCACACTATTTTGAAGAGTGCGCCACTCCACCCTTGCCAGTATGATCTCACATGCACTGGGCTTGCAAGGTCATGCTGGTGCAGGGCAGGGCAGCATGCTCTTCAAAATGGCATCCATCCTGCAGCGTGACTTTGGTCATGGAGGTGGTGGTGTTGGGGGGAATGTATGTGCGGTATTGTCCAGCACTGTGGGGATGCATGATAGGTATACTATAGTGCAGTAGGGTATCCAATGTGTCTTTTCTCCTGCTTTCCAGATCAGGCAGTGGTCAAACAAGATATGAGTAGTCATTTAGGTCTACTTTCACATCTTCATGTGCAATAAATATAAGCCTGTAGCAGGGTTCCCCCCAGGTCCCCTTACTTTGATACTTTTGCCCCCACTCACGTCAGCATGGTCATTTACCTAATGGTACACTGCATTGTTGTTTAGATCCTTATGAAACAGAAATGATGACAAACTGCAACTGGTGATCTAGAATTCTAGTTCTACTGTGAGAAGACTGGATGTCAGATACACAACTGAATGTAGTAGTGGGTGTGGGGGTCAGCATAATGGATTTCTGTATTAAAGGATTATTGAATTTAAATACACTGTAGTCTCATCTCTTCTGGGGTGTGGGTGTGCATCTCTGATGCTACGACACCATGGCACAGAAAATGCATCCGGTTGAGTAGCAACTGCTGTGTCATGTGTGAACGTAATGAGAAAATCAAGTTACATCATTTTATTGTTCAGCTAAAGAAATATCTCAAACTCCTTTGGCCACAAGTGAGTTTGAAAGTCTTATTTGTTTTAGGCTCAACAGTGTAACATTGAAGTGAGTTGACACTAACTTAATTTCTGTAAAAAAACCGCAATTGACTGGCGTTTTGCAATTTAAGGGGCAGGAAAGTCAATTTATACTGACACTTCTATCGAGTAAAAGCTATATGAAGGTTACATAAACCTACCGTCTCCTCTACTACTTGTCGTTTTGTTCAAGTGCTTGTGTCACTTTCTGCTACTAAACTTTGAATCGTTTTTATGTATAATGTAATGTTTTTATGTAGCTTTAGAAATCCAGTTTTATATTCAGGGACCCAGTATTGTTTTAGGATGGTAGCAGTGAGATTAGCATGGGTTTTTTTAAATAAAACCCTATAAATTTAGAAATGGAATTTAGAGTGATTACCATGCTCTAGTTTATTGCAGTGCTCTGAAGAGAAGAATGAGGATTTATTACAAGAAATATGTTAGGTAGGTCAGCAGAAAACCGCTAGATTTTTTAAAATAGTTTTTATACCTGTTAGTTGTTGGACAATTACCAAATATAGTTACTGATACTGTAAGAAGTTTTTAGTCTGAGTAAATGTATTAAAAAAATATGTTTCTGCAGAAACTAGGTTAAAAAAGCAGACTTACTACTTGGACTCCTCACAAAACCAAATGGCTTAAAATTACCTGTCAGAAAGTTTTAAAATGTGTTGAGCTGCTCTAGTTATGGATTATTTAGATCTATGGACAGGGGCGGCTCCAGGCACCAGCACACCAAGCGTGTGCCTGGGGCGGCAAGCCGCGGAAGGCGGCCTGCCGGTCGTCATGAGGGCGGCAGTCAGGCTGCCTTCGGCAGCATGCCTGAGGGAGGTCTGCCAGTCCCGCGGTTTCGGCGGCAATTTGGCGGCAGGTACGCTGAAGGCGCGGGACCGGCGGACATCCCGCAGGCGTGCCGCCGAAAGCCGCCTGACTGCCGTGCTTGGGGTGGCAAAATACATAGAGCCACCCCTGTCTATGGATAAACACTCCCTTTCCCTTTCTTCCTTTTGCAAACAACTTAAACGGGAAAATGACCCTTAGGGTAGCTGACAGTCCTGCAACAAACAGCGATCTGTATTGTAAAGTCACGCTGGTTTTACTTGAAAGAACTGGATCCCCAAGAGGGTTTCATCTGCAGCCATGTTTAACCAAGTGCAGTCAAAAGCAGGTGTATTAGAACCTCTTTAATTCACACTTCATTCATCCATTCACACAGAATTTCATTCACGAAATTCTGAGGCTTCTTCATCTCTCAGTAAAAGTTTAATAGCAGAGTGATGTAGTGAGGTCTCAGAGGAATCAATTATTTTTGCAAGATATTACAGAATATTTGAAAGAATTCTATGAAGTACTATCATAACTAATTAAAGTACATTTGTCAAATAAATGAAGTGATGCATTATTATTTGCTTTCTCACTCACAAATTCATTTAATTCAGTTATTTGCAATGGATCTCTAATGTATTCGAGTGAATTTAGGAGGTTTTTGCATACAATAAACTGAATTTATGTCCCACTATGAGTAATAAATAGTTAAGAAGTTTCTTAATATTCCACCACTACCGAAAAAGTATCTACAGTTTAATTTCCTAGCTTCTATCTATGGGAATATAAATAAGAGACAGGAAAACAAAATGAAAACAGCCATGAAAGCTGACAGTTACTTCCACATACTTGGTCAAATTTACTGTTGTCTTTGTTAGCCTGTACTACCATTTACTTAATCCTAGAAGGCAATAAAAGAAAAATATCAATGCCTAAGTAACATGTACATAGTATCCCTTCATGCTTCCCCCCTCCCCACCCCCTAACCCCCACAAGATCAGATACCCTTGCCAATTGTTACACAAGCTACAGTATTTTGCTCATGTTCATGTTAAATAAATATGGGATTCTGCCCACCTTAATGAAAGTTTGTATAAAATGTGAGTCCTTATTTATTTTCTCCTCCTTGAATCCCAGCATTGGAAGAAGCATGTTTCTTAGCTTTGAACATAAACAATCATTCATCTCAACAAAAGCTAATGACTATTTCATTCAACACTTGTTACTGTCCTCATTAGCAGAGAAATGCTGATCTGCTTAAAGCAGTGGTTCTTAACCTGGGGGGCATGCACCCGTGGGGGGTGCAAGACATGCCAGATTTTTTTAGAAGGTAAATAATCAAAAACACAAATTAAGCACAAGCACGTCAGTACAACTACTTTGTTTCATCAAACCTATGTATTTATTAACATTATACATTTAACAATTACTGTAATATACAAACAAATATATCTCGGTTTAAGGGGTGCAAGAACATATTTTTGAGAACCAAAGGGGTGCAGGCTGCAGTAAAGGTTAAGAACCACTGGTTTAGAGGGAAGTGCTGCTCACCCTGACCCCAAGAACTCCAGCAGACCTGTGACCTCTCATGCCAGCAAGCTCTCACTTTTAGAAGTAATGGAACTTAAATCCCAGTGGAAGAATTCTTCCATCTACCTAGCTATCGCCTCTCAGGGAGGTGGATTAACTACAGTGATGGGAGACCCCTCTCATCACTGTCATGAGTGTCTATACTGAAGTGCTGCAGTGGCAAGCTGCACCACTATAGTGTTTTAAGTGTATAGATAACCAGAGTCTTTGGCACATATGTAGTTAGTGTGATGTAATCATCCGTAACCTATTATATTTAATACTTGGTAGAGAAATCCATGGAAGGTACTGATCACCAAGAAAAAAATCTCACTTTTAGAAGTGCATTTCTGTAGATCCAGAACACACACACATTATTTAACTATCGTTTTTACAAAACAAAGTTCCTGTCCCTCTAGTGAAAAACCACACACCCTCTAGTGAAAAACATTTTCACGGAATTAAAGGAGTAATATGAGGGGGAAATAAATAGACTGGAAGATCTGCCAGTGAAGGTTTTTTTTCTAGTTCATTTTCTAATGTTTTGTCAAATCTAGCTCTAAGCATTGGGGAATTCCAAAGCCTAATTTTTATCTCACTGCCAGATGTTTCTCCCGTGTTCAGTCTGGAAAGTTCTCTTTAACATTTTTAATTACACCACCTTAAATGTCTTTTCTCCATATCCTTGGCATTTCCATTAAAATATTTTTAGATAAAGGATCTGGGCACATCATAAACTAGTCAAACTAAGTATAATTAATAATTTTAATCTTTCCTTATTGGCCAAGCTCACCATATTATTTTTGTTGCTCTTTGATTTGCCTCCAATTTGTCAGTATCTTTCTGGCAATGTGTTTCCAGGGGAATTCAACACATTAATGTAGGTGTGATTAGTTCAGACAAATACAGAGAGGGACTCTTACCTCCCTTCTGAGAACATCGCTGTGAGATGATGCCTCTGTGGATGCACGGTTATTGGTGCTTTCCAGGTTCCTCCCTCCACTAAATACTTGGATTTCAGATGATTCTTCCTCCACCTACATTATTTCTTTTTCAGCAGAAGTTATTCCTCCTACTTTACCCCCCTCTATCAGTGGTGAGTTTTATTAAGATACTGTTTACTTTTTATGCCAGATTAAGAATGATGTTAAGGTGCACCAGAACTAACCCCAAGCCCTCAATAGACACCTCTAGCTTGATACATGGATGTTCATTATTCCTCAACACTTCAGTCATTTTTCAC
Source organism: Malaclemys terrapin pileata (assembly GCF_027887155.1). NCBI lineage: Eukaryota > Metazoa > Chordata > Testudines > Emydidae > Malaclemys > Malaclemys terrapin. The sequence goes on along the minus strand of NC_071506.1, from coordinate 78,358,302 downwards.
TCTTCATGATTGTATTCCTATACAATCACATTTCTAGTTCAGATTTCAGATGACAGTGTCAGATGTTTTACTAAATTGCAAGTGCATTATTTAATAGAAAAAAAACGATGACTGAAGAGAGCAATCTAATTTATCTGGCAAAAGGTTTTATTTTGTGTGTGTGCTAGAGATACTTATTGCAGGTCAAAGAAGAGAAAAAAAGAACAGGGGGGAAAAAAAGGGGGCATGGGAGAGAGGAAGGCAGACATTGACCAGTGAAGAAAGATTAAAAGGGCTAATGGCAAACTGTTGGTAGTGACACCAATTTTTTTGTTATGAAACTGTGTTTCAGTAAACCCCATTGAGTCCACTACATATGCCTTTTGCTGTCAACATTAGAACTTGGTTAAGTGCTCACACTTTCTATTGCTAATACTTTGATCGTTGCCCTTGGAGAAGAAAGTGCTGTGCTATCATTTCTAGAATTAAGTGCAGTCATTCCACTGATCCATAAAGTAATATCTAATTACAGGACAAAAGGGATAGTAAGTTTCACAAGCAGTTTCAAGTTTCCTCGTTTCTAATGGGAAGTGGAAATTGTAATTGAACCTCCTGCCCATCTAAACGTGAAAGACAGACCACAGCAAAAATTCAGTTCTACAATTTGACTGAAATGTTTTTTTCCCAAGGGGTAGGGCCCCATGGGATAGAGGGAAAAAATGGATAGTGCATAAGAAGATACAAAAAATAAATATCTCCCAAATGAATACTATTGTTTGAAATGCAGACTGGCATCCACTTTAAGCATGTATAGTCGCATTTAAAAAATATTAAATGTTCAAGTTCACTTGTAGCTTGAGAAAGTAGCCTATTCGTCTCTAGCCATTCATTAGGCAATCATCACAGAACTCAGTCTCTGCTTGGTTTAAATTGCCTCCCAACTGCCATCCAAAATGTGTTTTCCTTAGCAAACAATCATCCCAACTCCACTATATTTAAGTGAGCCTATGTAACTGGAGACATAAAATTGGCTAGCATGTACCTGCTAATCAGTCACACAATCTAGTAGCATGACTTGGGTTAATCAGTCTCAAGCATGACGTCAATGTTTTGTCATACTCCATGATCAATCATATCTTAAAAGATAAAAGTAACATACCTCAGCCATTTGAGATGAATTCTTGCAGGAAGGAAGTTCTGCTCATGGGCTAATGAAATCTTTTAACTATTCACTCTTTATCAGTAACTATTTTGGCCTACACAAGTAGTCAAGAATCTGCAGGCTCATTTTGAAAATGTAAGTGGGACAGTAAAACAGAGGAGATAGAGGGCAAAATGCTGAAATGATTTCCCCATCTGTAATGGGCCAAAACAACTGTAGATCACAATCATGACAATCAAGTCCATGTTATTCTTTGTGTCTATTAAATAGATAAATATTTTGTTCTGATTAGGTAACATTAAAAAAATAGGAGTAGTAACACTTTAGCAAGTCTTACTTTTCTCTTCCTTGGTACTTCAACGTCAAAATGTTTGACATCATCAGGAGTTCCAACTAAGGGGAAGAAATGGATTATTCCTCCCATACAAATACATTTCTTTTACATATGAAGCTTGTTAATTCTCAGTAATGACTGTGAATTAATGAACCTTTTGAGTTAGCAACTAAGTGAATAAAAAAGCAAGCCTAATACATCAAAGAGTAATTTCCTCATTTTGACAAATTTAATTTTAATAATTTACAATACTTTAATTTACTGCAATATGTTTTGTGAAAATAATGAAGTCCTAGCAACTGCCTTCAGTACAGTGCTGAGTTATTAAATGATCTCTCCTAATCTTTGACAAAGATTTTTGTGCAAATTAGTGAAGCATAAACAAAGATTTTATTGCACCAGTGTCAGTTTCCTGGGGGTCGGGGTCCAGAGCGAGGGTCAGAATCCAAGTCAGAGCCAAGGTCAATGTTGGGAGCAGAGAAAGCACAGTTGGTCATAGCAGCTCGCTGGGGATCCACGTTGTTGCTTAGACACTTCCTGGCATGGGTATGAACTTCTGTCGGATCAAGGGGCCACTCAGGAGCCTCTAAGGAGGCCACCAATTGGGTCTCTTGAATGGGAATTCCTGTAGTGTACTTCTGCTATGGTTTATGGGCAGCAGCTGGGTTACAGATGCCGTTGAGTGGCAGTGTGGAGGTGACAGTCTGGTGACTCTGCTGACCAGGTTTGAGTCCCACTGATCCCTACTTAACCTCCCCCTTCCAGGGACACCTTCCCCACGCCCAAGCACAGTGTTTGTCTATGTGGACTACATAGGAGGCTGCTGCGAGGTCAGGCACAAGGAGCTGGGAGGCCCATTCCCAGGATTGCTCCCCTCAGGGCTATAATCTTCCCAAATTGGTGCAGTACCAAACAGGAACCATGTTTGATTTTAGAATCCAAAAATCTCATGCACCTTATATTCATCACGACCCTGGACCTGTACTAGAGGGGGTGGAGACCGTTGTCAGCAATCAAAGGAGTTGTTGACATGTAGCTTCAGCAGCGATGCATGGAACACCAGGGATACCCTGAAGGATCTGGGCCGCTGGAGCCTGGGTTGATCACCTGGCTGATGGGGTACAGGCTGAGCTACTGGAAATCCAGTTTACAAGGATGGTCCACGTGGGAGGTATCATGCTGAGATCTAGACCTTTTTTGTCCAACTGCCAAAAAAATCAGGGCATTCTGGAGCTGGCAGTCAGTATATCGCTTGGAGTTATTCTTAGCATTTTCAAGATGTGTCTTAAGCTCCTCCTGGATGTTGTGGATCTGCTATACCCAGGCAGTGGCTGCCGTGGAGATGGCAGGTAGAGCCAGCTGAAGGTGGGAATGGAACATTCATGGAGAATGGACTCTGCCTGGTGTAGACACCGTTGGTGTTATAGTGGGCGAATACTGCCTGAGGTAGGAGAGACGACCAATCATTTGGGTGATTATTTGTAAAGAATCGTAGATAACTGTTCTAAAACCTGATTCATTCTCTCAAAGTGGTCATCAGTCTGTGGTTGGTAGGCAGAGGACGTGTAGGTGAGGACCTTGAGCAGCTACAAGGTTTTCTGCCAGAATGGTGACACAAAAGTTGCAGAGCTTGGTTGGATGTGTCCTATTTGGGAAGCCTATGGAGACGGACGATGTGCATCACCAGGAACTAATCCATCTCTTCCACAACAGGCAGGTGTGCAATGGAAGTGAAGTGGGCTGTTTTGGTTATTTCATCAACCATGGTGAGGATGACAGTGTTTCCATCACACAGGGAACCCTTTTATAAAGTCCAGGGTGGTGGCTGTTCAAAGTCTAGCCAGGGTCTCTAAGTACTGGAGTGACAAAGGGGGTCTTATTTGTGTCCTCTTGGCGCGAGTGCATACTTCACAATAATGTACGTATGAGTGCACCATTGCTAACATCCAGGACCACCAGAAGATGTGAGCAGCAGGCAAAGGGTCTTGAGGCTGCTAAAGAGGGCTGCTAGCAAGAAGCTGTGGCTGAGTCTCAGGACCTCCAGCTGGGGGCATCCCAGTGGGATGTACAAGCAACCCTTGAAATAGAGTAAGGCATCCCATATCTGATGTTCATTGGGAGGGGGCTTCCTCCTATCACTGAGCTGATCAAAGACACGAGGTCTTGAAAAACGGCAGCATCCAGGAAATTGCAGGAGTAGCTCTGTGCAAGAGAGGTCTTGGCTGGTGAGATGCTCCCCTTTTCAAGACAGGGCATCATTGGCCTGGTTTTGTACTCCAGGCTGGTAGGTGATGGTGAAGTTAAAATGAGTGAAGAACGGGGCCCAGGAGAGTGGTCTTTGGTTAAGCAGCTTAGCCTTGTGAAGGCATTTAGAATTTTCTGCTTTGTGTACACCTGTATTGGTAGTAGCACCACTCTTCAATGGCGGTCTTGATTGCTTGAAGTTCTTTATATACGATTTCATAATTCCATTCTGTCAGAGTAAGATTTTGTGAGCAGTAGGCACAAAGGAGAAGATGTTGTTGGGGACTGTATCTTTGGGATAGTATGGCCCTGAAGGCACGGTCGGGGGCATCACGAGGTCCAGTTCTCTGGTGAGATTCACAAACACTTGTGCTCAGTGTGGGAAGTTCCTCCTGAAAACAGTCAATCTGTAAGGCATTTATGGTGCCCTTTGAGACATGCTCAATGACCTACCACCTTCATGTTCCCATTGGACTGGCCTTCACCAGGACTAAGGGGTGGTCCATGCAAACTGTCAGGGCCCTGGGTTGGGGTCAAGCAGTTCGAGGCCAAGTTTCTGGCCCGAGGTCAGTACCAGAGGTCTGAACTTGTGTTGGGGTCCCAAGTCAAAATCCAAGTCAGAGCCAAGATTGATGCCAGGAGTTAGGGAGCAGAGAAGCACATTCTGTCATGGCAGCTTGCAAGGAATCCGTGTGGTTGCCTGAACACTTCCTGGTACACCCTGTGGGCTTCTATGGGGCCAATCGGGATCCTCCAAGGTGACTGCCAGTCAGTCTCTTAGCTGGGACTTCCTATAGCGTACATCCATTGGTTTGCAGGAAGCTGCCAGGTTACATCTGCTGCAGAAGTGGGGAGGTGTCCAATGCCGGGTGGCTCTGCTGAGCCAGGTTCCAGTCTCACCAATCCTCACAGCTAGTCTTAATCAAGTTTTGAGAGCTAAAGTCCCTCCTATAATGTGGGGACCGTTTGACAGTCTGGTACCCAGGTTCTTGTTACCTGGCCTGCCTCCAGCTTGAAGGAGAGTTGCTGGTCTTTAATTGTCAACTCTCTGACACTACCAGCCTGTAGGCCACCCAAACTCTCTCCTCTGGGTTATGCCAGTTCTTACTTTGTCTTGCAGGTTAATCATAAGTGTACCCTACTCCCCTGTGAAGCATTCTCCTATAATGTCCAGCCCCTTCTGCAATGCAGACTCACAGCAGTATAGGTCTGCTGTCCCCCATAGAACAGTGTACACACCAGCTGGCAAGATTCAATTCAGGATCAGTTTCTTGCTTGATACCACAGCACAGATATATTTATAGTGAAAAACAAGTTTATTATCAAAAGATTCAAGAGCTAGTGAGTAAGGGTAATGGAAACAAATTACATATAAAATAAAGCCGTAATTTCTAGAAATTAAATTTAACAGGCTCATCTTCTGTCTAACGAAGATTCTCACCCCAAATGCCCTTTGCCGTGTTTCAACCAAGGCTGGTTGTGATCTCTTTTCATGACTGTAATCGCACTAGCCGATTGCTTCCTAGATACAGTAACTCCTCGCTTAACGTTGTAGTTATGTTCCTGAAAAATGCAACTTTAAGCAAAACGATGTTAAGTGAATCCAATTTCCCCATAAAAATTAATGTAAATGGGGGAGGGGTGGAGTAGGTTCCAGGGAAATTTTTTTCAACCAGACAAAAAACTATATATTATATAGATATACACAGAGTATACGTTTTAAGGAAGGTGGAAGCGGGTGGGATATTTCCCAGGGAATGCCTTACTGCTAAATGATGAACTAGCACTCTGCTGAGCCTCAAGGGTTAACGCATTGTTGTTAATGTAGCCTCACACACAAGGCAGCACGAACACGAGGGAGGGGAGACAGCATAGCAGACAGACACACACACACTGTGTGAGAGAGAGAGAGAGAGAGAGAGAGAGAGAGATGCACACTGCCCCTTTAAGTAAGCTGACCCACTCTTAAGTGCATTGTCTTTTTAAGTGGATCAAGAAGTCGAGACAGAAGCTGCTGCCCCAAGCTTGTTCTGTCTCTCTCCGTCTCTATATAGAGAAGGGGTAAGTGTGGTGCAGGAGCAGGGGGGTGGGGTACACCCTGACATAACTCCCCCCCCTTCCCAGCAAGCAGGAGTCTCTGGGAGCAGCTCCAAGGCAGAGGGCAGGAGCAGTACATGACAGTGAGGGGAGGGACAGCTGAACTGCTGGCAATTGATAGCCTGCTGGGCGGCTACAGCACTGAGAACTTAGGGGAGCGGGGAGCTGACAGGGGGCTGCTGGTCCACCCTGGTTCCAAGCCCCCACCAGCTAGCTGCAACGGGCTGCTCTTCCTGCAAGTGGACGAAGCAGGTGGCTGCCAAACGACGTTAGAAGGGAGCATTTCACAACTTTAAACGAGCACGTTCCCTAATTGATCAGCAACATAACAACGAAACAATGTTAACCGGGTCAACTTTAAGTGAAGAGTTACTGTATAGGATAAAGGGGTGTCTACCTTGCCTTCTCCTTATATCCCCAAGAGTTCATTGTCTGTTCTCAGAGTCAGTATAACCCCCCCCCCCCGACTTATTCTCTGATGTGCTGCCTAGTGATTTCATATCCCCTTCCTGCCCCTGTTGACTCTGTATGTAAATAACTCTCCCCCATTGGATTAGTTTACAAGGTTAAATTTACATGGCCACAGCGACAGACAGAAACATTTTCTTACAGGAAACTGGTTTCTCCACCTCTCCCATGATATAGATGTTAGAACAGATTTTCGGTATACATACTGAATATCCATCCATACATTTTACAATGATATTAATCACCAGTGAGACTCTGGCTTTCATAAGACCTCACATGACTTTCTTTGGTGAACCAGAATGTACATACCAGAATCATAATAGCTTTGTAAGCCCCTTGCTGGTTGGCATTGAGGGGTTTGTGGATCAGAGACTATAAGAGCAAAGTTAGCAACAGAGTAGGAGGTGGAAGGCAAAGGAAAAAGGTAAGCCCCATAAGCTCTCTCGTGTAGCCATCCTGTAATGAAGGGTCTGTGGTTTCTCTTACTCAATGATGCGCTCAATAATGTATTACAAAGGGTAATACCCTGAACACCAGGTCACAAAGTTTGTGACTTTTCTCTCCCAACCTCCATCAATAACAGCTGTTTTGTATTGGATTGACTGTGCATGTTCTTTAAGAGTACCAATCTGAACTTGTGCCATTTCCACAAAAAACATTGATCCTCACATGGAGTTTGCATAGCATACATTTCATTTAATCTGCCAACCATAGTCACAAAGCCACTGAATGGCTGGTTTAATGAGAATGAGAACTAGGAGAAGTCTATCTCCTTATGCCTAGCAGTACTAGAGTATTCTATGCTGGGACTATCTGCTACTTCTGTCCTATCTCAGACCAAGAAAGTAAACACTTTATCAGAATTTAGGGTTTACCAGGTCAGATAAAATACAATGCTAATAAATTAGCACTGGCCATTCCAGGTCAAGAACAATGCCTTCTCATTTAAACCATACAACTTTCCCCTCCACTGCATTCTCCCAAAAGAGAATGGAGATTATCAAAACTTATATCCCCATTAAGGCATTATTTTTGTCCAAATTTGAGAATTTTTGGAAATAAGAGATTTGCAATAGCAAACAGGCTTGGCTCCCCTCAGCTCAGCTGATAGTGTCTGCCTGTTCCTTAAGAAATAAAAAAAAAAAACAGCTTATGTGGGGAAAGTTATTTTAGCATTTTTTCATCTAAAAATGCTTTCCTCATTTCACAATGCACCTACAAAATTCTACTTTTGAAGTGCCAGACCTGAATATTTTTTCACATTTAACACAAATAAGTGTTTCTAACTGGATTAGCTAAAACCAACACACCATGCTCTCCCTGGGGGATTAACATTAAAACAGCCCTTCAACTCTCTCCTCCTCCAATCAACTCATGTAAGGGGATTTGTGAACCCAAGGAACAATCCACGGCTTAAGAGGATCGCAGATCACATGGGAGTTATTTTTAAGTGGATGCTTGTAATAAGTTACTTGGGTTTCTTAACTTGGGAACAGGTTTCAGAGTGGTAGCCGTGTTAGTCTGTATCAGCAAAAAGAACGAGTACCTGTGGCACCTTAGAGGCGAACAAATTTGAGCATAAACTTTCGTGGGCTACCGATGAAGTGGGTTTTAGCCCACGAAAGCTTATGCTCAAATAAATTTGTTCGTCTCTAAGGTGCCACAAGGACTCCTCGTTCTTTTAACTTGGGCCTTGGCTCCAGCAGCTTCTGTTGCTGGGGTCATCACTCTCCATATGGAGATTTATCAGACCTGAGCAGGTCTGGGGCTGGTTTTGGTGTTTGCATACAGGGAAGTTCTCCACCTCTTCATGCCTATGTTTTGTGTGGGAGTTGTAGACCTCATCACAGCAGAACACAGGAGATGTAAAATGGTAGCTTGAAGCCAGTTTTGTCCTCTTTCCTCCTAAATTCTGCATAGTGCAGGAATGGAGCATGAGGAGGAAGAGAGATCCTGGGGTGAAGCTTATTCATTATGCAGCTAATACAACCTAAATTACATTATGTAACCACAGAGTTAGAGCTTTCATACACTGATACAGTGCTCAAGCAGCTCAAAGTGACATTCTCACCCTGCATATTCCATAATTTAAAATGTGTAGTCTATTTTAGTCATCTTAGAACAACTTTTCTATACTTTAGACAAGCACTGTGTGCACATGCACACACACTCACTCTACACTGCAATGTAAACCCAGAGTTAGTGGGATTTGAGTCAGTTGACCCATGCCAAGGAACCCTGGGCTTGAGCCTCTACACTGTATTTTAACCCTTGTGACAGACCCAGACCAGTGGGGTACAGGAGTCTGGTAGAGGGCAAATATACTGGTCACTGGATGAGTAGTTTTCGGTTCCCTGAGTGACCAGAGCAGGAGCTGCACTAGAGTAATCAGGAACCTGCTAGACCTAGTTAAGGCAGGCAGGCTAATTAGGACACCTGGAGCCAATTAAGAAGAAGCTGCTAGAATCAATTAAGGCAGGCTAATCAGGGCACCTGGGTTTTCAAAGGAGCTCACTTCAGTTTGTAGTGTGAGGAGCTGGGAGCAAGAGGAGTAAGGAGCTGAGAGTGAGAGGGTGTGCTGCTGGAGGACTGAGGAGCACAAGCGTTATCAGACACCAGGAGGAAGGTCCTGTGGTGAGAATAAGGAAAGTGTTTGGAGGAGGCCATGGAGAAGTAGCCCAGGGAGTTGTAGCTGTCATGCAGCTGTTATAGGAGGCACTATAGACAGCTGCATTCCATAGGGCCCTGGGCTGGAACCCGGAGTAGAGGGCAGGCCTGGGTTCCCCCCAAACCTCCCAATTGACCTGGACTGTGGGTTCTTCCAGAGGAGAAGGTCTCTGGGCTGTTCCCCAACCCACATGGTGAATCTCTGAGGCAAGAAAATCCGCCAACAAGCGCAGGACCCACCAAGATAGAGGAGGAACTTTGTCACACCTTATGTTAGGGCTCTTCTAACCCATGCTCTGGCCCCCACACTGCAGTGCGCTGACCCAAGTCAAAGTAACTATATCCCAGAATCCCTAGCACCTCCTTCCCCCAATATGGCCACTCCACCCCTAGAAGTATGGTAAAAACATTTTACTGCTCACCCTGCTCATTTCCAGGAAGCAGTTCACTTTGCAAAAGGCTTCATTGGCTCGCTTTCCATTGCAAACCCAGGAAGTTCTGTGATAGTGTGCTTGCAGATCAGTGATCTGAAGAGAATGGGTTATGGCTGACCTGAGTTGCTGCTGTTTGCAAAGAGGGGATAGCTTCAGTTTTCAATAGAGTGGATTGCAGATTGGTAGGATAGAGAGGGCTAAGGAAGTTGTCCCATTGAATTGTGGGATACTTCCAACTGACTCCCAGGACTCAAGTCAAACAGGGCTACATCTACATTGCAAACCAATAGGGCTCACACCCTGGATCCTGGCTTAACATGAACTCAGACTCTCTAGCCCTGCAAGGTCCTGGGACTCTGGGTACAAGCCTGGGGTTAGCACAATTGCAGTGTAGACGCAAGGGGGGGGGGCTAGGCTTGAGTCTGGTCTCAAGCATGGACTTGCATTGTAGTATAGATATACCATTAGGGGGTAAATGGTGCTATTATATGCTCTATTTGTAGTGAAATACTTCATGCAACCTCTCGAACTTTGAGGAAGGGAGGGGAGGCAAAAAAACCCCACTATAGGAGCCCATCTATATGACCAGAGAAGGGGGCAGGATGTAAAAAGCTAAGCTAAACTATCTGAGTAGAGCTATTCTGTCAATAAGTACATTAAAACTTTCTCTGTTTTGGGCTGAGTGTTTTGGTTGTATATGAATCAAATATATTTCCAAATCAGAGGCAAGGAAAAACCCAATCACAATGAAATGAAAGAGCAAAATAACAAGAACCAAGAAATGCATGTAATTGCAAAGTCAAGGAGGCAGTGACTGGTAAATATATCAAGGGTCAGTTAGATTTTTTTTAAATGGTAATATCCTAATTTTGCAGTCAGGTCAAGTCAAAGGACTATCTTTTAATCAAAAAATTCTAGAAAGAATCTTACGCTAACATTTGAGTTTAAACTACAACAAGAAGATGTGAAGGCAACAGCCAGAAGTAAGTTGTCTTTGCTTAGTAGACTTATTCTGCCCACATACACTGCAAAGGCTCAGAGGAAAATCTCTATTAGCCTTCGCGTATGCTGATAATTGGCATATTATTGTCTTTAATAGAGGGTGATCAAGTTCCTACTAGCCAGTTTAAGGATGACTTTGCCTACACAGCCAGCTTTTGCTAAGCTGTGCACTGTGAATTCCAGGCATGATCATGCAGATAGAAAGTTACATTGTCACCATGAACACAAAGATCTTGTCTACGCTGCAGAGTTTTGGTTGACAAAAGTGAGAGAGACTCAATCACTATGCTAAAAATCAGGATGTCATGTTCACACTCGCTCCCTGTGTTGGCAGAGCGTGTCCACAGTTGGAGCACTACCAATGGTGTGAGCAATGTACTGTCCAGCTGGACACCTTCTGCCACTAGGTGTTGTGGGAAGGCAGAGTGGATCAAGGCACATCTTGGGACTAGGCTCAATGTGTCATGATGCTTTGCTTTCTGCCCCAGCATTCCAGGGGCTTCCGGCTTTCTTTCATGGCATTTTTCAATGGCCCTTGTTTGCTGTGCACCCCGGTATCTTTGTGAGAAGAGATGGATCCCGCGCTGCTCTCCTATGCTCTGACAACTGTTATGAAGACATTGTGGATGACAGTGCAGTTAATCATGAAGTTCCTAACTTTAGATTGCTTTGGCAGTCACATTACAGCTTCAGAGGGTGGACCATCACTTTTAGGCTCAGGAAACAAGCACTGAATGGTGGGATCATGTGTCATGCAGGTGTGGGATGATGAGCAGTGGCTACAGAACTTTCAAATACGGAAAGCCACCTTCCTGGAACTGTGCAGAATGAGACCTGCCCTATTAGTAGATAAGTGTGTGGCAATAGCTATATGAAAGCTGGCGACTCCAGACTGCTACCAGTCAGTCACGAATCAATTTGAAGTTGGGAAGTCAATCATTGTGTTAATGCAAGTGTGCAGGGCAATTAATCGCATCCGGTTATGAAGGATCGTGACTCTGGGAAATGTGCGTGAAATAGTGGACAGCTTTGAAGAAATGGGTTTCCCTAACTGTGATGGGGTGATAGATCGCATACATAGACCACCTTGTGATGGAGGACATCAGTAAGAAGGGGATACTTCTCCATGATGTTGCAGGCACTTGTGGATCACCGTGGGCATTTCACTGACATCAACTTGGGGTGGTCCGGAAGGAGCATGATGCATGCATCTTCAGGAACACCACCCTCAGTTTTCAGAATGGAGAGAAGTAAATAGTAGTGTTCCCCAGGGGTCTGTACTGGGCCCAGTCCTATTCAACATATTCATAAATTATCTGGAAAAAGGGGTAAACGGTGAGGTGGCAAAATTTGCAGATGATACAAAACCACTCAAGATAGTTAAGTCCCAGGCAGACTGCGAAGAGCTACAGAAGGATCTCTTAAAACTGGGTGACTGGGCAACAAAATGGCAGATGAAATTCAGTGTTGATAAGTGCAAAATAATGCACATTGGAAAACATAATCCCATTGTGGATAGTTCCCTGAAAACATCCACTCAATGTGCAGCGGCGGTCAGCGAACAGAATGTTGGGAATCATTAAGAAAGGGAAAGATAATAAGGCAGAAAATATATTGCCTCTACGTAAATCCATGGTACACCCACGTCTTGACTTGCAGATGTGGTCGCCCCATCTCAGAAAAGTTATATGGGAATTGGAAAAGGTTCAGAAAAGGGCAACAAAAATTATTAGGGGTATGGAACGGCTTCTGTATGAGATGACTGGGACTTTTCAGCTTGGAAAAGAGACTACTAAGGGGGGATATGATAGAGGTCTATAAAATCATGACTGGTGTGGAGAAAGTAAATAAGGAAGTGTTATTTACTCCTTCTCATAACACAAGAACTAGGGGTCATAAAAAAAATTAATAGGCAGCAGGTTTAAAAACAAACAAAAGGAAGTATTTTTTCACACAACACACAGTCAACCTGTGGAGCTCTTTGCCAGAGGATGTTGTAAAGGCCAAGACGATAACAGCGTTCAAAAAAGAACTAGATAAATTCATGGAAGATAGGTCCATCAATGGCTATTAGCCAGGATGGGCAGGGATGGTGTCCCTGTTTGCCAGAAGCTGGGAATGAGCAACAGGGAATGGATCACTTGATGATTACCTGTTCTGTTGATTCCCTCTGGGGCACCTGGCACTGGCCACTGTCAGAAGACAGGACACTGGGCTAGACAGACCTTTGGTCTGACCCAGGATGGCCATTCTTATGCTACAAGCGGGGACTTTTTTCCCAGACCAGAAGATTACAGTGGGGGATGTTGAAATGCCCATAGTGATGCTGGGAGTCCTGGTGTATGTCTTACAGCCATAGCTTATGAAACTTTACACAGGAAAGCTGGACAGCAGTAAGGAGCGGTTCAACAACAGGCTGAGTAGGTGCCAGATGACCAGGGAATGTGCCTTTGGCAGATTAAGGGCATGCTAACGATGTCTTTGTGGCAGGTTAGACCTCAATGAGGATAATATTCCCATGTCATAGCCATATGTTGTACATTGCATAATCTTTGTGAAGCTAAGGGTGAAAGGTTTGCCAAGGGGTGGAATGTTGAGGCAGACCACTTGCCTGCTGATTTTGAGCAGCCAGATTCCAGGGCTATCAGAGGGGCCCAGCGGGGGCAATTAGAATCAGGGAGGCTTTGAGGCAACACTTTGAAAATGAGAACCAGTAATCTCTGTGATTGGTGCTACAATGTTACATTACATGCAGCTTTCCTAGGAAGCAATGACAACATTTGGGGCCTTACATTCCAGTAAGCAAATGATTACAGTGCCTGTGTATGTATTGGAAAGTTCCTGTTATCTCAATTTGTAGGAAACAAAGATGAGTTACTGTTCAAAAACTTTTCTTGTTTAATAAAAGCAACACCACACACACACACACACACACAGACGTGCTTGGTGGGAAAGGTGGTACCATGGAAGGGCAGACTTTCAGAGCTGCGTGTATGTCCAGCTATCATTTTGAAAGTTGTCCAAGAGGAAGGGGAAACTGAGAAGACCCGGAAAGGACGGTGCAAGCAGAGGTTTTTTTGAGGGGAGAGGGGCATGTAAAAGAGTTCTCAATGTGCTGCAGGGAGGGTGGGCATGCATCTACTCAGTCTGCAGCATTATTAAGGACTTCAGCATCTGTATTTGGTCCTCCATTACTTTAAAGCATCGGCTTAGTAGCATCCTTTACAGACTTCTGATTTTCTTTTCTGTCCTGCCTTTCCGCTTCCCTCCACTCTTTGCATTCCCCTTTCTCTGCATTGGAGAAATGCAGCACCTCCTGGAACATATCTTCTTTGCTCCGTTTTGGGCGCTTTCTTATCTGGCGGAGACGCTCGGCCAGTGTGTGGGGGGGTGTTCCTGAAGGCCACATTTTCCAAAGCACAAGGAACAATGCACAGAAACATGATTGTTAGTTCATGCATAACACTGAAACTTTTCAGCAAAATACATCTTTTGCAACATAAATCACTTTCTCACTGACCCTTGGCAGGCACACATCTTGGCGAACACCCAAAGCATGATGAGTGTTGGCTGGGGGTGGTGCTCTACATGGGGAAAAAGAGCACTCTGCAAGGGTTGTGGTGCAGCTGACTAGGGAAAAAATTCTCCTACGCTTTTCCACAGGTGGGGGTCATTGTAGCAGATCTCATTGCTGAGGGTAAGCAGGGAAGTGCGGGTACATCTATACACACTTATGGCTTCCACCCTGATCCCTATGTTGCTCGCCTGTGTGCTATTTTGGTCCCTGCACAAGTGATTGCCGAATGGTGTGGGAAAGTTTCCTACAATGGGGAAAGGAACAAAGCAGCTCTGCCAAGGAACCTTCAGCAGAGGATTGAAGAGTACCCTCCAGGAAACTTTCCTAGAGATCTCTCTGGAGGATTCCCCATGAGATTTCGGCATGCATCAACACCCTGTTCAGCAATAATGAGTAGCTGCATGGGCAAATGTCCGGCATACAGAAACAGCCAGCCGTGTACATTTCTATACCCTGAACCCACCTCCGCACTCAACAAACCACAGCCACTTACCAGGCATCTCCTTTCCTACTTCTTGCTTGCTGGAGAGCAACTGCTGAGACTGGCTAGACACCTCCGGAGTGGTGAACAGTTCCTGACTGCCTGCCCCACTGGGAGCTCCACATTGTCGTCTAACTCCACTTCTTCATCAATGACTTCGTCCTCTGGGTTAGGTTCTATTTCCACCAACTCCAGGCCTGCCGAAGCATCCACAGGGCTCTTGGCAGTGGAGGTGGGGTTGCCACTGAGGATAGAGTCCACCTCCTTATAGAACCGTCAAGGCTTAGCTGCAGCACTGGAGTGACTGTTTGCTTCCCTCGCCTTAAGGTACGCCTGCCTCAGTTTCTTTATCTTCACTCTGCACTGCAGCGTGTCCCGATCATAATCCTTTTCACACAAGCCTCGACAGATCTGGCCGTAGATATCAAAATTCCCACAGCTCACATACAGCTGGAACAGCACAGCCTCCTCTCCCCATATACTGATCAGATCCACCCACACCACAGTGGTCCAAGCGGGAGAGCATTTTCTGTTATAACACGCCAAGGTCACCTGGAAAGATGTGGTGCGACCTCTCCAGGCTGAGTCAAGAGGAATTGGAATTTCAAAAATTCCCAGGGCTTCTAAGGGGGAGGGAAGCATGATTGTTTACCTGGCTGCAGGGCAGTAGAGTTCAAATTGATGACTAGAGTGGTCAGATTGGGCATTATGGGACACTTCCTGGAGTCCAAGTAGAGTGATAAAATCAAGCGTAGTGTCTACACTAGGGTTACCATACGTCCGTTTTTTCCCAGACATGTCTGGCTTTTTGGTAATCAAACCCCCGTCCGAGGGGAATTGCCAAAAAGCCGAACACGTCCGGGAAAATACCGTCCGGGCACTTCCCCTCCCACGGCTGCTCTGCTCCTCCCCTGACTCTTCGGCTCTGTTTAAGAGCCGAGCTGCCCAAGCGCTACCGGCTTCGGGCAGCCCCCTTGCCTCCGGCTCCCAGCCACCGGCCAGGCACTTCCCCTCCCAGGCTCCAACTGCTCTGCTCCGGTGGCACAGGGTCCGGAGGCAAGGGGGCTGCCCGAAGCCGAAGCGCTACCGGCTTCAGGGTTTGCCGGGCAGCCTCCAGATCCTGCGCCCCCAGCTGGGCCCTTCCCCTCTGGGGCTCCAGCTGTGCTGGGGAAGCGCCGCGCAGGGTCTGGGGGCTGCCCGGCAAACCGTGAAGCCGGTAGCGCTTGGGCAGCCCTTTTTGCATGGCTGGGAGGGAGGAGGTGGGAGTTAGGGCGGGGAAGGGGCGGAGTTGGGGCGGGAAAGGGGCAGGACCAGGGCCCCGTGGAGTGTCTTTTTTTTTTTTTATTTTTTTTTAAATATGGTAACCCTAGTCTACACTGGCACTTTGTTGACAAAAATTGTGTGCAGAAAGCCTTATGTCCCTCATCGGGGTGGTTTTATTTTGTCGGCAAAACAAGGCATTTTTGCCAACAAAAGTCGCATTGCAGTGTGTACGCGTTCAGTTTTGTTGACAAAAACTGCCTTTTGTTGATAAAACGCTGTAGTGGAGACAAGGCCAAAAAGTCTTGCTATAAAATTTGTCACTCATGATGCAATACTTGCCAGAAGATACAGATGCGCATTGTGTAAGAGGACAATAATACTTATGGGTTTGGTCTCCAAGAGAAACCCTGCAGTAGGGAATTTTATTGGAAGGAGTGCTGTTACAAAACATTGCGAATACCTATGGGATACACATACAGGTAGAGATATTCCAAGCAGTGAGGGATTTAGCCACATTTTCTATTAATCATCACCTAAACCAAATGGTCAAATTCTGCTCTTCATTACATACAATCAATCCTATTTAGTTCCACGGCTGCACAGGTGCAACAGAATACAGTTTCTTCCACAGTGTACATATAGTCGTGTCTAAAATTCATTGTCCTACAGAAGACATAAAAATCACTACCCTAATTAAATGAATTGTGAAGATTTCTCACAAAGATTAAACATTTTTTTTTTGTATTAATTGATTTGACCACTAAACCAGACTTGACTGGCAGAAGTGTTCAAAGACTTAGAAGCCATAGTAATACATGGTACTAGTTTACTCCGTATTTTGGTTAAGAGTAGTAATATTCAGATCACAAATTCATCCAGGGTCAAAACTTGAAGGGGCAGAGAAGGAAAAAAAAATTACTTCCTGATGTGACATGTACTTTTCAGCTATGCTAGCCTCAAATTAAAATATAAAACCATGAATAGGTTGCATTGAATCCAATTAAGAGTTGTGGGATGTTTTCCAGAGAAACACAGTAAAAATTTAGAAAATAGTTTGTCCCCATGTGCTTAAGTACACCTCTACCTTGATATAACACTGTCCTCGGGAGCCAAAAAAAAAAAAAAAAAAAAAAATATCTTACTGCGTTATAGGTGAAACCACGTTATATCGAACTTGCTTTGATCCACTGCGGTGCGTAGCCCCGCCACCCCCATCCCCTCCCCGGAGCGCTGCTTTACCGTGTTATATCCGAATTCGTGTTATACCGGGTCGCGTTATATTGGGGTAGAGGTGTACTATAATAAAGACTACATGATTGCCTTTTCATCTTGCTTTTTCTTTTACATCATCTTCACTGTTTAAGTTTTTTTTTAACTAAAGGAAAAAAAAAATTTTTTTCCTTGAACACTTTGCAACCTGAGAGTGGGTCCTGAATAGTCCCAAGTAAATCATATGCTGTTTGTATAGTAATATTGATCTATTCTGGGTATATATGCCTCCCCCACCCACCCCCCATCATCATAGTATTTTTAAACACCAACAACCCAATGAAACATTATCATCCCTGGTGGCTTGCCTACTTTCACACAGGAAGCCTGAAACAGAGCTGTGAACTGAACGTGGGCCCCAAACCACTGGATCATTCTTCCTCCATTAATATACCAATATAATATGTAGCTCAATTCCTATGTACCCAAATGATCAAAAGTCAGACGATGGATTCTCCTCAATATTCCCCAAATGAAATGAAATGCCAGGTCTGCAGTAAGACTAATGTAATGTTATAAACTAGAGCTGCCTGGACTTTTTTTTTTTTTTGAAAATTGGAAAATACCAAATTTGACAATCTACATGTTCTGCTGGAATTGTCAGTTTCATTCAATTGTCCAATGGAAACCTGCCTGATTTCCTGAAAGCTCACCCACCACCCCGCCTGGCAGGCTGCCTTAGACTCAGAGCCAGGTGCCTGGAGCAGAGGCTCTCCAGGTTTCTATGTCCCCCCCCTTGCACAGGATTCTTGGCAGACCTAGGAACTTGGGCTCCAGCTGGGGCTTCCAGAGCCTCCACGCTCTGCAGTAGCCCACCTGGCAGGCGAGCGGTCAGGAAACAAGGCAGGTTTCCTTGCCAGTCTCATCAATCTCTAAGAAAAGCACTACCTGGAATCATACAGCTATTAAACTAAGAATTGTTATAAAAGTCAAACCTGGGCCGTTACGGGGCATTGATACTACACTGGCTGCCAATAACAAAGTTCACTTTTTGTTTCAGAATCATAAATAAGTTAATCAGTACACATTATATTGGCCTATTGTGCAATCAGCAGTGCAGTCAATTAATAGATATCCCCTTTCAGATCACCCACCAAAGGCTTCACACAAAAACATACAGCAAATTTGACTGCTTTGATTTCTAGATCCCATCCATTTTTTTTGCTTCAAGTGTATGAAAAACAGGAAAGTGATTTGAAGATGTCACACTGTTTCAATATATGCTCCAGATTCAACTCTGGCAAAGAGGTTACATTGAGGACAATGAAACTGGCAGACAATCATCCAGGGGGGAAAAAAGGAATGAAAAACAATTCAGTTAAATCCCGTCCCAATACTGCAGCAAAGCTGTAGGTGCCTGTTTCAAAAACATCTGTTCAGTTCAAATTGAACAAAAGAAATCATGTGCCTGATAATTCTACAGTGTATTTAAAGATTGATATCCCACCTCCTGTCACGTATTAGCTATTTTCCCCCCATTCAACTTCACAAGAACGGATAACTATCCAGAATAGTAAGAACTGAAGCTAGAATACAGGTGCTTAGGACCACCCACGTCCATAGATTTCACTTGCCATATTTACGCACATATTGGATAAATGGCATTGAGAAAGCCAGCAAGGCACTCAGATTACTTTGTTCTTGCTGTATAAGATAAGGAAATTAAAATCAATAATTTAGAACACAATCAACTCCACCACAATACGAGGAAAATAGCATAATAAGGTCTAAGAGGACTAAATATTTATAGAGATAATGCATGCCCAGTTATCGTACAGTTAAATATAGAGTTAGAAGAAAGGTTTCAGGATAGTGGTCAACCAATAGATGCCTGGAGTTCAGATGCAATTTCCCCCTCAAGGGACATGGTTGTTCTGTTCATTATGGGGATTTTTTACACTTTTTTCTGAAATATCTGGTCTTGGCTGCTGCTGCTGGAGATATACCTAATGAACGTAGAATACTGCTCTGATCCAGTATGGCATTTCATGTATTTTTACTCATAACACGGTTACAATGCAAAGTATCAAACTCTACCCTTGATACAGATATTTGCCAAATACAGGAGTAGAAAAGCACTGTACAATCTCCCTTCAGCAGACATACATTTGAGAGAGAAAAAGCCAACTCTGTTTTGATCTATAGAGTGAAATTCATCCACTTATATCCTGTTCTCTCTGGGAGATTTTCCAATAGCACTATAACTTCCCTCAAAATGGCATTTACTGATCCCTTTAAATCCGCTCTTTCTGCTTCAAGCCATTATTGGATCGATAAAAATTATGCACAGTGGGTATTTAGACAACAGGGATAAATACTGAATACTCCCAGAAGGGCAGCCTCAGGAGAAATGGGGCATTTCAACCAGTAACTGGAAAAGGGTTGACTAGACTGTAGTACTGTTTTGCTCCTGCTGAGTTTGTAAGATAGACAGACACAAAATGATCCCTATAAGCTACCCAAGACTCCTATTATAGAAGTATTTCAAGCTTACTAAAAAGAAGCTGGTTAAAATTATTCATTGCAAATGTCTGTTGATAAGTTGGCCCCTTTTTGCACACTGATCCCAGTTTCTACAAGTATATTAGGTAGTCACAGACTAGTTTATGTGGTCAAATTTCACACAAAGGCTTATTCGTGAATTGTTTGCTTTGGCAGTTCATGGTGTGTGACTGGTCATCTAAGTCACGTGATACTGCTTCTTTCTGTTCCCTGATTAGATTGACTTTTAATAAAAGCTTAACAAATGAGAAATACTAAATATGACATGTTAGGTATGTATCCCCCTGCTATTTGGAGGTTCCAGATAAGGACTGGAGAAACCTGCTCTTAAGGATCTGCCTATTAACCTGGCTGAAACATGAACAGTCTGTAGGAGCAAGGAGCCTGACTGACATGCCCCGGGTAGCCTGCATATGATTGAGACTACCCAGGAATGAGTGATGGGTAGAGCTAGGCAGAAAAAGCTGTTCTATTTTGCAGAGGAAATCAATATTTTGAAATCTGATTTTGTTCAGATTTTGAATGAGAAGCCAAAAATCTCAGAAGTCTCCATAAAAGGGAATCAAGCCCCAGGTCCTAGGCAGTCCATTTGGTGTGCTGCTGGGTGAGCGAGCTGACAGGAAACCAGATGCTCTTGTGATGGAACTCTGCCTTGGTTCAGGTGGAATTTTGTGGAAGTTGAACCATCTCAGTGAAACATTTTGATTTTGACTAATTGGCAAATTCTTATAAAAATGTTTTGGCAGAATTGTTTTGATCAGCTTTAGTGCTGAGCCCAAACAGAGAGGGAGTTGGCGAGAAGAAAGTTAACTGCTGCAGGAGGGGACACAGCTCCTCTGATGCTCTAGAAGGGAAGGAGAGAAGTGTATAGAGAACCCAGATTTATCCCAGGTGAGTTACAAAGTCACCAAGGAGGGAGGCATAAGTGGACTTTTCCATCCTCAGGAACTAGTGGTGCTCCAGGAGAGGGGATATGGCATAACTTTTGAGATGAATCATTCATTCTGAAGTCCAAGAAAATTCAGTATTCATGTGTGTTTTCATGACTACCAAGCACCCATCGGAATATTTGCCAAACAATATAACCCCATTAAAAAAAAAAAAACAATGAAACCAAGCTGCCAAACTTACAGCATCTATTTACAAAATTATTTTGTAGTCTTCAGCCAGCTGTACTTACTGACTAAGCCACATTAAGTCATGTCAGGAGCCAGACACCAACTAAGAGGAGAAATTTTGGAGTTAAGAATCCTAACTGTATGTTTTGGAATGCTGGTGTGCTGTGGTAACTTTGCAGGGCTGGTGTGCAAGAGTGTGATGCTCATACACCCTGGTGAACAGCTCTGGGCCCAGAAGGCCCTGCCTAGCCACAGTCACTTGTCTGCTCACATTGGAGGTGGGGCTCAAAAGGGAGCAGCTCAGCTCAGTCTGAGTGCAGAGTCCTGCACTACAAGCTCCTGAAGAGAAGCTGCTGGGACTCCATGTGGCAGAGACCAGGCCCCACTGCTGAGCCGCCATAAGCCCTTTACCCTACGGAGGCCAGGAACGAAGGACTGCCACTAATAGAGGCAGAGCATAGAGAACTCCAGAAGGAATCCAGAAACAGACCAGTGGCACTGACGGAGGAACAAAAGCCAAGGTAGGAAGTGGCCCAGGCATAAGGCCGTCTGTCTCTCAACCACATATCTGAGCTATTATTCACAGGGACTTTAAATTTAAACAACAATATAAAGGTACGGGACTCACCCCCTGCGGTGCCTCCTGCTGGTCATTGAGAATTAGCTCTCTTCCAGCCTGGGCACCCTCTGCAGGCCAGTCTCCCACTTGTAGCTAGCCCCGTGTCCCTTCCGGACCCTGGTGCCCCTTTACCCTGGGGCTGCCCCCTGGCAATACCCCCCACCAGTTTCTATGGGAAACCCCCCAACCCTCTAATCCACCTTGCCTCAGTCTGGGCTACTGCCAGTCATCACCAAGCCCCCGCTCCCTGGGGCAGACTGCAGTATAAAAGCCACTGATCACAGGCAAGGGGGTTTGGACCCACTACCTTCCTCTGCCTCCCAGTACCTCTATGGGCCTTAGATCAGGCCCTACAGCCTAGGGAGGTGCCAGCCTGGAGCTCCCCTGCTCCTCTGGCTCTCCCCAGCCCTGCTTCACTCTCAGTACCCTTTCTGCAGGCAGCCAGGCCCTGCTCTCTCCCAGCCTGGAGAGAGTCTCTTTTGGGCCTTTGATTCACAGCCTTTTTATGCAGGCCAGCTGTGGCCTGATTGGGGCGAGGCCCAGCTGTGGCCATTTCCCCAAGCAGCCCAGCTTAGCAGCTCTCAGTCACAACCTTCTCCCAGGACTGACTTTAACCCTTTTTCTGCGGGAGTGGGGGAGCTGCCCCACTACAAACATTAAGAAATAGCTGGTAGATAATGTTTTCACCCCTCAGCTTTCAATTCATGCCACAATACTTGATGTTTTCTCTGAAATACATCAGATGGCATGGAGAATGGGCCAAACCCAGCAATCCTTACTCAGGCAAAACTCACACTGACATCACATAAAAGGCCAGACTTCAAGGCTGTTGCATACGTGTTGGCTTCAATGGAAGTTCTGACCAGGTAAGGCCTGCAGCCATGCAGGGAACCCTTCAGGCACTGATGCCTCAAGTGCTGTGCTACCCCATACAGGTCTGATCCCCCACTCTCTGCTCAGTTCAGTCCAGCACACCAGGCAACAGTGCTCTAGTAAGCTAAAAAAAGTGTGGGGGGCATGCTTACCCTCACCCTCTGAGAGGCCTTCATCCTCTCTTACTGAAGACACTTAGTATGATGCACCTGCTCAGGCTTATCAGACTGTCCCTTCTGGCAAATCAGAGGAGGTGGCTCCTGAAAGAAGCTGGTAGCTCTGCTTCTGAGACCCCTTTAGCTGCTATTCTTCCCCTTTCCTTGCTATACACAAGCATGAACAGAGAGCAAGAGGATGATTCCAGGTGCACAGAGCAGTGGGAAAGAGGAGCAGAGTACATGTTAGAGTTGGAAGCGGAGATCACTGATTCAACAGATGGCTCAGGAAAGATTTGAAATCAGTGAGTCACTTTCAAAACTGGGTGTCCTTAGAGGTGTGAGTGACAGAGCAAGTGTGAAAAGCTAAATCAGAGTGGACACAGAGGTGCTTGGGAAAGACCAGGTCAAGAGGACACTCATAAGGCGACTGTGGGAGTCACAGCACTGTTGAAAAATCAAAGATGTGAGGGGCTGGTGAGTGAGTGAGATCAAGCCATAGAAGAATGTGGAGTTAGGTCCAGTGAGAGAATACATGAGCACTTGGAGGAAGAGGAGAGATAGCAAAGACTGTATTCTAACGAGGAAAGAAATGATAAGAGTGGAAGTAAATATCCAACCTGTAACCTAGTAGGGCACAGAGTGCTAATGAGCATGTCGTTTTTTTGCTTCCCTACAAAAATCCAGGTCTGGTTAGGAGGCATGTAACACCACAACTAGAAGAGCCTTTGAAGCCAGAGTAGAACATTTATATTAGCAAGAATGTGAAGTTTAGCAGATGCTCCAGCAATTTACCAGGCTTCAAGTAAGATATACTAAGAAATTGAAAGTTCAGTGTTGTAGGAGCAGAAAGTCTTCTAACAGGCCGGCTCTAAGTTTTTTGCCACCCCAAGCAAAAAAAATTTTTGCTGCCCCACACCCCAGCCCTGGGCTCCCCCCACCCCCCCTCTGCCGCCCAGGCCCTGGGCTCTCACCCCCACCAGTGCCCTCCCCCACCCACACCCCCTGCCGCCACAGCCCTGGGCTCTCCCCCTCACCCCACCCCACCCGCATCCCCTGCCACCCCAGCCCTGGGCTCCCTCCACCAGTGCTGACTCCGCCCGCTCCCCCCTCGCCTCCAGCCAGTCCGGCGCTGGCAGTGTCAGGGTAAGCAACAGAGCTCCTGGGCCGCACCTCACTACAGATTCCATCCATCCAGGGCTCCCGCTTCCAGGACTTGCCGGGACTCGGGAGTGTAGAGCGGGGGTGGGGGTGGGGGGGAGGGGGGGGCACTGAGGAGCCGGGGCAGGGCAGCCCCAGAGGGAGTGGAGCCCTGAGAGCGGGCCCCGCACGGCAGCGCCCCAGGCACCGGTCCCCTCTATGTCCCCACTGCTGCTTCTGGACGCCCTGCCGCAGCCCCTGGGAGGCTCGGGCCCTGGCTGCGGCACCTACAGGAAGCTCCGTGCGCCCCGCGGGGCGGCCCCCAGCCGGAGTGTCCGGCACTCGGAGCCCGCCCGTCCTAGCCACAAGGTGCGGGCGCTTCTCCCCGACACAAATCGCAGCGGCCCCAGGGCGCCCCCGCACACAACGCGCTGCTGCTGCCAGGGCCGGCTCTAGGCTTTTGCCGCCCCAAGAAAAAAAAAAAAAAAAAAAAAAAAAGATGGCCGGAATGCTGCCTCAAGCACGTGCTTGGTTTGCTGGTACCTAGAACCGGCCCTGTCTTCTAAACTCAAACCTAGCCAGTTTTCAGTCACATAGCCGCTGCATGCAGACATGCTACTTGTACATTTTGAGCAGGACACTACAAAGGCTAAAACCAGTTCTGCTTACAGCAAAAACATTTGTCCCTAAAGACTCTTAGAGTGACAGTTCAGAAGAGTGCAGAAAGCATGCTTTACGTTTTTTTAAACAAAAAAAATACAGCCATTTGCAGATTAAAAATCTCTAGCTGTCTTAGTAGTAGCACGCTGCTACTGATACGATTAAAGAAGCACACAAAAGATAGTTGTCAACTATGGACTCTCCAAAACTCCAAGCTAGTTCATTGCCAAAAAGCCACAGGTATACAGAGCATAAAGTAAAAAAAAAAAAAAAAAAAAAAAAATCCAGCTGAAGAGTAAATTCAACATCCATATTAGAGTAATCTCAAATTGCACTGTATGTTCACAAGTGTTTCAAATTATTTTACTTAGTAGCAACATTTAAGTGACCATATTTTTAGAAGAGAGACCATAACTGGGGACAATAAGCAACAGAGAGGTGCTGTAAAGGAGATACAGGTGTTTGGAATAAAAAGAGTTGCTTTTTAAATGGGGGGTGGGGGGGATGTCTCAGGGTTGAAGGGAGAGAAGGGAAGGGAGGACTTAAAGCCTTCTCTTCATGAGACATCATGTCACTCAGATGAAACTCAGAGAAAGCCAAAATCTGTTTTACGGAGATCCTGATGTGTTAGTACAACAGTGGCACTCCTGCCTGCATTTATGTTTCTTCACGCAGACCATTTAGGGCATATCCACACTTACCGGGATCGACACTGCAGCGATCAATGCACCAAGGGGCGATTTAGTGGGTCTAGTGAAGACCCGCTAAATCGACCGCAGATCACTCTCCTGTCGATTCCAGTATTCCGCCAGAACGAGAGGAATAAGGTAAGTCGATGGGAGAGTGTAGATACCGCAGAAAATTGACCTAAGCTACGTCGACTCCAGCTACATTATTCACGTAGCTGGAGTTGCGTAACTTAGGTCAATTTACCCCCGTAGGGTAGACAAGGCCTTAGGTAGCTGCTCGACAAACGCAAGTCATAGCATGGGGCAATTCCTTGATACATATGCTGATTGCTGCACTGTAGTATAGAGTGTTAGAGTCCCATTCCACTGCCCTCTCCCCATAAAAAACCCACACCACACCCTCTCAACAAATCATTCTTTTAGCTTAAAGCAGCAACTTAAAGCAATGGAGGCAATACAGTTAAGAAAACTATTTTACCTGTAGGATGTTCTTCAATCCAGGCCTGCAGGTACATGAAGAGGAGTAGACCTGCTACTCCAAACATCAATACAGTCACAAAGACTTGTCTCAGGTTCATGACACTGTCAGAGGGCTGCATTTCAGCTCCTTTCAGAAAGCTGCATGATTCACTTTTCAATAGGTTCTTAATTTAGCTGTATCTTCTTTAGCATCCTTTCCTTTGAGACAGCAACCTGGAATAAAAAAAGGACACAAGAACTAGCTGTATCTCTTAAGTGGCTTTTTTTCAGGAGAACCTGTATAAATACAAAGCATAATGATTACATAAGCTACTAAGCGAGGGGGACTTGAGTTTGTCCATAGCCCTAACAATTTTTCCATAATACTGACACTTCCCTAATGAATCTCAAAGAGAAATCATTTTTTTCTGGAGTGAAGGCAAAAATCCATTACATAAAGCCAGAGTATTCGTGCTCTGTGAATGTACAATATGGAGAGTCAAGGGAGGGACAGGAAATCAACCCCACAACCTGAAGCCAAGTCCAGAAGCTGACATACAGCTCCCCACAAGCTGTCATTTCATCCTATTAACTATAAAACTAAAGGACATAGTGCCTCCCTAGCAGTTGTGGAGAATGTTGCGTTACTAAATCCATGCAGTTGAGAATCTTGTGGCTCCTCTTCTTGCTCCAGTCCAGTCCTTTATAGACTACACAAGGCAAGTGTGAAGACCCTTTCCACAGCAAGTAAGGGACAGACAGTCACCTTTGCACAGCTGGTCAAATGTAGCCTTACCAGTAAGAACCTATATCAGATTACATAACCCAGCCTGAAGTGACAAGAACTAATAGAATTTTGAATCTGGCCACTTTGCAATCATTACTAATATACGGGGGAGGGAGAAGAGAAAGACTAAATGTCTGAGTCTTGCCACTGACTTCCCTAATAGCAGAATCAAGTCCAAAACTTGACTGAAAAATTCTTATTTCTTGCATGGCACAGAGCCACAGGAGAAGGAAATTGTTCGTTTAACAACCATCACCTGCCACTCAAAAGCTGATGTTAAGAGTTCAAAGTAAGGTACAAAAGGTTTTGTACAATATAAATGTAAAGCTTCTTAAAGTGAATTAGAATGTGCTGGATTTTGAAAGCAATGGAGTACAATGTAGAAGTAAATGTTAAATTAGATTGCAGAGCAAATAAAAATATTCTGAAATTCAGTACAATGAAGCCCTTGTAAATGAATATCTGATAAAAGACACTTTTAGCAGACTAAAGCAAAAATACAATGAAAACTTAAGCTTTCAGAGGACACGAGTAACCAACTAAGCACTGTTTTAAATGAGCGCTCGGTTAAAGGAATAAGTCTATTCCTAGTGTGTGCATGTTTGTGGAAACAAAAAAGTAGCAGGTATTTAACAAGTCATACTTGAATGACCAAAGCATTATATATGATTTCCAGAGAAATGCAGAGCTTCATGTGATTCACAAAAAGAAAGAGAAAATATGAACCTATTTCAATAACTCAGTGCTTTCATACATAAACTTTGATTTTACTGTGTAGGAAAACTTAATCTTTCACCCAAAACATTTTAGTATGGACATACCTATTGTTTATGGGAAACTCATGTTAAGTTCTAAATGTGTGTTAAGCAAAGTGATGTTCAGAAGTTGAACATACTATGTCAAGTATAATTTTTTCCTTTCAACTCTGTGCCATTAAAATTAGGGCTGTTGATTAATCGCAGTTAACTCACATGGTTAACTCAAAAATTAACTGCGATTAAAAAAATTAATCATGATTAACTTCACTGTTAAACAATAGAATGCCAATTGAAATTTATTAAATATTTTTTGATGTTTTTCTACATTTCTATTACAACACAGAATACGAAGTATACAGTGCTCACTTTATATTTTTTTATTACAAATATTTGCATGGTAAAAAAACAAAAGAAATCGTATAGTTCAATTCACTTAATACAAGTACTGTAGTGCAATCTCTTTAGAATGAAAGTTGAACTTACAAATGTAGGTTCTAAAGTTTTACATTCTTTTATTTTTGAATGCAGTTATTTTTTGTATATAACTCTACAAGTCAACTCAGTCCTACTTCAGCTAATTGCTCAGACAAACAAGTTTGGTTACAATTTGCAGAAGGTAATGCTGCCCATGTCTTGTTTACGTCACCTGAAAATGAGAACAGGCGTTCACATGGCACTGTTGTAGTAGGTGTCGCAAGATATTTACGTTCCAGAGGTGCTAAAGATTCATATGTCTCTTAATGCTTCAACCACCATTCCAGGATGCATGTGTCCATGCTGATGATGGGTTCTGCTTGATTACGATCCAAAGCAGAATGGACTGACGCATGTTCATTTTCATCATCTGAGTCATGCCACCAGCAGAAGGTTGATTTTCTTTTTTGGTGGTTCGGGTTCTGTAGTTTCTGCATCGGAGTGTTGCTCTTTTAAGACTTTTAAAAGCATTCTCCACACCTTTTCCCCCTCAGATTTTGGAAGGCATTTCAGATTCTTAAACCTTGGGTCAAGTGCTGTATCTATCCTTAGAAATCTCACATTGGTCCTTTTTTTTGTGTTTTGTCAAATCTGCTGTGAAAGTGTTCTTAAAACGAACATGTGCTGGGTCATCATCCAAGACTGCTATAACATGAAATATAGGGCAGAATGCAGGTAAAACAGAACAGGAGGCATACAATTCTCCCCCAAGGAGTTCAATCACAAATTTAATTAATGCATTATTTTTTTTTAACGCGCATCATCAGCATGGAAGCATGTCTTGTGGAATGGTGGCCGAAGCATGAAGGGGCATATGAATGTTTAGCATATCTGGCACGTAAATAGGCTACAAAAGTGCTGTGTGAATGCCTGTTCTCACTTTCAGGTGATGAGGTAAATAAGCAGGCAGCAGTATCTCCCGTAAATGTAAACAAATTTGTTTGTCTTAGCAATTGGCTGAACAAGACCGAGTAGACTTGTAGACTCTAAAGTTTTACATTGTTTTGTTTTTGAGTGCAGTTATGTAACAACAACAACAAAAATCTACATTTGTAAGTTACATTTTCACGATAAAGAGATTGCACTACAGTACTTGTATGAGGCGAATTGAAAAATAGGATTTCTTTTATCATTTTTACAGTGCAAATATTTGTAATCAAAAATAATATAAAGTGAGCACTGTATACTTTGTATTCTGTGTTGTAATAGAAGTCAATACATTTGAAAATGTAGAAAACATCCAAAAACATTTAAATAAATGGTTTTCTATTGAAAGTGTGATTAATAGTGCGATTAATAGCAATTTTTGTATCGCTTGACAGCCCTAATTAAAATACTTTGTAAAGTACACTGAAAAGTGCTTGCAAACCTGTTACTTTAAATTTAAGCTATATCTCAATGTCATATTTGCCATTTTATGCATTATACCTATGAAGAATGTAGACGCCTAGACACAAGTGTGACAGACACCATTTTGAACTTACGCTCTGGCTGATTTTTTTTGTATACGTCATGAAACAACTAGTTCAGACATGGAACACTGTAGGAAGGCAATTAAGTAGCTTTATTTCATAGTATTCCTTTCTGGTTAACTAACATGCAGAGCTGTCATCTCCTACTATGGAAGCTATTTCCACTTCTGGCTACCGAGAAGGTATAGTGTCTGGCTATGAGTGGTAGTAAGAAACTGGTGGAAGGAGAAACCACACTAAATATGCTGAATATAAAGGAGGGAGCATTGAACTGCTTAGAGAACGGTGCGGGAGGTCGGATCCAACTCCTCCATTCTTTTAACTAGGAGTCTCTTCTCATTCAACCCCTTTCCCCATAGTGCTCCCAATGCTCTCAAGCCTACCTATTGTTGTCACTCCCTGTACCTGAACTTCAGCACACTTGTTTTAGTGGCTATATTCATATCCATAGGATTAGCTGACAAAAAGATAGAAGCATGCCTGCTTCACAGAGTTGGGATCCCTTTCTGGTTAGAAGGAGAAAATTAATTCAGTCACCCACAGAAAGCTGCATTATTTACATAACATTGATATTTGTTTGGATAAGAACTCAGAACAAAACAAGTAACATTTTTTGATGCTCAGCAAGTCTGAATGCATAATGGTAAGAAATTTATTCTCTAGCAGTTACCAGACCGAGTTTTGTGGTAAAGTTACTGGGGATGCATAGCTGTGTGTGTCTTATTACAGTAAAGTCAAACAACCTGAATACATGCACTGAATGGGAATTTCTCTCACAACCAAACATGTGCAGTTTTCTTGCTTCTCTTTCTAGTCCTTTTTACTCTGATCATATGGGAGTGGCTGGAATCAAACTTTACTTGGGAATTAATGCAATATTTGGGGGTTACGAGAAACACTTTATTAGGCGCCTTAGGTGAAAGTGTGCCTCCAAATGGCTTATGCTGCCAGTACAACCCTTACAGTTCAATCATGTAGGAAGGTATCTAGTATTATTTCCGATGATGCCAGACTAAGGTAGTCCATTAATAAGAAAAGCAAACATCTTGCTAGGGGGACAATTTCTGCTTTGATGGTGTAAATTCCACATTGTTTTCTTTAGCGAAACCTCAGGATGCACTCCCATATATTTTTTTATTTGTGGAAGAAAGCTGGGGCAGGGGAGAGAAATTACACAAATTAGTATTAGTCACGGTATGTTAGGAATATACCCATTTTACAAGAACAGTATAAATTAAAGTCAGTACAATCATCTCCTTATTGAGAGCTCACTACATGTGTTGTTTTAAATTGTGTGTGTTCATGTTTAGGCCAAGTTTCACTTCAGACAGCACAGATCAGACTATTATGTGCACAGTGAACAGAGCCTTACAGCTACATTATACAATTTTAAAACTGCCTAGCTTGAATAATTAGTGCAATTTAGTTAACTCAATGATTTATAATCTATAGATGAAAAATCAGAGCGGTAGTTAAAATAAAATCTCTGCATCTACAAATCTACTGCAGAACATTTTAAGCAGCCACAACGACACTGTGACAGATTATCCCCTTTGGCATTAAAAACTGCAAGAGGGGGACAACTCTCCCCCCCCCCCCCCCCCAACAAAGAGGGACTCTCTGGAAGGATTACCTCAGAGATTAGCCCCCACTGCTTGCTGAGGGGATGGGAGGGTTGCTCCTCCCCCATGACAAAGCTTGCTCCTCTGATGTTAGAGTCATCTGTGTGGAGCCTGTGCCCCCACTAGCTGTAACTCCAGGTCACCCTCTATTCATAATTCCTTGACCGTGTGGCTCCAATGGAAATATACTATCAGGGACTCCCCCCTGACCTCAATTACTCCAGGCAATCTTGGGAGTGGAGGCTATGGGGTAATTTTAATGCAACTGAGAGACTTGTGCCCCTTTTCCCCCCCAAGCCAACTCCACTTTTCCTTCAGCCCAATCTGACTCTCCAAGCAAACCCTTGGATACATAGGTTTGGGGCTCTGCAAGATCCAAGAAAGGTGGAGGGGGAAATGGGTGAGATAGTGCCATGGGAGCCCCCAAACCCCACTTCTGCACAAAGGAGGGATGAGCCAAGTCTGGCTAACCATACTCAAGTCCTGCCAGGATGCTCCAGGATGCCATCCCAGCACCCTTTTGGGGACCCAGACTGGTATGTTATGACCCTTCCGGTATTTCCATACCAGCACTCCTCAACTGCAGCACTCACCCGGTAGTGGCAAACCCCTCCTGCACAGATCAACAGGGTCACAATCTGCCCCACTGACTTCAATAAAGGCAGTTATGGAGGAATTCCATAAGATACATAGCAAAAAGTTTAGACATTAGAGGCCTAGGAGACGTAACCACATGTTGCTCAGATCTATAAGCGAGACAGAAAGCTAGGAGAACAGAAGTGCACATATCAGTTTTCAGCACTGAACTTCAGGGGTAATCAGCAACAAGTTTTCAGTTACTGAGTTTGAAATGAGAGCTTAGAAATTTTATAGTGAGCCCATATTCATTAACTTTTAATATTTCAAGTTCTTTTAAGACCAAAAGTATTTAGTAACATTGTCATCTTTATCAAGAAACCTCCCACTCCATTAGCATACAGTCATTTTACTTTTCCTCCCTTCAGATTTTAGGTCTAATCCAGAGAAGTACATCCCATTGCAGGATAAGCACCACCTGGTAAAATACTCTGGGCACCAGGACCCACAGAAATGAGGGAAAGCAGCTCCTGACACAACTTCTAAATAATCCCACTTTATTCGGTCCTCACTCTTTCCCTTAAGCAACACTCTTGTCCTGGAACTACGTGGCACTTCCCAGTTCTGTCTGCACTAGAGATATTTGACACTCATATCACTTTTTTGATTCCTAGCATGCAAGTCCACATGAAAATCTGGTGGTAGCCAGAGCATAGAGCAGCTGAGTAACTCCTACTTTCAAACCTCCCTATAACTGCACCTCACAACCCCAAAAATCAAAATCAACACAGAAACAGAGTGAAAGAAACTTAAAATAGTAAACTACAGAAGTTTGGCAACACTGTCTTCCCTCCCCCGCCCCCTTTCTCCTTGGTATTCTCCTGAAAAACAGAAAAGGACGAAGATTAACCATTAGAGAGATGGACAGACACAGAGACAATCCACTCCCTGTGCATTTATTTTACTGGTCATTGCCACAGATATCCACCCACTACCTCAGTGGTTCCTCACAAGCTCCTAAAAACAGAAAACAGAACAGAGTCATTACTTGAAAGATACCTAGTAGAGCTATCACAACCCCTCATACCACAGATGAAGCCACTTACCTCTTCATAATCCCCCAGCACACACTCATTTTTTCCCTAGCCTTCCCCAAAGAACAGTGTCTCTCTTAGTGACTCCATTGTAGTGCTGTGGCATGCTGGGGAGAACTTTCTGGCCTCCATGGAGGGATGTCGTCCTGGACACTGGCCCAGCCTCTCTCCTTCTCTGTATCCTAGAAACAAGAAGTTAAAAAGCTGTTAATTCAGCAACAAGAACCAAGGAACTAAAGTTACTGAAGGAATTAAAAGTAGAAAAAGAAATCCAGCTCCTCACCTTTTCAACTATGAAAACTCAAAAGGTCATATGCCAGACCTCCAGGAACACAGGTAGGAGGAAGGTGCTGACACTCTACCATAGCAACTTAAAGTGGAAGGTTATAGCAATAACCCTTCATAAACACACGTGGTTCCTCATACTGGACAGAGCTATTCTTATCAGTCATTGGAACAAATTAAAATTGTGAACATATGCACTATTCACCATTGCTAATTTTCCTGCTCCCAGAACCTAGCTGAGCACTCTGGGATAGATGCAATAGCTCACAGACACTGCAAAGTTTGCAACAAGTGCTGCATGT
Source organism: Malaclemys terrapin pileata (assembly GCF_027887155.1). Classification (NCBI taxonomy): domain Eukaryota; kingdom Metazoa; phylum Chordata; order Testudines; family Emydidae; genus Malaclemys; species Malaclemys terrapin. The sequence goes on along the minus strand of NC_071506.1, from coordinate 78,325,740 downwards.
GGACAGAGTGCACTGTGGGTAAGCAAAACAGGATACCGGATTTAAAAAAGGTTCCGGTTTAAGGATCCAAATTTTAAGGGGTTCATAGATCATCATCTAGTCAGGCCTCCTGTATAACAGTATTACATACATATGTATAAATTCATAAGTAATCTCCTGAATTAGTTACTGCTTCAAGTTCAGTAAGAGCACATCTTTCTAAAAGAACCAATCTTGATTTTAAAGTTTCCAGCGATGGAGAATCCACCGTGACACTTGGTGTTAATTACCTTCGTTGTTCAAAATTTGCACCTTTCAGCCATTGGACTTGTATCACCTACCGCTCCTGGAATATAAAAAAAGTGAGGAATTCTTTTACATATTGGATGATTTAGGCTTCTGTTTCTCACCTTTCATGCTCATACTCCTTTTTATGTTCTGTGGAGTCTCTTTAGCGCCAAGGTGTCGATTCAGTTGCAGGCATACGTTTCTCTTCAAGAGCCGGATTTAAAAAAAATTTTTTTTTGCACAACTGCCAATTAGAGGCATTGAACTAAAAGGCAGTAAAGCCGTCAAATAGTACAGGTACATGGCAGCCATTTTGATTGCATGGGAACCCAGTGGAGGCAGAAGTATGAGGGGGGTGGAGAAGAAAGCGGACATCAACACTTCTTCAAATTGCTAGACCAATTGTAACACAGCCATACCCGAATGTAACTGAAGGCATCATTTGGCTTTCAGAACCCTTATTACCAGCAATATTATATTGTGAGTAAGGAAGCCAACATAACTTTCATAGAGCTCAAGATGAAGAAAAAAAATCTTGAGTTGTAAAGTTCCACATTTGATGTGGACTTTGAAATAAAAATGGATCTTCAAATGACAATTCCAAGTCACTTGAAAGAGTAAAGCTAAAAAAAAACACAAGCAAAACCACACAAAACAAAACCCCTCCAATCCCCACAGCTTGAAAAACATTAAGGCTTCAAGAACACTCAGGAAATTCCAAATACAAACATTACCAGAGCAAGCTCAGCTCAGCCCAGTTGCACACATATTTAGCATTTTTCCTATTTCACTTCTCCTTATTACAGTGTAAACCTTAATACTGTTTTAGCAATTATGCCTTATTATTGCATTTTATACCATGCCATATATTGTATAGGATGAATGGTATACAGAAGGTAAACTATGTGCTCCTATTTACCCTATCTTTGGGATACGATTTTGCAGTCTCAGCGTATTATGGCACCTACCCCTTAAATGCTTCATATATAAGGAATTCACATTAATCAATCAGTAAACAAACAAAAATCATTTCAGGAGAGAAAATTATTTGTCTCATTTCATGAGATTTTTCTTCTTTTCTACAGGGACTATGTAAAGGAAGAGGGGGCAGTGATAAGCAAAGAAAGCAGTACTTTCTTCTTCAATCATGATTAGGGGAATTGGGTAGATGCTGTAAATAATCATCAAACAGCTTAATCTCTGCCTTGCAGATCTTACAGTTAAATTTATGGCAAGACACAAGGAAGTGTAATAAACAATAGGAGGGAACGTGGGAGGTAGAGCAGTAATAAAGACACATGCTTGCTTAAAATCACTTGAGGCTCCAATCCTGCAAGCACTTTTACAAATATTTAATTTTAGGCAATGGGATTAGCACGCATGAAGTCAAAAACATGTTTAAACATTTTCAGGATTGGAGTGTGTGTGTATATAACTAGATAAAAGATTTTGCTTTTTGTCTAATAATTTCTCTACATTCAAATAGGGGAACTTGTTTATTGACTGCAGTGAATCAAAGTGGTATTAGTATGCCAAGATGACTTGCTTTTTGCCCCAATCACTCACTCTGCTGCCCAAAAAACTGTCCAGGGAACACTACCTAATCTTTTATTTTTGAGCCCAGGTCCTGAATTCTAGGTTTCTGCTGTGCAACAATATTTGCCCCCCTCCCCCCCCAGTCAATCAGTAGAAAGGTAGGAGGTTTGTATCTTTCCACTCAGTTCACTTGTCACAGAATAAAGTAACATAGCTACAGAGTCTCTTTAACTTCTTGAAGACATAATTTGTCCATAACACATTGATGTCCCTAAAAAAACCCAAACAAGTCTTCCTTCTGCTCCCCCCAAAAACCCACTAAACCAATCCATCTCACTTTCCTTTATTATTCCCAGGAAGATTTTTTGAAGTGTTTTTCATTGCTGAGTTGCCACTTGAGTGCCACTAAAATACATAATAGAATTTAGTTACATTTAAAATGACAATGATATACATTATTTGCATACACTGAACAAAACTGTAAGGGAAACAGCAAAACTGAACTCAAACGTAGTCATGTGATCTATAATATTATACAACACCAGTTATGTGAAGATACTACTTAGCCATTCAAGGAACCAGAAGGTAAGTTTACATAAAGATTTGGATAAATTGTCTGGTTTCTGAGGTACTCTCTACATGTCTTTATTCACTGAGAAACCCACTAAATTATTATGGGGCTCATCCAAAAACCCACTGAAGTCTGTGGAAATTTTCCCCCTGATGACCTCAAATAAGCTTTGGATCAGGACCTAAAAGTTCAAGGGCAGCTAGTGAAAGCCATCACCACAAATAGATTGAAAATAAACGGATGTGAATGAACTAAATAACTTTTAAGACAAGATGGGGGGAAAAAAGTTAGTTTAAACCTCAACAACAAACCTTCATTCCAGCCTTGGAAAGGGACTGAAATTGCATTATAGGAGCACTGACATTTCACCCTTGAATCCTTTGGTACCCCAGGCAGAACCACCCAGGCTCTCGAGAGATCAATAGAGATTTTCTATGGGGGAGAGAGATCGGAACCGCGTCCGAGCTGTCCCAAAGTTCCCGGCAAACCCTGGCCCCATGCAGAGCTAGTGGCAGGCACACAGGCAGAAGGCAGAGACGGGGTAATTTCGCGGTGTGCAGAGCCCAGGTTTAGGGAGCCTGGTGGGGAAGAGTCGAGCGCATTTCATGGATAACTACACAGAGACAAAGTCACCTGAGCTGAGAACGTGTCTATCTCCCGCCCCGGACAAACGCAGCAAGCAGCCCCCATACCCACCTCCTACTGCAGAGGGCACTTACCGCAAGCCGAGCTGCGAGCTCCCCTGGTCATGGGATCTCCGCCGGCCGGAGCTCAGGTCCCAGCAGAAACTTCGCAGCCTCCCCTGCTCCCTCTATAGCTAGAGCTCCCAGGGCAGCGGAGGCTGGAGCCCCGCACGCCGAGTCAGCCCAGCCTCTGCCCCCGCAGAGCTGCTCGAGGAAGGCAGAACAATCACCCCCCTCGCCGGACTAAGGGACAGCCACGCCCAGCTGCAAGGGCTGCCCCGCGCCGCCGGCCCGCCTTCCCCAGCTCCACGTGCGGGGCACTCACCTCCTTCCTCACGGTCCTGCCAGAGCTTGCCTTCCAGTACTCACTTCTTCATTTACCTACTGTCCAAGCCCCCACTCCTGCAGGGGGCACGTCGTTAATTAACCCAGAGAGCGAGCTTATTAGGGCTTAGAAATCATTACACATTTCTTCACCCACGTGATCAACATCAACACACCAGGTAATTAACAGCGGAAGCCTCTGAGAAGTCGCCGTTGCTCTCCCCTAGTTTGGAACTAGCAGTTTCCCCTGTGTCTGTGTGGTCAGTCTCTCTTTCCTGTTCCCAGCACCACCACTACAAGGTCTGACTTGCAAACGCTGCAGTAGAAACGGTTTGCCCTTGGTTTGAGCCTGACGCTTTTTAAAACGGCATGGAGAGACAAGGTGGGTGAGGTTAGATCTGTTATTGGACCAACTTCTGGGGGGTGAGAGAGACAAGCTTTGGGAGCCATACAAAGCTCTTCTTCAGGTGTGGGAAAGAAACATCCAGCTTCACAGCTAACTCCAAGGTGGAACAGAATGTTTAGCTTAAGTAGTTAGCACATATAAGGGACCAGTCCTCCCAGTTTCTCTCACCAGTAGAAGTTGTTTCAATAAGAGATATTATCTAAACCACGTTTCTCTAGTCTTCTGTACAACTACACTGTATACAAAACTGGAGTGGAGATATTTGTATTGGTCTGAAGTTTAAAAATAAACCTTTCAGTATAAAATCTAAACTGAAGGCCAGTTTGACCTAACAGGGACCAGCCCAGGGTTACATTCCAACAAGCCAGTCCATACAGTCAGTCCTATAAAGCCCCATTCAACTCAATCAGTTTCCCTGCTAGCCAGAGCCCTCCCTTGGATACAGCGAATTGGGGCAACCGCTCCAGGTCCCATGCTTTGAGGGGCCCTGTGGGCCGGCATGGTCAGTCCTGGAAGTGACAGGTCAGTCCCAGAAGTGATGGATTCATCACTTCTGCCCTGGACCCCACACCCCCTGCACTGCATGAGAATCGGCTTGTAAAAAACCCACACCTAAGGTTGGTAAATGAGAACGATAAGGGTAGCAGGACAAGTTTGTTTGCAAAATCCATATAGTTCTTTATTTAAATGGCATCCCCACCAACATCCTACAGGTTTTGTTTGGACAAACCTAGGTTGACTCCCCAGCAATATCAAACCAGTGTGTATAAGTCCAGATAAAGGTTGTGGCACATACAGTAAGCTGCTAGGGCCGGTAATATGAGTAACACTGGTTAAAGATTGCAGCAGTGGGTAATAGAATTCAGTGCAAAAGACTTTAGGGATTATAATCCACAGTAAATACCTTAATTAACACCAATATAGCACTTTACATGTTCAAAATGCATTGCAAAGATTATCTAACATTCTCAAAATAGCCCTGAGATGCAGGCAAGTAGTAGTATCCCATTTGACAGACAAGGAAATTGAGGCAAAATGACAATTTTCTTAAGACCACATAGTGAACTATTGTTAGAGCCAGAATCAGCACTCAGTAGGTCCAAATTCCCAGACCTGTGCCCCAAACACTAGTCTTCACCTCCCTCCCCTTTAAGCATTTTACTGAAGTATAGGGCTTAAATTCTTAGAATATTTCCCAGAGCTCCCCACAGCCTCCTCCCCAACATACTGTAAGAACTTCAGGGGGGTTGAAAATATTTACTGCAACTCTACTCCAGATAGCTCCAGCTGAATTTAAAACGCTATACTACCTTGCTCCTAGAATTACTCCAGCATTTAATTTGCTAACTACTCACTGACACTCAGTCCCATCACTCACTTACAGGCATAACCCCTCCACAGAGTAACATAATGTATCCTTTCATTGTTTGCCCTGTTTAGCTACAGATGGTGTCCCAGGATCATTTTAACACCAATCTTGGAGTGAAACAACGGTTGAACATCACAAAGCAACTCAAGACAACCAAATGTAATTTTTTGCAATTGAAGTTTCCAGAGGGATTTAGCTAGGGGAACATGCTAACATTCTAAACGAGCATTCTAAAATAGAATTTAGCCAGGACTCCAGAGATAATACCAATTTAATATAAAAAGAATCATGGGACATTAAATGGCCACAGCATTTTTATGTTTTGTACACATATGTTCCTTAGGGATTTCCCATACAAGAACGAACATGCTGCTTCTGCTTAGCTTGTGTTGTGTGAGCAGACAATGGCAGAAGATGGTGGTATAACCTCTCAACTTCCAGTCCCCCTTTTATCTCATGGATTTCTTTAGTCTTAGTTCACAATGGAGGCTACTAGCTCACAGAAGACCTAGGCGGTTTCTTGACTCTGCCGCAATGAAGTCTCACCTGTTTCTTAAAGCCAACAATGGAATCAGCATTTTTTCTGGTGATTATAGAAAGTCTTCCATGCTGCCACACGTACTCCTTAAAGCCATTGTGACATTACCCAGAATATAATCTGGGCTGATGAACAGCTCAGTTCTCCAACCTGGATTGCCTTTTGCACTACTTTGCTGTGAGAGCTACCATTCACCGTCCACTCACACACAGCCTCCAGCATGTAAGTCACTCCCAGCTATACTGTATGTAACCCACAAGGAGATTACCAAGATTCCTGGGGCTCTGTCTGCTGACAGCTCAGGGGTGAGGCACACTATCCCTGGTAGGGAAGGGGAGCCAAGGCAAACTCAGAGTCTGGGATATCAGATGACGGCTCCTTCATAGGGCCGTGAGCACGGGCATGTATTTGGCGCGATTTACACCTGTCCCGGACACCTGCCCCTTCTGCGGCGTGAGGGAGACCCTGGCGCACGTTTACTTGGAGTGCACTAGGTTGCAGCCCCTATACCAGCTCCTCAGGAATATTCTGTTACGTTTCTGGCTGCACTTTTCTCCACGGTGGCGTCCACTGGCTCCCTTGACGCCTTTGAGGAGCAGTGGGCGCTGTCCGGGGTTCTCTGCTCAGTGTCCCCGTCAGGTTCCCTTCTGTTGACCCTGTGACCGCACTCCTATCCCTGTTATTTCATCAGTTGTCCCCCGAAATCAGTTGGTTTTCAGGTCCTGTAGATCCTCCTCTTAGGCTGCGGGTGGATCCTTTAGCAGTAGGTACGGTGCTTATTTAGGGTGAAATTCACTCCAGCCTGGAAGCTTGAACGCCAGTCCAGACAATCCATACCATTTACAGTTGTGCTGCATGAGGATAGACATGGGCAAGATAGCCATGCAGAGGGAGATCCAATTGCCAGCACACCACAGAGGGATATTCCATGCCAGCTCCAAATAATGCTGTCATCGAAAGGAGGATTGTGATGTATCTAAGATAGATGGATGAGTGTGGGGATCCTGGATTCAATGACCCATAGCTCATGTGTGGGGAGAACACAGATAAAGCAGCAACTTTTCCAAGCCATAAGCTTAACATAGCAACTGCTGATGGTCTGTGTTGTAGCACAATGATCTGTCTGATGATTGAAGTAGAATTCCTTCTGTCCAGTCAGTATGGAGTTCCCTATACAAAGTCTGATTACAGGTTTGTGTGGGAAGGGGAAAAATTTCAATCTCAGAATCCATTACTTTGTGTAAACATGTAAAGGCTGTAGCTCATAGTCATTACTATAATCTAAAAATGTTCTATTATCATGTCCTGTCCAAAAATAAGAAGTCAAAACAATTTAAAATAATGTAGAATTAAATTTCTTACCATCCTATTCCAAAATGCCTAACCCTGTGAAGCGCTGAGCTTCTCTGGAATGTTCTGAACATCCTTATCTTCCACTGCTTTCAACTGGAATTGCAGGTGCTGAGCACCTTACAGGTCCAGACCCTACATTTTTCCAAAATGACATATCATTATTAACAGTAACTCTGATGTATGTAAAATTGAAAATGGGGATTATTTCATCCCAATTTGCATTGTTAACATGATATACTGAAATATAATAATAATAATATATTTTGTCAATCAAAAACAAAAACAAACAAACAAACAAAAAAACAATAGGGAGTGAGATGCCCCTCCCAGGGAGTTCAGGAAAGGGGAGAAGCCATTTTGGAGTCAGTCTGGAGCCAGCCAGGGCAAGGGCAGGACTGGCTGTGTGGGGAGCTGGTGAGTCCCAGGCCTGCATGCAGGGTTCCCCCTGAGAACTGGCCTCTACAGACCTGAAAGCAAGATCCCTCAGCTGGGCTTTTCCTTCTCCACTGATAATTCCCAGTTTGTAGAGTTTTTCTGGGAAACTTCCCCAGCCAGGCTGGGTTCACCCTCCAGCTCCCTAGGTAAGACCAGTAACCACATGGTCAGCTCTGCTCTGCCTGCTAGTTCAGGGCTGCTGTCTGCTGTGTGTGTGTCTGGACGCTGGGATAGGAGACTAGAGTTTGGATCTTAGTATAGTTGTGTAACCTGCACCTTCAGCCCTGCACCCATTTGTGGTGAGGGGAAATCCTGGGACCGAAGCAGCCTGATTCCTGCTTGAAGAAGATCCCTGCCAGCAGAGATCAGCCCCTCTGCAGTGACTGAGGAGTCCAGAGTCATATCTGAACCTGAGGATAATTCATGGAGTTTGTGAGTGCACCATCTTTTAGTTAGTCAGTCAGGGAATTTGTTTTGGGGACCCCCTACTCCCTGAACTGTGTCCTCAATCCGGGAGTAAGGGTTTGGGGATTTTACAACCCGCTGCATATTAAACCTATTGAGGGATTTACCACCTTCTCCCACTTGTGAGTCCATTGGGCTATAACCCAGTCAGCCACACTGCTAAACCTCTGCAGAGAAGAATTTTGTGGTCATAGGTCAGGGGTTCTCAAACTGGAGGTGAGGACCCCTCAGGGGGTTGCGAGGTTATTACATGGGGGTTGCGAGCTGTCAGCCTCCACCCCAAACCCCGCTTTGCCTCCAGCATTTATAATGGTGTTAAATATATTAAGTGTTTTTAATGTATAAGGGGGGTTGCACTCAGAGGCTTGCTGTGTGAAAGGGGTCACCAGTACAAAAGTCTGAGAACCCCTGTCATAGGTCATCAAGGGCCCCAACGGGACACTAATCTTACATTCGCTACATCAAGTCACATAACTGGGGAAAGTCACAGGTATTAGCAGTGTGGGCACCGGTGACCTTAACAACAGTGTTTTACCCTGTTATAGTTGTCTCCTGTTTAATATAGTTATTGTGTTGAATATATTGCACGTGTTTGTTATTTCTTGGAAGTTTCCAATTATCTGGCAAATAAGTGGGGATTATCCTGTGATTAGAATTTTCCTCGCAAGCTGCCCTGGTGACCATGCCAGGAAGGAGCGAGGGGGATGGAGGCACCACCAAATAAACTCATAGGAAAAAATAAAGAAGATACACCCTGCTGAGTGGGTGGTGGGATCCAGAAGAACCCAGACCTGTCCATCAAAACCTGTAAGCAGATTGGCATTAAAGAAGGTAACCGGGTGGAGAGGGGACGCTACATGTATGTACAGCCAGCCACTCATGAATTACACTGCAGGGCAACACCAGTAAATTCCTAGTCCCAGACTTTCCCCCAGAAATGTTCGTCTTGTATTGCCCAGCCCTCTCCTGGACAACACAAGCTCATATAAAGTCCATTGTTTTATGAATAGAAAATGACATGCACAAATCCTGTTATCCCAAATGGAGTTTCCCAAACACTTCAGTCTAAACACACTGGTTTAGATAAATCAATAGAACAAGTTTATTAACTACAAATAGGTAGATTTTAAGTGATGATCCAGCAGATGTTGGCTGCGTATGTGTTCTCTCTGTGTGTTGTCACAACTCTGCGCAGATAGTTGGCACAGCAAACCTCGATCAAACTGCCCAATGAGACCACAAGACCTGTTTCAGAAGCAAAGGCACTCGGTCAGATTTATTGTCAACAAAGGATGGTCCTAATGCCCTGGCTCAATGGTTACAGATACACTAACACATATATACCCATTGCAATGGACTCAGCTCAGTGAATGGTGGGACTTTCCATTCCCCCTTGGCTGGCCAAAGAGACTCCCTCTGAGACTCCATTTTATACACCGATACAAACAAGTTATGTATTGCCCTTCTGACATAGTTAGTTATGCCCCTTGACATGGTTTGCTACCACCCATTACCTTGTACGTGTTGGTTCTATCAAAACATCTCTATCAAAACTGTCATCCTCTCACCACATGCTTCAGCGGTTTTACTGGCTGAATTCCTTTCAGTCAGGATTCCTCCTCCAGTCCAAAGCAGTTTCTTTTGTTCTTCAGGTGTTGTGGAGGCCATGGGTTGAGAGAAAGGGAGGAATCATTTGGGGCACCTCCTTTCTCCTTGTATAGTTCTTTCTCTTCGAGAATCATCTCCAGCTGAGGTTCAGGAGATGAAAAGTCTGTGTGTATGGGGGTTCCCCAGCTGTTTCTTTGTCAAGATGTAGATTTTCACCCACATCCTCTTTCCTGCCAAAGAATGACCACTTGATCCATTTGATTGTGTGGACAGCTGACTGAGACATTGGCTAGCCTTTTGTCTCTGAGGAACTGGTTTGTGGCTGCTCCCCCCAGATTTGGAACATGTCTAGTAATACCATACAGAGGAATCCTATAACCTTGCATGCAACATTGCCACACATTTCACCAGGATGATAATGATCAGCATATTATGAGTTTTCAGATGATACCTCACAATGCACACATTTTGTACAAAGTATCATAGTTCTGTAACGGGGGTGACTATAGGAGTACAGACTATCACAGGCATCACTATTGCCGTGGCTCAAATGTACATACACCAGTTGGGCAGTCGGTTTAACGTCAGCAGGACCCCACAATACATGTGCATGTAGGCTCCCTGCCACTTTTCTTGGGTTCAGAGCCTCTTCCTAATTAACTTGGCAGGCATCTGATGTTAGGGTAGCCATACTCCCTAGCAAAAACTACAGAGAAAATTTCAATTGGTTGCATTGTCCACTTACATTTTGGAACAAAACAATAAACATGTTGGGCTACAGGTTCCTGGGACAACACAGACTAATTGAAAGATTCTAATGGGGTTTACTCAAATGTCTTCTAGTAGTTATCAAAGATAACCCCTGAATGCAATAACTTTGATTTACCTGGAGAAGTATCTACTGATCTCAGACCCGTTCTACACCTAAAACTAAGGTTGACCTAGCTACATCACGCAGGGGTGTAAAAAAAGAGAGATGCAGTTAAGCAGACTTAAGTCCCGCTATAGACACCATAGGTTGAGAGAATTCTTCTATCAATCTAGCTATTGCCTCTTGAGGGGGTGGATTAACTACAGCTGTGGAAAACCCCCATCATTGTACCAAGTGTACATGTTACCACAGCACAGCTACAGCATCTGTAGTGTAGACAAGCCTTTAAAGGCCACAGTCCTCACCTGATTAAAGTTATATCTGTAAACTATGTCAGGCCCAGTGACTTTTCAAAGAAAAGGGAGGAGATTAATTGCCCCATAACGAAAAGGAACATTTTGTTTTGCAACTTTAGAAGTTTACTTAGCTTATACCACACTACCCCTACACGTTACAACACAGGGGCTATATTCCAGCTGTGGGCTGAAGAATCTTCCCCAGATTAGACACTGCATGTACATGGTCTCTGCCCTTCCTAATCCAGTCAGCACCCTTTTGAAGCCTGGCACATGGCAGAAGAGAAACAAATAGGAAAGGGTGGTTGCAGGCTGTCTGAGTCATCTGGAGTTGTGGGAGACAACTTTCATAACTCAAAATAAACTATTTTCTTGCCAGCATGGTGCAGTCTTCGAGATAGCATCTAAATCAGGGGTAGGCAACCTATGGCACGTGTGCCAAAGGCGGCACGCGAGCTGATTTTTCAGTGGCACTCACACTGCCTGGGTCCTGACCACCGGTCTGGGGGGCTCTGCATTTTAACTTAATTTTAAATGAAGCTTTTTAAACATTTTAAAAACCTTATTTACTTTATATATAACAATAGTTTAGTTATATCTTATAGAGACTTATAGAAAGAGACCTTCTAAAAATGTTAAAATGTATTACTGGCACGGGAAACCTTAAATTAGGGTGAATAAATGAAGACTCGGCACACCACTTCTGAAAGGTTGCCGACCCCTGATCTAAATCATTAAAAGAAAATATCACTTTCTGAAAGTAGTAGTGATCCAGTTGCTGGATAGCAATGCATAGAGCTAATGGTTTGCCATGGCAAACAATATGAAATCATGGTCTGGTCACAGAAGAAAGGCAAAAACCACAAATGCAGTGAAACCTGCCAAAATTACAGATCAAATTATTTAATATGAAAATAGCAATTGTTTTGCCATAAAAACCTGTTAAAACCTATTTAAAACTGCTGTTTAAGTAGACTGCCAGATCAGCCCCACAGCAGCAGAAGTGAGGAAGGTCGGGCTTCCTGCTAGTGCACAAAGAAAGCCATAGCTGCTGCTACTTAACTCTATCAGCTATGTAAGCTCTGGCTCACTCCCCTTCCTCCAAATCTCAGAAGTCACAGGATCTGAGACTTGCTGTAGCAAAGCACTAACTTTAATTGAGCCTGCCGGATAGCCCCGGTTTTAATTGAGACGTTTTCAGCAAAGCAGGTTCAGATATTCCCTAACACAACCATCTACATATATATAAAATCCCAAAGGTGTCACACATTTTTTAAAAACATTGAAATCTTTGACTCGAGTAGCAACCATGATTGGAAAATGTGTCTGTAGGGCCTGATCCTTCTACAGTGGAGTTTACTCCAGCAAATCATCAGGATAAGTCACATGGATGCAAGCTGAGTTTTACCCAATGTAGACGCTGCACTGGTGCACGTGCACCAGCATAGCTACATTAATAGTGTTGATTTCCCCCATCCAAGATAGACAAGCCCTGAGTGAGGAAACGTGAATCTGGTGGTGTACTCTGCTTCAAGACTCACACTGTAAATCAAAGTTTTATTTCTTTTTTAAAGATTCCTTGTGTTAGGTTTTCAGTTAGTCTAAGTAGAATATAAATCTATTTGTTTTCTTTTGTTGTTTGTTGGTGGTTAATAAGTGTGCACAAAAGGTAAGTCCCACAAGAATCCCCTTTTCAGAGATATTGCATAATAAAATAGACCAAGTGAAATACCTCTTCCTTTCTCAGTCAAAAGCCTAAAATTTGACTCTGTCAAGCAATGCTATAGCAGTAGAGACATCCAGCTCAATAGCACTTCAGCCTAAAAAATATTCACCCATTAATTCACATACTGAAGGGGCCATCAAAGCCTCTCAGCAAGAACTGCTGTTGTCTGCTCATTCAAAGATATCTATTCAGTCAAATGAGGTTTGCTCTTTTCAGTTGAGAAAGTTTCATATTTAAAATGCCTGAAAGCTTTCCGATCAAATAGTTGTGTGGATAGACTAATCTAATGGGCTCCACTTTCCTAAGGAGGCCTCAAATGCCTCCATCCCGGTCTCTGTTCTTTAGGTTGATATATCTACTGCCCTACAGTCCTAGAAGGCTCTTCTTCAGACGAGAAATGATAGCTACTGCCTGCCTTCTGCAACAGGGATGGAAACAGTCCCAGCAGGACTGTGGCTAGAGACCTAAATTATGCCCAGAATATGGTATTCTGAAGCAGGGAATGCCCCATTGTTTTAGTAGCGGGGAGGGAGTCCTCTCCAAAGGAAAGTCCAAGGGAGTCCTTGTGAAGACTGGGAGGTAGCAGCTTCACCAGGGCTCCTCTTTTCTCCTTAAAAGTGAGGTTTCAAGACCTCTACCTCAGCCCCCAAAAACTTTTAAGTTAGGAATTGGATTCCTTATCTAGGATAAGGAGGCTTTCTTTTGAAAGAAGGCTTGAGTCGACCAGAATCATCCTAAGGTCGCCAATACCCTTTGTCTTCATTTGCAAAACTAGGTAAAAGTTCAATTGAAAACCAGGGCTCCTTCATTTCCCCCAGGAAGCTCAAAATAAGGACTGATTTCCTAGTGCTTTTGAATTTCATTGTAAGACCTGGGCCCCACTAGAATTCTCTAGTCTGTGTTCTGGGAAAAGGAAATGTTTATCTTTGTTTTCCAAAAAATACCCTCCAAAATACGATAATTTTAGCTTCCTGTAATGTCCTTAGAAGGACTAGTGTGTAGTTTTAGTGCATATTGCAAAGAATCAGAGATAGTTCTTTTAGTGTTTCATCTACCAGTGCTGTTAGTGATCACACAGAGTTAAACACATGAACTTCTAAAATGTTTGGATTAAATACTGTAAAAAGCATTCTTGAAAACCTCAGCAGAAACATTCTTCATGCATGTCAAGTATCGGGGGTAGCCATGTTAGTCTGTATCTACAAAAACAACAAGGAGTCTGGTGGCACTTTAAAGACTAACAGATTTATTTGGGCATAAGCTTTTGAGGGTAAAAACCTCACTTCTTCAGATGCAACAACGTGCCACCAGATTCCTTGTTGTTCTTCATGCATGTCTTTTCATTTTGGTTGAAGGAACATTTTAACAGATCATCTCCACCATAGATGTGGACTCTGCATTTCTCAGCTACAACTGACTGCACTAATGCATTACGCAGATTAAAAAAAAGTTTTATCTTTTACACAATTACTAAAGGCAGAGAAGTAAAATCTGTATATGCCCTTTAGTCATTACATGTTCCCTGTATGTCCTCACCTTGCAGCACCTCCTTATCTCTGGTCACAACACTACACAAGGTCCTTTTCTCCCTTAGACCTACAGTGGCCTCTCAGACTGCCTCTTCTCTTGACTTGCCCTCTGGCTGTTACAAATCTAAACGTCTTCTGGGTAACACAAAGTCCAAACAAGTTTTCAACCTAGTGCCCTTCTGCCCCCTCAGGCTTCACTATAATTCCATTGTTGACTCTGGCCTTTCCCTGCAGAAGAATGACCTGTTCCTGTAGCAGTCTTCCTCCATTATTACCTCACTGTTAAACCCTATCCCAGTGCTTATCTCCACCAGAAAGACCTATGTCCTCTATAGTCTCTCCCCTATGGAGCTCCCCCCATCTTCTTATAAGACGACTAGGAGGCAGTTAGTTACTCACCCTCCCTCCCCATGTGTAGAGCATGACTACTTGGGATTCTTTCTCTTGCCTTACAGGTGATGGGGGTTAAGCCCCATCACAGCCAGACACACCAAATTCTCTCACTCCAGCAGCATTCTAGATAGTAAGTTAAGTTCTATGCTGATTCTATACCTGTTGACAAGGTGACTTTATAGATGGATGTGGGGGGGGGGGAACAATGTGATATGTGGAGCAGTGTGCCTATAAAGTAACTCTCAATCTGTTGAATGAAGACACTGCACCATTAAATATGTAATTCCCGCATTAGGATTCCACTGCCATCTGAAACGCTCTAAATACTGGGAATAAAAGCAGGGCAAAAATATGAAGGCATGACAGTCCAGCAGCTGCCCTGAAGTCACACATAAAATTCGAAATTCCTCTGAAGAAGACCAAATGCAATAAAAGATTATATTGTTTGGTTATCCAGACAGGATCATCTTACGTGGTGAATGTTTACATTGCTTACTAGAAATGATAACATTTTGAACCCATTCAAAGAACTTAGCTTCAAAAGGCTAATTCAAACCTATGATGTTTTTGGGCTTGCATACACTATGGGGCTGGTGGGGGGAAGAGTAGTACAGATAGGGTTGCCAAGCCTCCAGGAAATAAAGATTAAATTTTAATTAAAGGTTATGTCATGTGATGAAACCTCCAGGAATATGTCCAATATAGGCAACCGTAAGTAGAGAGGGAAATTCCAGTGCAAAAACAGAGACTAGGTAGAATGAAAAAATAGAGGAGCAGAGACAGGAAGAGAGAATAGCTAATGAAAATATAAATACAATGGGCCTGATTCTCAATTGCCTCGTCCTTTGTGTAGTCATTTCCATGTGGCAAAGTGGGTGGATAACTCTATCATTCTACATCCACTTCACACTGGGGTAAGTGACTGCACAAGGTGCAACCCAGTGAAGAATCGAAGTATGTGCACCTTATATAGGACATGTGTTTGTGCTAGCCTAAGTTTGGAAGGTTTTTTAATTTTGTTCTGAGGTTTTTTTACGCTGCCTATAATTCATAGTACAGGGTTCCTTTTCACTAGAAGTTGAACAGAAAATTTGAATCACCCTAGAGGGTGCAAAACCAATGGGGGAACTTTAACAACTGATTTCTGCCAACTTCCTAGACTCTCTCACAGCTGGATTTCAGACCAGGATATAGCACTGAGACAGCACCAATTGCTTTAGTGAATCACCTCCTTTTAGCTACGAACAGTAGACTAGATACATTAGCAAAATCATTAGATCTGTCAACAGGGTTTGACAGAGTTCAGAGGTGACATCTAATTGTTGATAGTAGGGGGACACAACTTCAAGGTTCAGCCGCCCCCGAACAACTTGAATTATGCCCCCCACCCCGGCAGCCCTTATCTTGGCCTTTTGGAAAGCAGCGGCCCCTCACTGCAGTGCCCAGTTGTTGCTCCTGCTTCGCCCTATAGTGTGCAGCTCACAGCTCACCTCGCCCAGCTTCCGAGGTCAGTTGACTGGCTCAGCTCTGCCAGCTTCTGTGCAGGGATTGGGCCTGGCAGCACTATGTGACCGAGCGGGGCTGACTCTGAGTCAACAGGAAACCTACGTGCAGGAGTGTGGCAGCCCTGCCCTGAGCCCCTGGAGGATGGGTCCTTTCCAGCCAGGGCTTCCAAGGTCCCCCCCACCTGGGGGCTCCTGCACATTAGCCACGCCGTGGCCCTGGTTAAATCCCTCCACCCCCCGGGTCTCTGTGCGAGACCCAAACAAACACTGGGGCAGGCAGCTAGCCACATGGGGAAGGCAGCTGGCCACATAAGCCAGCAGTGACCCCCTGGAAGGCCCAGCCCTGCAATCCTTGGGCAGGTGTGGAATTTGCCCCCCACATGGGGCCCGTTGGCCTGGCTGGAGGGTCGCTGTGGGTCAGTGCCAGCGTGAGCCAGGCCTGCAAAGGGGGAGGGCAAAGGGAGCGCAGCTCGCTATTGCTGATGTCTGTTTTGAAATATGGTGCACTCACATATTTTGAACCCACTCCCCACAAAAAAAATATATAAACCCTGGGAGAAATCTGGGGGAGGGCAGCATGTGACCCTGTGTGCCCCCATCCCCACCCTCACCTCTGTCAAAGTTGGCCATGATGTGTTTCTGATTTGCCTGAGATCTGACAGGATTGCACCCTATTGTCTCAGACAGACCTCAGAGTGTTGTGTGCAATTCCATATTGGCTCAGTCCTGTGCATGTCCTGATATATTCAAAATTCCTAGAAGAGATTGTGAGACAAAAGGCACTTAAGTGCCAGGAGTATGCATTGATACTGGACTCCATATCTCCTTTATAGCAAACACAGCCATCATTACTAGCTAGCTTTCCCAGTGCTACAACAAGATATTCTAAGCACTTGTTTATCTACACTTACCAGGGATCGACGCAGTGATCGATGTATCGGCAGTCGATTTAGCAGATCTAGTGAAGACCCGCTAAACCGACCGCAGATTGCTCTCCCTTCAACTCCTGTACTCCACCAGATTGAGAAGAGTAAGAGTCGTCGATGGGAGAGCGTCTCCCATCGACATCGCATAAGTAGATCTAAGCTACGTTGATTTGAGTTACGCTATTCACACAACTCAAATTGCGTAGCTTAGATCGAATTTCCGCTGAAGTGTAGACAAGGCCTAAGTCTGGGCAAGACGGAGGTGATGCTGGTGGCAAAGAGAAGATTTTGAAGAGCTGGCCCACTGATGGGGTAGTTCAGTCTTCAGCTCCATGTAGAGACAGTGCTGGCTGCCAGAAACGTTTTCTACCATTTTCAGCTCTGTCCCTTTCTGTCAAATGCAAACCTGGCTATGTATTTCCTGCAGCATCAACTGTTGGAGCATGATGTATCAGGAGCTGAAAGTGAATGCCATGAAGCAGCTCTAGTTGATATGTGCAGCAGCTTGCTTTCAGAGCAGCAAAGAGCGATTAAAGAAACATCACCCTCTGCTCTGATGCTGCAATGGTTCTCTGTCCATTAATGAATCCAACGTAAGGCCCCCGTCTTCAAAGGCCTCAGTGGCCTGGGGTCCAGCTATCTCAAACACCATCTCCCTTTCCGTGACCTACCACAACAGCTGCATTCATCAGAGGTGCTGGAACTGTCTGAGCCCCCTTGTATTGTAGGTTTTCTTGGCAGCAGACCCATGACTAATGAACTCCCCCTCTGCCAGACAGTATAATGATTCTGCATTGCTCTATCTTCAGAATAAAACACCTGACCCATAGCTTTCCTCCCCCAATAACTGTCCATAGAGAAAACATAACATTTACCACTCACACCCTCACAATGCTACACGAGGAAAGGGAGGAAAATGCAGTATGACCCCAGTTCATGAAAGCACTTAAGAATGTGCCTCACTCCATCCTTATCCAGGAAATCATGTGCTTAATACCCACATATTTAATACCCAAAAGGACTTATTTGTGCTTTCCTGAATTGAGACCTTCCAGACTGAGTGTTTTATTTAAGCATGTGTGCTCATTTTATTTGAATGTGTTTAATTTATTTTAGAGCTCATATATCACTGACTGTGATGGGCGCCTTAATACTATCCAGATAATAGGAAGGGGGGATGGTGGGGAGAAAGGTTCACCTACTCAAGCTAGTTTTGTAAACTTAAACTCAGTTTGGGAGTTTCACCAAACCTTGGACACAACAAGGCTTTACTGTCTCTGTTGCTTTGTAATAAGATAAATCCCTTATTTACAAAAGCAGTTAAGGAGTAAAGGAAAATGTTTTTACTTACTACTTTTGCTGGTTTTGTGAATACTAGTTGCTAAAAGCTAAAAGTTCAGCTAAACATTGGAAAACTTTACAATCATTGGCGCAAACACTGACACTTATTTCGAGATAAATTTGCATTTTTAACATAAATCTTATTCCTTGCAGTGGAATAAAAATGCACATCCTATAATGTAGCAATGACCATAGATTTGTAAGTTAAACATCACTGTTTGTTTTTATTTCTGATGGATGTGGGCCCAGGTTAACTATGAATGTCCTCAATAGAAGCTTTGGGCACTATAGACACCCCATTACTGGACACTTTCTACTGCAATTTTCTCAAATGTAGTCAAAATATAATGTTCAATTTTTTGTAGGCAAACACCTTTGCAGTTTTACAAATACATTTTGTGTTTTGTTTGTTTGTGGGTTTTTGTTTTTGTTTTGATTTCCAGGTCATCTGTAAAGAGTAGCACTGATGAAATCCTATTTAAACTTCAAACAGTGGATTAAAGTAACAGGATTTTTTTATTGAGTTCTCTTATTCTCTTTCACTGACATCAGATTTTGCATTATGTACATTCCTGACACCAGTTTCTTTTCATTTTCTGCTCATGTCAGTGCATTAAGACTGTGAAGCTTTATTTTCAATAAGCTCTTTTAGGCTTTGATGTGAAGAGATTCTCTAAATATTGTGTTTAAAAGCAAACAAACAGTTATGTACATTTTCAGGCTCCCCAGTTCATAAAATATCAAGTATGCCGCAAAATACACACATAAATCATTATTAGTGAGTGTCATTTGCAACCTGCTCTCAAACATCAATTCTTAGCTCTTTCACAGACTTTCTCTGTGATCTGAGCAAGTCACTTAGCCTCTTTATGCCTCAATTCCCCCTCGTGTAAAATGGGAATAGCACTTCTCTACTTCACAGGGGTGTTGTGAATTTAAATACGTTAAAAAATGTGAGGAACTCAAACAAAAGTGAGGGGTCCCCATAAAAGTACCAAAGATAGAAACCCTCTACACAGTACATAGAATCCAAATTCATCCCCTTCCTGGAATTTGATTTTAACACAGAACTTCATACTAACACAACATTAAGCTCAGCTCAGCTCAACCCATCTTCTCACCCTTGGCTGCTCCAGGGGTTTCCATGTCATAAATGTTCAGCCCATACCATAGGTCATCCTTCTCTAGACTACCATTTCCACTTTCCTTCTTTCCAGATGGGTAGCTAGCCACCTGTCTCAGTGAAACAGCAGAATCTATTTAGTATCCCCAAGCAACAGCAAAACCTGCTAACAAGATAGGGCATTTCAGGCAAACACTGCCAGCCTGTTACAACAACCAACAGCCAATTCAACTTGCAGGAAAAATGACGTTTACATTGTTTAGTACTATTCTTTTATTAAATGTACATAACTAAACAGTGTTTAGTAAACAGGAGTAATGTCGTTTGTCTTAAACAGATTTTTGGGGGGACACCAGCTTTCCTCAGTTCCTGGGAAGTTACTTTTCACCCTTTAAAACGGTACATATAGCACAGGCAGCTATTAATGCTTTGCATTTGTAAGTAATGTAGCCCTCTTGTGGCTGAGGTCATAGAAAAGGGATTACAGATCTACTACTAGCAGCGGACAAGGCTTCTTCAGCTGCCGCAGATGCTTCTGTTTAGGAGCTGATGGTGGATCACATTTTCAGTCCCAGTCCTGCAAAATGTATGTGAAATTTGCCTTATATAATAAATTATCTTGTATACAACACCTGCATTAATTACATCACATTCCCTGGTAATTGCCAGATCCCCGAGACAAAGGGTATTAGGATGACTTTGTAACATCAACAGAGATTTCAAAGCGATCAAAGAGGGCCAAATATATTCCAAGAGCTACTAATAATGGTGGGCTTCCACATTCCTGGATGTGATAGCTGACAGATTTCTTCACCAAATAATCACCAAACAAACAAAAGGTTGATGCCATTTTAGATTTAGCATTGTAAGTAGCAAGGACATCAGAATAACTGGTTAGAGAATAATCTTGGCTCAAGTGATCATGAGTTAATTCAGTTTAAACCAAATGGAAGGATAAACAAAACAAAACAAAAAATAGGTCCATAAGAGGGTCCTTGATTTCAAAAGGGCAAACTTGAAAAAAATCAAGGAAATTAGTTAGGGAAGTGGACTGGACTGAAGAATTTAAGGATTTAAATATAAGGGTGGCTTGAAATTACTTTAAGTCAAAGTTGCAAAAACTATCTGAAGCCTATATCCCAAGCAAGGGGAAAAAATTGTAGGGAAAGGTTGCAGACCAAACTGGATGAACAAGCATCTCAAACAGGAGAAAGCAGAAAGCCTACAAGGAATAGAGGATGGAATGGATCAACAAGGAAAGCTACTTCTTGGAGATCATAAAGTATAGGGGAAAAGTGAGAATTGCAAATAGTGAGAACTGCAAAAAGCCAAGCAGAGTTGGACATTGCAAATGGAATTAAAACAATAGTAAAATATTTTTAGCCATATAAATAAAAAGAAAAAAGGAAAGAAAAAGTGGGGCTGCTAAATACTAAGGATGGAGTGGGGATTAAAAATAATCTAGGTATGGCCTAATGCCTAAATGAATGCTTTGCCTCAGTTTTTAATAAGGGTAATGAGGAACTTGGGTCAGGGTGGCTAATGGGAATAAGGATATGGAAGTAGAAATGACCACATCTGAGGTGGAAGCTAAACTCAACCAACTCAATGGGACCAAACCAGGGGCCCCAGATAAAGGTACTGGCACATGAAATTGCAAGCCCAATAGCCAGGATTTTAATGAATCTGAAAACTCGGAGGGGGGATGTCATACCGTATGACTGGAGAACTTCAAATATAGTACCTATATTTAAGAAAGGGAAAAAAGTGATCTGGGAAACTACAAACCTGTTTGACCTCAGTTGTATGCAAGGTTTTAGAACAGGTCTTGAAAAAAGTGCCATAGAGGTAAATGGTAGTTGGGATAAAATACAACATGATTTTTACAAAAGAAAGAGATCAGGTTGGTCTCTGACAAACAAAATTCAGTAGATCTACCTGGATTTTAGATAAAGCATTTGAAACAGTTCCCTTTGGGAAAGTATTAGTTAAATTGGAGGAGATGGGGATTTATATGAGAATTGAAAGTGGATAAAGGAAAGACTAAAACAGGTCATGCTGAAGGGTGAACTGTCAGACTGGAGGAAGGTTACCAGTGGAGTTTCTCAAGGATCAGTCTTGGGACCAATTTTGTTTAACATTTTCATTAATGACCGTGGCACAAAAAGTGGGAGTGTGCTAATAAAGTGTGCAAATGACACAAAGTTGGGAGGTATTGCCAATATAGGGGACGCCGGAATATTCTACTACAAGATTTGTATAATCTTGAAAACTGGAGTAATAGCAATGGGATGAAATTTAATAGTGCAAAGTCATGCATTTAGGGACTATGTCATCAACTGAGGTGCAATCCAGACCACTGAATGTTTGTCACTTCTTACCTTGTAATCCTGAGTGCCTCACAATGCTTTCCTACTGTAGGTCTCTGCCTGGGACAGTCACAATTCAGCAACAAGCATGCAGGTCACACCTTAAGTGTCTGTGTACTATGTAGCCAGCCATGGTTCAGCAACCCTGACCCCACCGGCCTATCTACAGCCCTCCTCTGGCTTCCACCAGCCTGGGTTTCAACTGACAAGGTGACCCCAACACTCTCCCAGTCCCAAATTTCCCCAAAAGCATGTGCCCTGATGTGTCCAGCCCTCACCTGGACCACTCAGAGAAATAATATATTGTTGCTCCTTTAAAGAGACAAAAGTATATTACACCTTATTAACTTAACTGGCATAAATAAACACTTCCCTTCAAACACAGCACTGAGTTGGTTTATAGTAACAATTAAAAAATTAACAAAATATCCGTAGGATTAAGTGAGTTAAAATATAGAGGAATGAAGATATAAAGTGTTACAAGTAAAACAAAACAAAATATGCTTTTCAGTGGCTAAGACTAAATGTAATAAGCTACAGTCTTTGTTCAAAGTAGATTTCTTACCAATCTTTCTTCTTTCCAGCCAGGGTTGACTTTCTCATGTCATAACCTTCCACAGAAGGGCAAGGGGCTAATTTCCCATGTCTTCCTTGGTGAAAATTTTTTGCCTAAATAGGTCTCTCATCTTTAAGTGAACAAACTACGCAAACTGAAAAAACAGTGAAAATCACTTCTCTAGTACCGGTCAGCAGGAGTAATTTCAGGTGTTGCGTTTAACAATAGATAGATAAAACATTTGACAGAAGTGTGTTTAAGGTAACTGCCTAACTCTATGGTTGTTCCTGGATAACTTGAATAGTCTGCCTAATACAATATGAATCACCTGGTGTTGCAAGAGAGCTAGTATCTGATATTTTTCAGTGCTTGAAATGTGTTATTAATTGCTGATCGGACATTTAATGATTTTCATATCTTTAATTTCCGTTTATATAGATGTATCTTTCAGTACTTACTGATGTTCATTATTCAGAATTTAAATGGAAGGCACCTCAGTGCAGTAGATGTAATTTTTAGTTCTTTGTGTGAAAGCTTGTTATTAACAAACAAGTTACATTAAGTACTTTATAACGGATTTGTTCAAACACGTCCCTAATTCTTCGGCATGAGAGTTGGCAATTCTAGTGCAGAGAAAGTTAATACTGCCAAAAATGTGGCCTAACGTTTTCCAGGTTGACAATGCTGTGAGTCGCTAGCCCCTGGCCCCTCCCACACTGGCAGGCCAGACCCTTGGGTACTGCATAATGGGTCAGCCATGTAATTGCTGCAGAGGGGCTAGTGGCTGATATATTGTGCCATTGGATCAGACCATCTAGCTGTCTGTTCCTTGCTGCCAATTTTCAGTATGACTAGTTGCTCCTGTGCTCCTAACTGCTGTTTAATAGAGGGAAGCATAGGCCCTATGATTATTTGTAAATGTCTTTTTAGTCCCTAAATCAAACAGTGAATGAGCAGTTCCTCAGGCATACAAGAAGAAATAGCAGCTGGCCAGGCAGACATAACCCGCTGAATTTGAATTTAGCCATTCTTTCTAGAGAAGTGAACTAAACCTTTAGTCACACTGGCTTTCTCTTAGGTACCAAGTTCAATGCAATCATTTGGAAGGGAGAAGAAATATAATAGCAAGTATTGCAATTGTTTCCTGCATTTTAGCTCTACTTTTTGGTGTAATCATGCAGAACAGTCAAGAATTTCCCAAAATGCATTAGCAGAACCCTACTAGGTGATGGCAGGAGCTGCATAGAAGGGAAAAAACAGTTCATTTCAAACTGAGGGCCAGATTCTGCCCTTGATCACACCATCAGTGTAAATCGAGAGTAATTCCATTGAGGCTGATGGGGTAACTCTAGATATACACGGTTTGGGAGAGCAGACTCTGGCCCCAAGTTAAGAACCAGAATATTCTGAAGAGAAGTCTGACTCCGACACAAGGTTAAGGGACGCACAACACCGCAGGAGCCTGAGAAAGACAATTAGTGTGTGAACATGAAAACCTGAGCAGGGAATGAAGAAATTAATTATCAGACCAAAGGAAAAATCATAGAAGCATGTAGAAATTCAATTAAAAGCGAGAAATGCACTTAGAGTCCAGTAACCTTGCAGATGTAGTGAGTAATGGTGGCTGCTGTCACTTAAGGCAATTATTGGAAATCATATAAACCTTTCTTTCTAAAACCAAGCTACAGTTGTTTGTCTTAGGGGAAGCAGTCATAAACAGTAAAATGAAACATCTTAATTAATGCAGGAACATGCTCTAATGCAACATGAAGGAAGTAATTAGAGGAAATACTTTTATAAAAGTATATCTCGTCAGTCTTATACATAACAGTGATAAAACAAAAGTTTGGGGCAAATGTGGCTGTTTTATTGCAATTTGAACATGGAGTTTAATTTGATAAGAGGTACTTCAGTGAATGGAGCTGTAGAAAGCCACAACCAATTATAGTATATTACAGAATACTACATATATGGGATGCTCTTATTACCAAATTTGGCACTACTGAAATCAGTGTAAAAAACCTCGAGCTACTTCAGTGGGACCAGGATCTAGCCCATATGGTGAAATTCACAGAGAGAGGGGTAATGAGTGGCTATGCAGCAGACATGTGCCAGCTCCATATATGCTGGCACAGATGGCAACATTGGAGACAAGCCTGTAGCCAGCCCAGTGAAGGGACACAGGATCCACAAATACACTCTAATAAAACAGAAGGGCTATGTCTGGTATTGCAGCCTATAGGTTGGAGTAGTTGCCAAAGGGGACTATGCTGCAACCTTGCTGCCTGGTTTGGGAGATGGATTTTGCCTGATTAGCCAAGCCTTTGTTTCACCCACAGACCGTAGAAATAACAATGCATTATTTAGAATTCCGTGTTTTCTGAGATTGATGTACTGACCAGATCAGAGTGATAATAGGCTAAAACTGCACTTTCCTCTCTGTTTATCATTCCTACTTTTTTTCTTTTTTATAATCTTTATTTTCTTGACTTATAAAACTCTCCCTTACTCTCCACAGCTGAATTACAACAAAAATTAATGCCTAGCTAGGCAACTCCCCTAAAATTTGAAAGGTTGGCATTTGATGATGTGTGTAGAGTAGATTATGCAGTGCTTGATCATAAATTCTTTGTTCTTTTATTTAAAAAAAAGTCTTAAAGAAATGCAAAGGTTATGTAGAAATGTTATTACAGTATAAAGGACTGAACATATTCCCACTGGAATCAGTGAATAGATTGCCCTTGAGTACAGTGGGAGTTGTACACTTTGGGCTAGATTCACCAAGTAATTTATGCATGGTGGCGCTCAGTGTAACCCTTTCTAACTTTGGGGCACCTAGAAAAGCACCGAGAGTCACAAAGCTTGAGTTAGGTAGGCTCTCCACACAGAGTGGGGAGATACAGGGACCTAAGAATGCGGGATGCACAAAAGCCTGCACATTCGGAGGCTCCTGGCCTAAACTAGTCAATGAGAGGTGCCAAGCTGAAGGGGGTGTGCTAAGTCTCATCCATCTCTACCTAACTCAATCCTGGGCTGCAGGGAGGTGCCTGTCTCTGCTTGTGCTTCTCAGCTACAAACCGTCTCTTGGTGTTAGGCACTACATCGTGGTGGAGACTAGAGGAGCTTGGGTTGTTTAGTCTGACAAAGCGAAGGCTGAGGGGGGATATGATTGCTATCTTTAAATATATCAGAGGGATAAATACAAGGGAGGGAGAAGAATTATTCCAGCTTAGTACTAATGTGGACACGAGAACGAATGGATATAAATGGATATAAACTGGCCGTGGGGAAGTTCAGGCTTGAAATTAGACGAAGGTTTCTGACCGTCAGAGGGGTGAAATATTGGAACGGCCTTCCGAGGGAAACAGTGGGGGCGACGGACCTGTCTGGTTTTAAGATTAAGTTGGATAAGTTTATGGAGGGAATGGTTTAATGGTAAAACATAGTAGCCAAGGAAAACCAAGCAATGGTACGTAAATAGTATAATGGCTAACAGGGGTCAGGCTAGAGACTCTTGCCTACATGCTCGGGGTCTTACTGATCGCCATATTTGGGGTCGGGAAGGAATTTTCCTCCAGGGTAGATTGGCTGAGCCTCTGGAGGTTTTTCGCCTTCCTCCGCAGCATGGGGCAGGGATCACTAGCAGGAGGGTCTCTGCCGATTGAAGTCACTAAAACACAGGATTGGGGACTTCAACAGCAGAGTCCAGGGAAGGGGTAGGGATGGTTTTGTGGCCTGCAGCATGCAGGGGGTCAGACCAGATGATCATAATGGTTCCTTCTGACCTTAAAGTCTATGAGTCTATGAGTCTATCGTTGTCGCAAGAAGTCCAGGGGATGCGGGGAGGAGGTGCTTTGGTGGTCTCTTGCTGTCCCAATGATTGTTTCAGTGTTTATCCACAGTGCAATAGCTTCAACATTGGGTGTAAGAGAGAGAGAGATTAGAGCACTCACCTGGGAGGTGGGAGACCCAGGATCCTGTCACCCTGCACCAGTGAATTTTTAAAATTGGCTATTCACAGTGGAACAGCTTCAATGGGAGAGACTGAGGGAGTTTCATATTAGACTGTCCCACAGCGCAGTGGTTAGAGCATTCACTTGATAGTTGGGAGACCCCTGTTCAAATCCCTTCTTCCCCTCAGGTGGAGGGGGACACTTTAACCATAGGTCTCCCACATTCCAGGAAGTACCCTTCTGATGGGTTGGATCACAGAACCCCCCTGGGAGCTGCCACCCGATGTGCCAAGACTACTTCTGCCCCTGCTTTCCTGCCCCGTCAGCTTAGGACTTCAGTGCCCTGCCTGGTTTGAGCCAGACTCGCTAGCCTGCTGCAAACCCAGACCCAGGTCTGAATCACATCCCCTAACAGCTGTAGGCTTACCTGAAAGCAGCTTACAGAAGTGTTCTTGTCTTTAACACTCCGGTGCCCAACTCCCAGTGGGGTTTAAACCCAAATAAATCCATTTTACCCTGTATAAAGCTTATACAGGGTAAACTCATAAATTGTTCGCCTTCTATAACACTGATAGAGAGATATGCACAGCTGTTTGCCCCCCCCCAGGTATTAACACATACTCTGGGTTAATTAATAAGTAAAAAGTGATTTTATTAAATACAGAAAGTAGGATTTAAGTGGTTCCAAGTAGTAACAAACAGAACAAAGTAAGTCACCAAGCAAAATAAAATAAAACACGCAAATCTATGTCTAATCAAACTGAATACAGATAATCTCACCCTTAGAGATGCTTCAGTAAGATTTTTCCTCAGACTGGACACCTTCCAGGCCTGGGCACAATTCTTTCCCCTGGTACAGCTCTTGTTCCAGCTCAGGTGGTAGCTAGGGGATTCTTCATAATGGCTCTCCCTCTTTCCTGTTCCACCCACTTATATATCTTTTGCATAAGGTGGGAATCCTTTGTCCCACTGGGTTCCCATCCCTCCTCTCAATCGAAAAGCACCAGGTTAAAGATGGATTCCAGTTCATGTGACATGATCACATGTCATTGTAAGACCCCAAGCCTTCATTCCTCCCAGCCTGACTCACAAGAAGGCTTGCCTACAAATAGAGCCATCTACAGTCAATTGTCCTGGTTAATGGGAGCCATTAAGATTCCAAACCACCATTAATGGCCCACACTTTGCATAATTACAATAGGCCTTCAGAATTATATTTCATATTTCTAGTCTCAGATAAAAGAGTGATACATTTATACAAATAGGATGACCGCACTCAGTAGATGATAATGATACCTTAATTTGTAATGATACCTTACAAGAGACCTTTTGTATGAAGTATATTCCAGTTACATTATATTCACTCATTAGCATCTATTTATAAAATCATATAGAGTGCAACGTCTAACTACTGGGCTAAAGGTTATGAGAGTGGTCACCTTCCTCCCCCTGGCCATTTTGTGTAAACTCACCTGTAAGAGCCCAGTCCAATAGGGGATGTCTGACTACACTGCCTGGATTGCGTCCTGCAGATGAGTTAGGTGGAGGAACTCCTAACGTCTCCTGGTTTGTGCATTGCTCTGGGGCGTAAGCATCCAGACATCTGTTGGGGTCTGCAGAAACACAAGTGTCTCGGGAACTTACACTGCAAAATTTAGGTGCTAAATATGTGACATTATCTGATTAAAATATGACGATATAGATCATTGTTGCAACCACTGTTATATATTTGCAGCAAATCTTGTACAGAAGTTTGTCAAGTAGGTGTCTATGCAAAGTTATGATTTGCTGCTTATGATTATGCTATCTGTATGCATGTATCATTTTTGTATTTGAAGTTATAAATATTGTCTCTATACTTGGATTTCGAAATGTGTGTTCCTGGGGTACCGCCCACAAGGTAGCTAGCCAGCACATCTTGGAGGGACTATTCAAATTAAGTGGCTCAACAAGAAACACTTGATTGACAGTGGACCATGGGAGATGCCCACCTACACTGAGTGGACTGTCATGTAAAGGTGCTGCAAAGACTGAGCGAAACTGGGCATGAACATGTGACTTGCCCATGTGACTCCAAACACCATCTTGTTGCTGTAATTTTCCATAGAACAATGGGATGCCCTTCACATGGCAAAAGCTATAAAAGGCCTGGAAACCCCTCCATTTAGTCTTCAATCCTGCTTCTTACCTCTGGAGGAACTTTGCTACAAACTGAAGCTGTGAACAAAGGACTGAATGACCATCCAAGCTGTGGACGTATTTGAGACTTGACTTAAGACAGCAGTTTATTCCATCACGGCTACAAGCCTGAACCAAGAACTTTGCCATTACTGTATGTATTTGATTCCTTTAACCAATTTTAACTCTCACCTTTCTTTCTTTTTCTTTGAATAAACCTTTATATTTTAGATACTAAAGGATTGGCATCAGAGTGATTTTTGGGTAAGATCTAAGTTATATATTGACCTGGGTGTATGGCTGGTACTTTGGGATCAGAAGAACCTATTATTTGATGAGACTGGTTGTAAAGAACCACTCATCTCTGAATCCAGTGTTTTTGGTGGTGATATAAGAACTGGAATGCCTGAGGAAACTGCCTTTATGTTTTCCTGTTAGCCAGTGTGGTGAAACAGAAACTTAATTTTGTTGCTGGTTTGGTATATCCTATGGGGAATTAGCCACCAGTCTTGGGGTGTATCTGCCCTATTTCTCAGAGGTTTGTCCTGAATTTGGTATCCTCAGTTGTGACCCACTAAAGCACTGTCACAGTGGCGTAGTCGAGCAGGATAATGTGCATAGCTTATTGCCCTGAAACACTGGTGGTGATTTTGAGTGAGTTTTAAGTGTGGTGGCTAGAGAACAGACAAAGTGGTTACTGGTTTGTTATTTTCTGTTTGCTTATTTCAGGAAAGAGAAGTAGGGAAATGGGTGAAAGTGAAGTTATCAAAAAGTTGGAGCTGCACAGGTTGCAAGGGGAAGAAAATAAAAGGATGAATAAGAGACAGATGGAACTTAAACGGATGGAAACTGAAGCAGAGGCAGCCAGCCGGAAAGCTGACCACAAGAGGGCCATGGAAATCCAGAAGCAAGTCCTGGAATTGAAAGATAAAGAATATGGAGTATATGTCACACCTACCCCCAGAGATTACTGCCGGAGGATTGATCACCGACCAATGCGGAGGCTGTATGCCCCATGTCCTCTTTTCTAGACAGGGCATCAGCTACCATGTTTTCCTTCCCTTTAATGTGCACAATCTCCATGTTAAATTCCTGCAGGACCAGGCTCCAGTGTAGCAGTTTTGAGTTCGTGCCCTTGGTCCTGTTTAGCCATATTAAGGGCGAATGGTCTGTAAGAATCTTGAACCTCCTATTAAAGAGGTAAGGTCTCAGCTGTTTAACAGCCCACATTATGGCATAGCATTCCTTTTCTATGACAGAATAATTCTGCTCAGTAGGGGACAGCATTTTGCTTAGGAAGGCAACGGGGTGCTTCTTGCTGTCCTCCTCTGTTTGCATCAGTACAGCACCCAATCCAGTGTCAGATGCATCAGTGAACAATTCAAAAGTCATATCAAAGTCAGGGCAGCTGAGATGCCCTGAGGCAGCTGAGTGAGGGTTTTGTGAATCCCTGTGGAGCCTGATTCTGGCATTCAGGAGCCTAAAGTGCCAGTTAGAAACCTAAGTCCTTTTGTGAATCCAGCCCTTCACGCCATCCTTCATCCTAGGATATTCAACGTGCTTTACAAAAGGTGGGTAAGTACTTAAACGTGGTCTGCACATCCCCACTAATTCTGAATAGCTTTATAGCCACTTCTTCTTTCAACCAATTTTAAAATTTTCTGGAGCTCTATTGTAGACCAGGCTCCAGACACCCTGAAATGTTTATATTGAACTGGCACCAGGTCAATTTTCTTAAAGTTAAATCATCAGCATAAAAGTTCACATTACCTTGACTATCAGCACAGAGATGGATTGAATCCATCTGCCTGCATGAATGAAAATCTCTGTGTTTTCATTTTAAATTGATATTTTTTTCCTTGGAAACATTGAAGTCGGGTTGTTGTGTAACCAGGTACTTATCTAAAGAAAAAAGCCCTGATTAGAGCTATGGAGAGCCATATGTGCACTGAATAGAGAGCCACAGGTGGAGTATTAGTGAGATATATGTTAGTAAGTTTTAAAGAATATACTAGGGTTACCTTTTAATTTTAGATAATGCACCCATTACAATTATGATTTCCACCAAATCTATGTTGGTTTCTATCTTGGGATTCCAGCAACTTTCCTTGTTGAATGAATTCTAATTACTCACCCTGTAGTTATATTGACTTTAACATCCTTCTGGACAATTTTGTACCAAGTTTGCACCATAGTTTCAAATTACACTTAATGAATTCATCTTGACTATCAATATCAAAACTTCTAATCCACAATAACTCCAATAGAATGAAGAATTCCTTTTTCTTTAGGTTGCACAGATCAATTCCTGCCCTGAATTACAATTCCAACATCTCCATTGAGTTCTCCCAGGGTGGAAAGCCAGGCTTAGATTTGGATACATGCCACCTCTTAGGAGAAAATAACAGGCATATACAGCTGATTCAATTTGTTCAGGCCTTATGATGAATAGTCATCTTAAAATGAATGCACTGCACAGGCTCTTGAGTCATAAAAAGCTTTACAATTTTAAACATCTATTATTTTATTTTAGCATTTTTACAGTCGATCCCTTTCCATGCCATACACTGAATTCAACAGAATATTCCATAAGAAATGATTCATAATATAAGTCCAACAACTGTGCAGAAATAAAATGTACAGGAGTATATTTGTGCTAGCTACACTGTTCACAAGTACAAGTAAAGCATGCTGCGCATGGCTAATTGTTTCGGTGCGGTCTAAATACTTGGTATAAAAGGCTCAAAGCCATGGCCGGCGCTGCTCGATGTAATGGCTGTGTCACCTAGGAAGTACAACAAAGGCTTACAGTAAAGGGGTGTAAGCCATATACTTAAGCTTGGCAGGATTCAACTGAAATTATTAGTTGTCGGTAAATGTAGATTTCACCTGACACAGAAATTGACCAAAATATATATATATATATATCCATTGACAACAGTTGACACTGACAGCCTCCCCTGCACCTAACACCCAGAAGGATTCAGTGTCAGGCCCCACAGCCATGTAGGTAGCCTTCAGCAGCCCCGCTATCATGGCTCCGCTCACTCACCTATCAGCCAGGAGTGCAGAGGCCATCCCTGGGCAGGAGCCATTCAGCAGCAGAGTGGTCTCCCAAATGACCGGGGGCCAGTCCTCCTCCCCACAGCCCTGGCTGGGGGGGTTTCACCTCCATCAAGCAGGATTGCAGCCTCCCCTGAATCTTGCCTTTGCGTGTCTTGGGACCCTCAGCTGCACTAGGAGCCTCCTGCAGCCCTGCTGTCAGCACTGCCCTTCCTCCCTTATTTTCCCATAACTGTGAAAATTCAAAGAGAGAAAAATAGAAAAAAAATCTGAAAAATAAAAATCGATATTATCCAAAGTTACAAAAATATAATAATCAAATTCTGCCAAGGCTAAACATATTGTTGCCCTTTTTTGGCCTGAGCAGTTAGATTGTATTCAGTCCTTGCTGGGTTGTTCCCAAGTCAGATATTTCTTGGGTGCAATCTTGTGTATTTACAAGAATGTACACAAAGTCCTGTTTCCCTGAACACAGTAGAAACAAATAACACGAGGCAGTTTCCTTGTTCAGAAATCCAAGAAATCCAGAAATCCAAAGTCCAGAAATCCAACTGTCTTTCCAGCTAGTAACATACTCACTCAGTGCCACATTCATAAAAATCTATCACTTTCTCCCTCTCAGGCTTTGTCTACACTGGCAAGTGAACAACAAAGCTTTTGTCATTCAGAGGTGTTAAAAAACACCCTCCCCGAAAGACAAAAGTTTTGTCAAGGAAAAGCACCAGTGTGAACAGCACTTTGTCAGCAGGAGCCAACAAAGCACGCTCGTTAGGGGTGGACATTTTTTACTGGTGGGAGAGTGGCTACACTGTGCGCCTTTTAGCGGCACAGCTGTAGCGGAACAGCTGTATCACTAAAAGCTGAGTAGTGTAGACAAAGCCTCACAAATAGGCACACAGCACTGCAATCAATCAGTCCCCTAGTCCCTGCATTTTACAATCAGTCCAGGGAAATGCCTTAGCCCACCTGGCTAGATTCTGATTCAGCTTGCCATACAGCCATTTGTCTTGGATGGTGGCTCCCTATTGTTTCCAGCTATCACTACATAATCGGACATTTAATTGCTCCTTCCATTTAACCTGAAAGAAAGGTGCTTAGCACACCCATTGTCTTTAATGAGGTCTGTGAATGTCTATAGATCAAAAACCCTCTTGAGAGCTACCACTAACACCTTCAGCATAACAATATTTATCGAACACTTTTCATCCAGAGAGATTTCAAAGTATTTTACAAATAAAAGGCCAAATTCTACTTTCTGGCTTTGTCTATGCTTCACGCTCCCCACTCCCCTAAAATTAATGTTTAAAATCAAATTTACACAAGATAAGAGGGAAGGTACTGTACCTCTGGGGGCAGGCTTGAGTTATGAGGGATTACAAGTATCGGTTTACAAGGTTCACAGGATACATACATAGTACATAACCAGCATAGACCCAGATTGGGTTGCGGGAGTTTTTAAAACATCAGTGGATAAGTGGTTACTACTATTGGTGCAATTCCATTGGTGGTAACAATGGTGGAAATGCTAATGTAGTCAAGGCTCCAGTGTAGTATAGACCTGCCCTGTGCAGTATTAAGTTACCTAGTGGTCAAAAACCCAGTGGGTGCCTGATGCCCTGTCTACATTAAAGCTCTCCCTACTGTTACCACTAGTGGTGTGGTGATAATGGGGAGTGTTAAGTGAAAATAAATCCTCACCAGAAGTGCTGCCTAGTGTTCAGGCAAGGGCATGACAGATGGTTCTCCTTCTTGATGTCTCCCCTTTGCTCCAGAACTCTGTCCTGTGAGATCGGTCCCTTCTTTTGCTGCTCACCCTTCTGGCCAGGTCCCGCGCTCCAGTCCACCCCTTTCAGGGCATGTGTGTATGCATATGTGTGTACACACGCACACGCTGGAGAAGTCTTTTGGTACCTGCAAGGGCTTTCTCCTTAGCTTCAGGGTCTGAACCTTGTGTATTCAGGGGTTTCCCCAACTGGATACCTTGCTGAGGGGTAGACTTTTTTTGTTGTCCAACCTTTTGGTGTTGGTAGAGGAACCTGAGCCCACACTCTCCACTGGGCTCCAATCTAGGGCCCAATGGTGGGCAGTTAAGTTCTGCACCTTAGGGTTCTAAATAGTTACCTGTCTGGATCACTTCCTTCCTGAGCTCCCCTTTTCTCCAGCAGGGTAAATTTAAAGAACGGAATAGAAAATAAAGTTTCTGACCTTCCCACACAGTCACCAGTCTCTCCTTTGCAGGCTTGATTGGGTCAGTGTGGTCAGCGCTCAGGCAACAAGAGCTCCTGGCCTATTACTTCCCCAAAGAGTGGAGGTCTGTCCACTTCCACTGCTTACTCTTTTTGAGCAGCTCAGCTTCCCCTTTTAAGCTCTGCCTCCAGCTTGTGCAGGTGCAGCTGGGTGTGGCAGCCTGGGCCCAGAGCTTCTCCTTAACCCCTTCTTCTCCTCTGTGGCATTTGTACACCCCATCACTGGGCCTTTACATCAAAATGGAGTGAATAACCCACGGCAAATAATTTATTCAACACATTTCACCTCTTTGTCCATGGTATATTCTCAGTTTAATGTATTTGAAACCATTCACTGAAAATTGAAGCAAATAATTCTTGGTCTGTAGATAATAAGAAAACAGCTTGGTGTGAATATTCAAAATTTTTTCTGTTTTGATTAGGTTTGATTGGCTGTATTGGTACATATGGTACATTTCTGTTCTCCAAATGGGTGATTGTAGCTTTTAGAATTGGGTTTCCACTGTGTATACACATATTCATTTACAATGATACATTTCAGTTTGTACTCTTGCCAGTAAAGTTATTGCTAGAACACTAAGAGAAGTCAAAGCCAATTTTTTAAAAATCAAACAAACATTCATTCACCACATACAGCCATATCTGAGATGGAATACTGAAGCTTTGCTGTGGAAACAATATCTATTTTTAAAGGAGAGATGAGCAATAACTTCTCAAAATGAAGTTATATGGGAATTCTATACGAAATTTTTAGAAGGTATTTCCTAAGTTACAAAGCTTTCAGTGAAGACCAGCTTTCTCACAGGTTTTGGCAATCAGTCTATTGCTTGAGTCTGCATAGGTCTGTTCAAAACCCTGTAATAACTAATAGTGAATGGTGTAAAAATCTATTGTTTTTTTCCCTTTAATTTTTTTTAAAAATCCCTCTTTACACTTAAAGTTCAGTTACACTCCATTAGAAGGACAAACACCTCAAGTCTTTACTAGGATAACTTAAAAGTAAACATCCTACATAAATAGATTCATTTTTATCAGATGACGGATAAGAAACTCAAGTCAAAAAGTTTTTTCAGTTCTCATGAGGACTGAAAAAATACACTTTTACCTGGATATTTTTTCCTTGTAACCTTTTCAGCTAATAGTGAACAGATGACTATTGCAAACTTCACTTGCAGCAAATTCAAGACAAGATAATATCATCATCCATCTTCTTGATGAACCTCAACATTTTATCTGCAGACTGGAGCTGGGTGCAAAATTGAGCATGTCATGCATCTATGCAGCTCTCCATGAAGGAAGTGCAACTGAAGGTTACAAAACTTTTAAAGCCAACTTTTAAGCTACCATCTGGAGCGTATTTAATGATTGCCAAGCACATCTGCCACAATCAGACATGCTTAAAATTAAGACAAAACTGAGCCAGCATGACTTTTCATTTTAAGACAAGAACTTGATGCTACATGAACAACCAGGAGTCTCAGATTGAGAGGCTTTGCCTATAGTTGGCAGTAGTCCAAATCTAGCCAAGGGTGGTAAATCAGTGAAAGGCATTGCCAGGTAAGAACTATTTGATAGTCTTAGCCCAGCTCCTACTGAACAAAACATCCACATTACAAAAAATCCCACCCTCACAAATGACAGCACAATTGTCAGCCTCATTAGACAGGGCAAGGAAGATTTTAGGATTACAGTATATAATGGTTAATGTACTTCTGTAATATGTGGGAACACAAATAATTGCAATTCCTGAAAGCAGGAATAGATCATGTGTGATGAAAATGCATGTTACTAGATACACAACTCTTTCTTTTGCTAGGTCATGCATGCCTGCCCTGTCTGTACAAATGGTGGACATAATAAGACATAAAACTGTCTGTTAGATGATGGTTAAAATTTAATTAAACGGAGAAGTTTTACATGACTGCACGATTAACTTGATGATTACTGAATTAAACAAGAAGACAGATGCTTTCATGTTTGCTTACTCTATCCAATTTTCATATGTTGGTACAATGCCACGGTCAGTATTATTATGCTCCATGCAGGAAAAGAAAAACAATATATTAAAGGTTTTTTCATTAGTTAATTATGTTGCATAATACCCAATATTTACATTTGGAGAGAAGCAATAGATACCTTGTATGAAACTGTAAGTTATAGGATTTCTAGCTAATAGAACTTTCTTTTAATGACATGGCCAATATATTTTTGTGTCTGGAGGGCAAGTCTGACTTTGAAATATTTCTTTAATTCACTGCACAGGGCACAAAAGTGACCCAAATCCCCTAAGTTTTCCATGTTAGCTGTAGACCAGTCTATCTTCAAGGCCAAAAGGTAATGCCCAATAGACTGTGCACTGTGTCTTCTGCTTGAGGAGATTTTAAGGCACACTGAATTTCTTATCCTAAGGGATACTACGACTCTGTCCAGTTCAGAGCAAATGGAATTATATGGCCGTTGCCTTTGACCTCGTGTTCTGGAGAAGATTCCTGAAAATCATTACAAAGTGTTTTTTAGAAAATATTGCTTGCCAAACATGTCCACACTTGTAAGAATAGTGTATAAAGCTATTATCAAAATCAGTCTTTTAGCAGAATCTTCAGCTACTGATTAAAATGAAGAAAAACATGTTTGTGTCCAAAGCTCCCACCAAATGCTCATTTCTGCTATTTCAGAATTCAGAGATTCATATCTAAAACTTTACGGACAGCTCTTGAATGCGATCTCAATAGCACTTATCCTTCTATTTCTGTTTAGCAATTTTAGCCAACATTGGGATTTGTTACATTGAATGTGATTTGTACATTTTCTCTTGCTGTCTAGAAATTGCTCATTTTCAGCAGGATCTAAGCATTTGTATCTTTCGTTTACAAAGCTCTTCATCTTGAAAATCCCACTAACATCTTAAAGATTTTTAAGCAAACTGTGACCACACTATGTCTGTGAAAATATCTCCTTGACTGTTCCCTATCAACTGAGATGGACATATTCTTGTGTCATCAGTCTGTTGAATGCTTCAAAATTGCTCCATTTTTATTTGCTGCAGCAACACCTGTAGCTTTTTGAAAATTTTAAACAAGTATCTTGTCCCTTTAAGAATTCATTCAAAATAAGAAACTAACTGAAAAAGTACGGTAATAAGATGATTATACATGCAGAATACCAGTAAAGTAAAAGATTGGCCCAAACCTTAATTTTAGTAAAAGGAAACAAAATTTTGTCATTAAAGTAACACTAGGATTGTGAGATCAAGCATTTAAAATAGTTAGGAAGTTCCAAAAGTTAAAGTTACTCTAGTAATGTTAACTTGACTGTGTTGCACATCCTGTATATTTTTGGTATGCACTAATAAAAAAGAATAAATGTCTTCAGTTTTATATTTAACATTGGGGAATAGAGGCAGATTTGAGCAGAAACCTGTCAGTTGTAGTAGTACCCCTTTAAATAGTTTGTAAGCCATCTAATGGTCTTTTTTCTTCTATTGCAGAAGCCACCTGAACCCTAGCAGAGTAGCAGTGTATGTATGTAGCTAAACCTTGTATATTTGTGTACAGTTAGTAAATATGGTTATTTGAAACTTAACTCTGTCCATGTAGTTTCCTCATATTCTTAATGTTGTATGTAGAGCAAAGACACACCATCCGTACACTTGGTAACTAATTCTAGCTTTGTTGCAGATGCCGTCTTTGTGTTTGATGCAGATGAGGATGCCGTCTTTGTGTTTCAGTTTTTCAATCTGTAAATTGGAAATGATAATGCTCCGTATGCCTACTGTATCTGTGTCTCTGCCTTTTGTCCTTCACAGCAGTTGTGTGACTTAATCTCATCCTACCTCATTCAGGTAGCTGCTTTCAACTACCTGAAAGGGGGTTCCAAAGAGGAAGGCAACCTATGGCACGCGTGCCGAAGGTAGCACGCGAGCTGATTTTCAGTGGCACTCACACTGCCTGGGTCCTGGCCACGGTCCGGGGGGCTCTGCATTTTAATTTAATTTTAAATGAAGCTTCTTAAACATTTTAAAAACCTTATTTACTTTACATACAACAATAGTTTAGTTATATATTCTAGACTTATAGAAAGAGACCTTCTAAAAACATTAAAATGTATTACTGGCACACGAAACCTTAAATCAGAGTGAATAAATGAAGACTCGGCACACCACTTCTGAAAGGTGCTGACCCCTGGCCTAGACTTTTCTTAGTGGTGGCAGATGACAGAACAAGGAGTAATGGTCTCAAGTTGCAGTGAGGGAGATTTAGGTTAGATATTAGGAAAAACTTTTTCACTAGGAGGGTGGTGAAGCACTGGAATTGGTTACCTAGGCAGGGTGGTGGAATCTCCTTCCTTAGAGGTTTTTAAGGTTAGGCTTCACAAAGCCCTGGCTGGGATGATTTAGTTGGGAATTGGTCCTGCTTTGAGCAGGGAGTTGGACTAGATGACCTCCTGAGGCCCCTTCCAACCCTGATATTCTATGATTCTACCAACCAGCCACTACGTGCTTTTGAGCAGAGGTAGCCCATGACAAGAAAAAAAAAAAAAAGTAGGATGATTTGAATTCAAGCTACATCAAAGGGAACTTCAACCTTGGGGCAAACAAATATTTACTGAATTTGTTTATAAACAAAACTATTCTTTCACCAATCCTTTCCCATTTGCTTTTACTGAAGGTATTCATAATTTTGTAATAACAGCAGAGCCTCACTCTTTGCTTCTACCCATGCCCGCTCGGTTGCAATGGTAATGTCTGTGATGCCATAAATCCAGCAGTATGGGGTCTGTACAATTCATACATTCCACATGTTACTCATTTGATGCCATGCTTGCACCTTTCCCCTGACACCAGTCAGGCCGTCAACTCCACCTGACATGTCACTCACCAATAAGACTGCAGGGAGGCAGCAAAAATTTCCTTGCATTTCCTCCCCTGGGTGTTAGGAGCTGTTTAGGGACTGCTGAGAAACCAGCCAAGTCTGTCCCCTTTTCCTCACTCTCACTGCTCCAACTGCTGGCTTCCTAGCTCCAGCTGTGCTTTTATGTCCCACAAAGCAGGCTAGGCTGTGGGGAGGAATGACAGAGAATAAGAAGGAGGTCACCAGTCAAGGCTGCCTCACATTTGCCTACCAACCTCTTAGCTCTCATCAGTTCTAAATGTAGCATATTCTCATCTCCCGCCAGGAGGTGGCCATAAGGAAAATGACAGTGTGTGTTTGTGGGTGAGAGTGAAAGGGCTTGGTTGGATGAACAAGGAGGTTAGGTAGGAGGGTGGAAGAAAAGACCAAGAAGGGGAAATAATGGATATCAGGGGAAAGTATACGGAAGGGGGAAGATGAGGAGCAAGAACAGGAGAGAAATACAGGCAGAGAGAGAAAAAGCCAATAAATGGGGGAGGGACTAGGAAATGAGCAAGAGACACAGCAGTGGAGAAAGAGGAGATGGGAAGGAGAGAACGGAAGAGCGGGAAGATAACACTGAAAGTTATATCAGAAAAAGTTTGCTCATGTTGACAAAAAAAAGTAACTCCAGGAATTACATAGAATTCAGTAACTCTGCAAATAGAAGATGGGTCGTGACTGAAGGAGCAGGCCCCAGTTTATTTAAGTGTTTAAGTTTAACATGTTTGAAAATTATTATTAAGGCTAAGATTTTGTCCTGGGTATTTTTATTAAAAGTCATGGATGGGATGCAGGCAATAAACAATAAATCATGGATTTATTGAAGTCCAAGCCTTGGCATCCTGGGGCTGAAGCCTGAGACCCAGTGCCCCGGGGCTGAAGTTGCAGAGGTCACGTAAAATCACAGAATCCATGACCTCTGTGACCGACTCGTAGCCTTAATTATAATTGGTCTCCCCTGTAATGCCCTAAACCAAGTCTCCTTCACATGGATCTTTGAAAAGCACAA
Source organism: Malaclemys terrapin pileata (assembly GCF_027887155.1). NCBI lineage: Eukaryota > Metazoa > Chordata > Testudines > Emydidae > Malaclemys > Malaclemys terrapin. Next base: position 78,286,209 of record NC_071506.1, on the reverse strand, counting down.
AAAGAATGAAAAATCCCAATTGGCAACTGCTAACAAAGAATACCTAATGTGTTCAGGTTACAGAGACCTTCAAAGCACGTTTGCAGAATTTGGCTTAGCACTCTCTGAGGAAAGATAACTCTGAGTCCAATCCCTGGTAGGATTTTCAGAGATAGATCTTAAGTGGAAACCCACATCCCCTGTACTAGCAGAGATAACGAACAGGGCAATGAATAGGAAAAGTGTGGTAATGTAACCCTGGTTAACTCACTACACCATTGTTATAATTTAAGAGTTTCTTTTTATTCTGCTTCCCTGCAGAGGATACCCCTTTTGATGTTGAATGCATGATGCCCATCTGTTATAATGATGCTACACTTGCTCAGTGGCTGCCTATTCATAGACTACATAGAAAAGGCCTGATCTTGCTGATCCATACTTGGGCAAAACTTCCAACTTCCAAAACTGTGGGTCTGAGCCCAATATTAACATGGGTGGGAAAACACACTACACAGCTGAATGAACACAATGGATTATTTTCTGCTATTGTGGTGCAATATAGTTGGGATGATGAAAAGAAATTCCTTCCGGGGAAAGTTTCAGTAGCATATGTTAAAACTAAGTAAAATGGGCAGCAAAGGTGCCCAGTATGAAGGTGCCTAATATCCAGAAAATGCTGAGCCTCAGCCTTTGAAAATTCAGATTCCTTTAAGGGGTCTTAAAATTGGGCACCCAAAATCGCTTTTGAACATTGAAGTCAGACAGTTAGAGTTTGCCGTTTTACTTCTTATAACAGACACAGAACAAGGGACATCAAGAAAAATAATAGTGGTTCAGTAAGCCTAAGCTGATGTGGTATTCATTTCTTTAGCATGCATTGACTTCCCTTTCAACTTCAGTTCTAGGATGCAGTGTTTCTGATGTAAGTAATATTTTATCCTAAAAGTGGGAGAACATCAAGTCTGGGTAGAACAGAGATAAACGTGAGACAAAAATGGGAGATATGCTTCATTATGAGGGGCTGTGGAAAAGTCTCAGGGGAGCACTTCTAATTGGGGAGACATTTCCGTTAGAGATAGCCTCTCTTCCTGTTATTTTTGTGAAAAAAAATCTAGGAGACTGCCAGTAAAACTGAGCCTTGCATTTCTGAAGTAAATTCAAATGACTCACTTTAAAGTGCTTTTCTAAGACAGACATAAATTTAACAAGTATAGTTTTGTGATAGTGCATTCCTGAACTAAATTTAATTTCATATTTCTTTAAATTGTACAACCACCTGGAAACAGTCATAACAACAGCAATAGCAAATCAATGTTTGTGAGGAAACTCAGTTAAGTATTAAGATCTAATAATATACTGCCTTGGCAGTAGCTGCAAAATTCTGTTTTCCTTTGCAAACAGAGTGTCACAAAATAACAGGTATCTATTATTATTATTCATTATATTAAATAAAAAGATATTGATTTCTACTAAAAAAGTTCCTAATATACACACACATTATTCTAAAGCTCAGATAAACTATATGCTTTGGTTTCTGGAAACACTTCAAGGAAAGTCTGAGGCTTGGTGTTTTTTGAAAAGAACATTTTGTTTGTTTCTAGAAACAGCCATGAATATAAAGGGCCGTGTCCTTACATAATGATTTATTCAGTCCTGCCTTTACCTGATATCTTGTTCAAGGAAGGACAACACACAGTATGGGACTCAAAAAATACACAACCAAAAATCTACCACCCTGCCCTGACATTTTGGTGAGAATAGATTTCAAATATGGAAAGAGGATGTGGTTCTTGCCCGTCGTGCTGTCATTTAGATATTGAAACTAGGTGTAAAATGCTACCCAATCAGAATGGAGGCAATTTACACCTATTTTTGCAGCAGTGCAGATGACTACACGAAGGACAAGAGGAAACGGTGAGTCGAGGCTCCAAGTGAGTCCCTTTTCATTGGACTATTTTTCATACTGACCTAAATTTTTGGTCAAAACTTGAATTAATCTTAGGCGTTTCTATTGCTGCTTATCACTGCCATATCCGAGAGCCCTGGAAAAGCAAACCTTTGCTGAGGTCTCTTTCCATTATTTTTTCATTTACCTGAAGCTCTGTGCTTCCCAGTTTCTGCTGGGGCTAGAAACAGAAATTTCAAAAATCTCATGAAACAGGATGCTGTTGCAGTATTTCCTTCCTCTCTGGAAGTAGGAAATATCAAATATTTGGGATGCTATTATCAAACACATCCAAATGTTCAGATGCTTTTTCAAACCAAGTCAACCCTCTGAACCTTTAAGAATAACCCAGACAGTATTTTGTCTATCTGCTTAGACCTTTATACCCATCACCATATCTAGCCACTTCTATGCATCAAAACCAGAGTGAGGATGTACTTCTATTGAAATGTTTTAGATACAGGAAATATCAAGTGTTCTGTTTATTTTGTTACTGTCATCTTTAACTCCACAGGAAATACTACAATATGGATTTAGGTGAGGCACAAATAGTTCTTAGGGGGCTTGTCCCTTTAATAAATAGAAAAACTTACACCGCCCACGCCTAAGAACTTGGCCATGGACCCTACTTTCCCATAATCCTTTTCAGTCATCTTTCATATAATAGTCCCTTTGCAATGGGAGAGAAGTTGAACTGGAGTTAAAAGTTGCTCACTGCGGACCAGGCAATGCCCTGCCTCCTGTTACAGTACCATACTAAGATGACATGAGTAGAAATGTGCACTGTATTTTTGGCTACCCTGGATATTATGAGGAGGACATGGTGCAACTCTGATACTAAGGGGGATGTTGATTTGCAATGGTCATGATGAATAGTTTTGAGAAAAATGTGTGAAAAAATATGCCACAATTAACGTTAAATAAAAGCCTGCTTGTGCCTAATACATTGAAGAATTTATCCATGAGAAAGTCATTATTAAATATAGTGGGCGCCTGTAATACTGCCAAGTTCAGAAAGAACGTATTTATGAGGGAATTACTGGAATTAGTCCCAGGGAAACTTCAATTTGCACACCCACCTTTTAAAATGCATGTGCTAAGTTTTTTGTTTACCAGTCATCTCTCTCTTTCAGTTCAGAACAAACTCTCCCTTGTTCCTCACCAAGCACCTACTTTGGGGCTTTCAACTTTAGCTTTCTTCCAAGCATGCAGTACTACAATACAGTTTTCACAGCACATCCTATTAAACTGATTGCTGCTGTCAATCTACAGGGCAAAATATATGGCCAGTAAGTGCTCATGTACCAGGTACTGTGATTCGTCTTTGAACACACTTTTGGAGGAGGAAGTTGCTGCAAGGGAGAAAAGATGATCTTGTGGTTAAGGCACTGAAATGAGATCCAGGAGATCTGAGGTCAGTTCCTGGCTCTGCTATCTTGAGCAAGTCACTTAGTCTGTGTATATCTCAGTTCCCCATCTGTAAAATAGGGACAAAACTCCCGGTGTCCCGCCTCTGGCACAGATATACCCTGGCGGATATATTGCCTCCATGTCCAATCATCTCAATATTACCCCGAAGGCAGGGGTCCTGTGTGGTCTCTTCCGATAACTAAGAACTAACTGATTGTTATGGTTATAGCATAATGTTTGTACAGGAAATAATTTGAGAGTTATATAGCATGTAGGATATTGGATTTCAGAACTGTTGAAGTGAAACTTGTCAGCTGCAGTGAGGTAGGTCTCAGGGCTAACTCAATCAGCATTGAGAACAATGGACATCCTTGGAGACAACCTACGTTTACTGTCTGGACTAGGTGGAGACTTGAACATTTACCAAGAGAACCAAACCAAGGAGAGATCTCTGAGGAGGAGGCCTCTGGGCTATGAGACAATAACCTGTAACTGTATGGGAACAACAACAACAAAAAGGTAGAAGGTTTTATCCATTACAGAAAAGAGACTCTGCCAGCGGGGGGTATCTTGTGAAGGTGGCTCCCAGCTTTCTGAACTGCACAAGCGCTGCGAGGACTGACCACTGGGTGAGAAATATCTTCTTAGACAGGAACCTCGCCTGTTAATAAATACAGGCTATAGACTGAGTTTTATGTTTTTCTTTTACCTGTAGCCTTATATTTACAAACCCTTGTACTTGCATTTATTTGAATCTGTATCTCAAGCGCTGTTAAATAAACTTCAGTTTGGTTTCACCATAGACACATCTAAATGCTGTGCGATAAGGAAAGAGTTGAACTGCATTTAAACCAGTGAACTAGGGTGCACTGCTTCCATGGAGGCAGCGGATTGGTGTTCATTGCAGGCGGCCACAAAATAAGGGACTCAAATGTAATAAAGTGGGTTGTGTAAATTGCTAGCCTGAAAATGGAGATTGCAAGGCCCTGGAGCCCATAGTAGAGTGCCAATGTTTCCAGCAGCCAGTTGGGGAGGGTTTCCCCTGGTGGGCACCTCCCCCATGCACCTAGCACTCAGCATTTCCCCCTCCACAGGAAGCATCACATGAGGCTGGAGGTCTTCCAGCTCTAAACGTGGAGAAGGGAAAGAGAGAGAGACACATTGAGATGGACCAGGTTCATTATAACCATCCCTTGGACCCAGCACATGGTGCTAGCAATTCATTCCCCTGTATTCAGATAACAGCTTTCACCAGCAACAAGCTAATATAATTAATAAGAACGGCTATACTGGGTCAGACCAATGGTCCATCTAGCACAGCATCCTGTCTTCTGACAGTGACCAATGCTAGGCGCCCCAGAGGGAATGAATGGTACAGGTAATCAAGTGATCCATCCCTGTCGCCCATTCCCAGCTTCTGGCAAACAGAGGCTAGGGACAATTCAAAGCACGGTTTTGCATCCCTGCCCATCCTGGCTAATAGACATTGATGAACTTATCCTCCATGAATTTATCTAGTTCTTTTTTGAACCCTGTTATAGTCTTGGCCTTCACTACATCTTCTGGCAAAGAGTTCAACAGGTTAACTGCGCATTGTGTGAAGAAATACTTCCTTTTTTTGTTTTAAACTTGCTGCCTAGTCATTTCATTCGGTGACCCCTAGTTCTTGTGTTATGAGGAGTAAATAACACTTCCTTATTCATTCATAATAGCATGGTCTCAGATGGCCCAACTCACTGAACAGTAAGGCTGATGAGATTTTACTCTTCAACAGCAATTGGGATGGGTTAAATTCCAATTTGTCAGAAGCAAGAGTTGGGTAGTTTTATTTCCTATCCCTCGTGCAATCTGTATTGTGAGAAAGAGGCAAAATGCTTCCAATGCAATAACTCATTGTATTGACCCATACTTCCCTGACCATTTCAACCATTTGGCCTTCTTTTTTTTAAATCTTAAAACCATTCCTATCCTTTTGCTGTAACTGCCTCAGTAAATTGAACTCTATTTCCTAATCTATTCCAAATATCATTTGATTAGCATCAGGCCTGGAATACATTTGCTCAAGGAAAATGACTATAGTCTTGAAGAGTAAAGGAATTTCAAAGCCCCCATGATCTTCAGCATATGCACTATTCCTGTTTAAGATTAACTAACATCAGTTTGCCCCAGTAGCCACCTAAATGAAAATAATCAAATAGCATTTGACTAACTTTATGAGATGAAAATGTTTTTGTGCGATTGTTTTATTCATTGTAAAGTCTCTGAGGCTCCCCAGCTTTATGGTCAATTGCAAAAGTGGCAGATAGTAAAACCTCAAAACTATGATCTATAGTACATACAGTTTGCTTTCTCACAGAATAACTGCTCTCATGACCATTTCCCACTATCCTTTGGAAGGAACAGAACGTTACACGCACAGAAGAATGTTAGTATGTTGAGCAGACTAGGTGCTGCAACCACTGATACAATAAAAATGAGCTATATGGGAACTTGGAGGGAAAAAATAAACAGGAGGCAAACATGATATAAATAAGTGAACAGAGCTTAGCTGGCCACTTGTAATTCCAACGTGAAATATGACCATCCTTTGCAAGAAGCCACTATTCTGCTCCCTCACAACAAATATTACAACACCAAAATGGAGACCTTTATGCTCACTTATTTTAATATTCAAATACAATGGAAAGAAACACACAGGGGATCATTTTAAAGAAATGGATAGATAGTTCTGCTTTTAAACACTGAGATCTGTTGACCAAGGAAAAGATATAGTCTCAGGGATTCACTAATCTAGTAAAAATGGATAATTATCAGCTGTAAATGCTTTTTGATTATAAGTGGAGGTGGTTGGAACATTTAGACAAAACTTTTTTAGTTGAAATATTCTGTTTTGTTGAAGCCAAATGTTTTACGGAGATGTCAATGTAGATAGTTGTGTCCAGTCCAGAGTGTGTTTTCTAGTCAATTCCAGAGAGAGAAAGAGAGAGAGAGAGAGACCCACCGAATGACCCAAATCAAAAACTCGATCATTTCAATTGCCAAAAGGACATTTTGACACAATTCCATTCACAGAAACATCAAAAAAGTTTGTTTTTTTACAATGTGGAATGAAAACAAATTTAGAAACCTTGAAAGTTGTGAAATGAAATTGTCATTCTCCAGCCAGCTCTAATTATAAGGAAAACCATCATAGCTGTTGTTCCCTCACTGAATCCCTGAAATTAATACAGAATGTCATACAGGCTGTGAGCGCTGCTTTGCTTCTGGGGTGGGAGGGAGGAAGGAATATTTTCCCAACGATTTTTAGTGACCCCTTGTGGCCAGCTAAAACGTTCAGTCTTCTTAGAAACGCTCTTGCTCTCCTATTAGGAGGGAAGGTCACCACTGACGAGAGCAGTGCTAAGAGTTACATTTGGGGGATACCAAGGAACCCATAGGAAAAATAAGTATATCATATGATAGAGTGTTTAGAAGGGGACAAACAACTATCTAGACATAGCAGTTAATCAATTATGGGAAAACAGTAGTCCTATTGGTATATGAGAAATAATGTTCCCTCCCACATAGATAATGAGGATATAATGCTATCAGGCATGTTATGGTGACATCCTAAACCATTGGATTGAAATTCAAGTAATTTATTCATGTCCTCAAAACCACAGGATGAAATTAGAGTTGTAATCTACATATATTTTAGGAGTACATTCACATTTTATATAGTTCTCGGTTAAAGAGAATCTACTGACCTAGTCTGCGCACTTGATTCATTCTTGTGGGTGGAAGGAGTTGTGATTGCACAGCCCATCCCCAAGCCAATTTATGAACTCCTGAAGAGGAAGATGATGTCGCATTACTCCCTACCCATATGGTGTACACTATTGGGGTTTGTGGCTAGGCAATCTACCTTTTAAGAAGAGTTAGATTACCAAAGGCCTACTTTGGCAAATGCATAGTCACATGAAGTACAACAAGCAGCTAAAAACAGAGGAGGGAAGCTAGTTCTGGAAATTGGGCTGACAGCCAGAGCAGGCTAGAACACCAGTTTGAAATAAGGGCTTTTATTACTTTGTTTTGGAAACTTTCACTGTTATTTGTGATGGTGGGAAGAGTAGGTGCATTTTCTGGTTCCTTTACCCATTGTAGTGGGTGGGATAGGGCTTCAACTGTTTTTTATAAGCTGACTCAGTCATTTCTGACATGGCTCCATAGGGATTGTCTGGTAAAGGTGATGCACTGAAGAGATACAGTTTGCCTTTTCTACAGCTGCATTCCTTTTACTCATAGGTCATTTGTTGCATTGGTGGCCTTGGCTACTAGCTGAATTTCACCCAAACACAACAAGATATTTGCAATACAGTGTTCTTGAATTTAAAAGTTATTTACAGTTTCGAGGGCACCTATCTAACAACAATCTTCAAAAAACCACTGGCTTGTAAGTTCCATCAAGGACCCAAAGGCATTTGAAAGAGGTTATCTGAAACACTGTTAAAAAGAAACTATAAACATCACTCAAAGATGATCGTTAATTTTATTATTTTGAGGAGCATGTCAGCGTGTTAGGCGATTTAGTTCAAGCTGTCAGACCAAGTGGAAATGATGAGAGTTGCATGAGAGACAGTCTAAGATATTACAACCTTCTCCTTATTTCACTCACATAAAAACCATCTGTAAGAAATCAGGGAAGCTTTAAAAAATAGGTCTCCAGAGCTCAGTGATTTTAAAGATCAGTTGACACTGACTTTCAAGAGCCAACATCTTGGTAAATGGCTCTTTTACTAAACAAATATTCATCCAACAGGGAACAAGGATGTCTGCTCCCACCACTTCTATTTGTCCTATCAATACAACCACTTGCAGAGGAAATTAGAGCTAATAAGAATATTACAGAACCCATAAAAACTGCAAGCCACAAAATTGCCTTTTTACACAGACGTACCTCTGCATCTTACACAAGCCATATGCTCAAAAACTGCATTTTATACTTTTAGCCATATATCACGCTACAAAATGGATATGTAAAAGATATACTCATGAGGCAAGAAACCACAGAGCAGCTCAAAACCTCATGTCAGATCTCTTCAATGTTTACAAAAATAAAGGGCTAGTTTCTCAGCTGGTGTACGTTACCATCTCATTGATGCCAATGGTGATTTATACGCGCTGTGGCTCTGGCCCAGAATATTTAGGCATGTATGTGGTTGCTTCAGCGGACTCTCTCTATGTTGCTATGATTCCTCCCCTCTTACAGAAACTGAAGGAGAAAGTTGGAACTCAGAATAAGCCTGATTTATGTTGACTAGGTTGACAATGTGCTATAAATACGAATGGGCTTCAGCATGTTTGTTTTTTTTACTTGTTTAATATGCTTCCTACAAAATTGCCTGTGATCTTTGAAAAGGTAGACAAAAAAATTGCGACAATATTTGTGTGTGTCTTAAAAAGCCTTTAGATCAAAAATAAAGTGTTGAGTTACCTTCAGAGCCGGAAGGCATTGGGCTTCCAAACCTGAAACATTATAACTGGGCAGCTAATTAATAATAATACCATCTATATCTCAGATGGTACTTTTCACGAGTAGATTCCCAAGTGATTTACGAAGGAGGTCAACATCATTATCTACATTTTAAAGATGGGGGAACTGAGGCAAAGAGAAGGGAAGTGACTTGCTCAAGGTCACACAGAAGGTTTGTGGCAGAGCTGGAAATACAACTGGGGTCCCCTGAGTGCCAGTCTATACTATAGCCACCAGGCCACACTGCAAGAGTGAAATCATCCTAGAATAAAGATTGACATTGGATCCAAATGGAGGAGGAGCTGACTCAGTCCACATCTCCCTGTACCTTCTAATGGTCAGAAAATAAGAAGCATATTCCGAAGAAGCATCATTTCCATTTAAAGTTTGATAAAATATATAACTGGGAATAAAACACATGGTAATTCAAGTTAAATCACTTGAGGTCTGATCCACTAGCCACTGGAGTCAATGGGAGTCCTCCATCTTTTGTTCCAGAAGACCTAAATGATTGGGAAAATAGCCTAGCTAAGAACTGAAAACTAAATAATAAAGTAGTTTATTTCAGAGAAGAGAATTTATACCACTCAGCAATGTCAGAAACAGAAGGGGTCTTTGTAATGTCCTTTTGTACCTATGTTGCCAGCCATGTAGTTTTGCAACAACAACAACATAAGTGACTGAAGACATAACTGATTTAGAGACAGTTCTATTCCAGAATTCTTAGCAGAAAAGAGTAACAGGTAGAAGTTTACATTTACAAAAGAAGTTTACAAAATAAATATTGAAGATAAATAGGAACAAACATTTCAACTGGGATTTTAAAAAGTACTAACATTGTGCTTTTGAAAATACCACCTTTGACTTCTAAGTGGAAGAGATAATGTACTCAAAAAGCAGTACTATTGTAGGCCAAAAGCATAATGGGGAGAAATTGTCTCGAGTAAATTGTACTCCATTTTGCTTATTTTGCTGAATTAGTAAGAAGAAATTGGTTTGGTTTTATTCTTTGCTTTACGTGTTAATGATTGTTTCTAGAAGGATAGAAGTGTTATGGCTGTAATTCTTGCTTCTGAAATTATTTACTGTTTTGTGTGTGAGTGAAGAATGTATAGCATGCTAACAGAGAAGAGACAGGAAGCGCCAGTACTGATGGGCCAGATGGTAGAGAGGGGACTGGAGAAGTCGAGAGGCACCAACCTTATTATCAGAATCACCTGGATGGCAGATTGAGGACCCTAAAGCAAAGGCATACACTCCAAGGGCAAGATAAAGAGTGGAGCCAGAGGGACAAGATAAGAAAGAGCTGTGGATACTCCCAGTAACAACCCAAAATAATACTGATTGGGAGCAACCTTGACTACCTCGTGATTAACAGCTCTGGTGTGACACAGAAAAGTCCATAGACTTGTATGGGAACATATTACTATAAAAGAAGGGTGTATTGCCATGGAACTTTGGGTTCGTTCTGCATCAACATCGGAGCTTCGGACACGTCCGACAGAGACCCAGACCCAGTTCCTCCCCTCCCTCGTTTGCAGTTTCAGCTGGCCACTGGAACTGACCAAGCGACACTAAGGTAACTATAAGATCCAGCTGCAGAACCTTTTGGGGTGTGTGTGAATGGAAGCATATGCTGAATTTAATGCTTAAATTGTACTCTCAATAAACACGGTGTATTGCCTTATTCCCTTGAAAAAGATTCGGTGTGCTTCTTGTAAGCATAACACTATTGCCTATAATTTGATGAAAATTCAGTATAAACCTTTACATAGATTCTGTTATATTTATTCCCAATTGTAGGCCTTGTGATTACTACCTCATAAGCACTGCTGGAAAAGGAGAAGGGAATTTAGGACAACAAATTGGATTCTGACCCAAAAGCGGAGATATGCTGGCAGAATTGTAACAGTTACCAAAATGGTATCAGAATGAAAATCAATGAGTTCTCCATGAAGGACATCAACATTGCAGATGCTAAAAGAGAGACACTTGACATATATTGTTTCTGGCAGGAAAATATATTAAAGTAAGAACATAGAATTAAGCATCTCCATCTTACATTAAGGACTTAAGAAAAACTTACGTGGTTCATAGGGCCTTGTGCATAAGGATGAATTTCATTCATAGGGAGCACTATATTGAACATGGTGGAGTGTTGGACTTAATTCAAAACTAAATGAAGAACTTTAAAGTGTGTAGTCTCTTCTCTTAAGTTATGCAACAGAATATCTTCATGGACTGTGAACTAGAAAAAGGAGTGGACAAATGGACAAATTAAACTGAAATTGGACTGACAAACTGTTGGTGCCTTTGTGACAGTGAGCAAAAGTGTAAAATTATTTTTCACAAAGACATTAATTTTTAAAAAATGACCATAACTAACTTGATATGAAGTTGTATCATTCAATATGTAAATTATTTTATGTTGTGTGGTACATATTTGATTTTTACAAAGATATGCTAAAAACCAACAACATACAATTCAAAGCCAGTGATAATTCTAATACTGTATATTAATGATATGTTTTAGTTATACTATAGTGATAGAATTTCAATAATATACTATATATTTTTAATTTAGTATTATAATAATGGTAACCATTTAGTCCCCGAGACTGCAATTGATAGCATGTGGGTGGATTTCTCTGCCTGCAGAGAGATCTATTGAAGTCAGTGAAAGCAGCAATCCACTTGAAGCACTATCAGTTGCAGGATTGTGGGTTTATATAGCACTTTCCATCTTATATGTGCTTTAGAAACAGTTAAACAAATATACTCCTGAAATTATAATGAACCTACAATATTGACCTATACATTATTATAAGTACATTTAAAATATTGCTCTATTGTCTAAAATGAAATCCATCAACTACTGTCCATTTTAACAGATTTTATACTTCCAATTAGGATGACCAGACAGCAAGTGTGAAAAATTGGGACAGGGGGTGAGGGGTAATAGGAGCCTATACAAGAAAAAGACCCTACAATCGCAGCATTTGGTCACCCTACTTCCAATAGAGCTTTAATACATTTTTGGGTGTTTTTGAGTAAAAGGACAATTGTCTTTTGAAAGTATTTTTTGAAATCTGAACAGATATAAGATCATGAAATACTGCAACTGACTGCAAACACAGCACAGATGTACACACTTTTCAGGAAATTCTAATATTGTATTTTTCAGTTTCTCAAAGAAAATACAATTGCCATATCATCAGTTTAGATGTAACTATATTACTGTAGTGCTTATAGCTCAGGAATGACTGAACAAATACACATGCATGCACAGAGGTATTTGCTTTCGGTGTCTGTGGCATCTAGTCCAAGCTGGGTGTGAAGGAAGGAAGCCCGTCTGAGCGGTGGGCTGAGTTACAGGAACAATACAATTGTTACAATTTAGAATGATAAGCCTATACCACGATGCCTACAAAATACCTGAGAACAGTTAGGCAGCTGGAGAGAGGCCGGGTTGGGGTTTGGGACTGCTGCTTATTAGACAAAACTCTCTCACCCTGTGTACCTGCTGTGTACTTGTACCTGTCTGTTGTCTTTTGTCTTACACTTAATTTGCAAACACTTTGGGACAGGAACCATCTTTTCATTATGTTTGTGTACAGCGCCTAGCATAATGGTGCACTGATTCTTGATTGGGGCCTCTAAGCGCTGCCAAAACATAAACAGTCAGGATACAAATATGTACGGTAGAAAGAGTTTACTGTGCGTTAGGCTGTATCAGAATTTTCATTATGTATTTTATTATATATTACATTTTTTCCTTGATAGCGATGTTTGTCCAATAATGATTTTAAGACAGAGGTTCTTGAACTGAGCACCTGTGATTGCCTAGCACCTACATGATGCTGCCTGCTCTTCCACCTTTCCAGCTATTAAATTGCATTATAAGACAGCCCAAAACAGCATTAAATATCTGCTTACTGTTACTTTTCCATGTTAGCAGTTATTGTAATTTTTATGGGGATATTTTTAAAATCGCAAGTGGGTGAGGTGGTCTGTCTGATGCTGAATGGGAGGAGAGGTGAGCATGAGACAAACTCTCTGATAAAATGTGGACTGTTCCGAAGAGGTTTGAGAATCATTCTGAGTGGTGACAGAGTTAATACTCGGTTGCTCAACTTTAGCATTCTATAAAAAAAAAACAAAAAAGTGTTTAATATTAGATGTTCACATAAACCAGGATAATTTACCAGTGAATACAGATTCACAAGTATATTTGCTTATAGTAAGAGGGAACTGCTCATGATGTGATGGTATAACCTAGTTTTAATAGCTAGACCAACCTGAGCGTGAACCTGAGCTCTAAGAAAGAAAACACTCTTCCTTTCCTTAGAGACAGCATCTCAGAGGACAGAGATACAACAACAGTAAGAGAATGAAAACATCATGGAAGTCTGTTTAGGGCTGATGATTACAAGCACAAAGAAATTTCTGCTGTCATATTTTCAGCTAGCACTCTTCACATGCTTGAACATGGTCCCTTCACTCAAGCTATACCTTCTAGGGCTAAATCCGGCTCACATTACCTGTTTAAGTCAATAGGATGATGAAAAAGGCTAGAAGGATTTGGCTTCAAATGGAATTATGCTAGGACATAGGGTGACCAGATACTAAGTGTGAAAAATTAGGATGGATGTGTGGGGTAATTGGCACCTATATAAGAAAAAGCCCCAAATATCGGGACTGTCCCTATAAAATTGGGACATCTGGTCACCCTACTAGGACAGCTCTGTTGCAAATCTTATAACGTGTGAGCTCAGTTTTCTCAAGCAACATTTTGGATTTGTCTGTCTATGCCCAGCCAACAGCTTGAGGGACAAACAGCTGAATTCAGAATCAATTGAAGCAGATTGTCCCTGACACCTCTGTCAGGACTAGTTTTTTCAACAGAAGGACATGACCACTGATCCCTTCCTCTTGAAGCTGCATAGGAAATCACTCAAAGTGGCTGTATTTGATGTCCCCAAATAAACAAACAAACCTAACTATATTCAAGGAACTCCAGAGTGAGTCCTGAGCAACCAGGGAGGTTTTAAGCACATAGCTGGTGTTGATGAAGGTATGTTCATGCCCAAATTTTCCATTTTCAGTTTTCCAAGACCCAAACAGAGAAAATGAAGCTTTAACATTGCACATCTGCCTGATGGCCTCTCATTCAGCTTTAAGATAAAATACAATTTTGGATTCATGCTATCCTCAAAGTGGAGAAGTTATTCTGTACTTTTCCCTCCCCAAATCTGCTCTGTCTGACTTCCAGCATAGAATGACTGTCAGATTCTTTCCACCTTTCACCTCAGACATGGCTGAATTCCCTTGGGGTGAAAAAGCAAAAAGTTTCGAGAGCACTTTGGAATCCTTTTTATGAAAGGCACAATATCCAGTGAAGCAATACACCTCAGAATTATTACGTTTATAATTATACTTATGCAGTGGTTCTCTGAGAAATTCTCTCATGACATTAGTATACACACATTAGCTGCACCTTACACAGACACAGAAGTAGTGCAACCAGTGTACTTCCACTGTGTGAGGTTGGGGGGGGGGGGGAGGGGAGCGGGGAAATCTACACACTGGATCTATGCAAATCTCCCCACTGTTAGCATGCAGGGCATGGGAGAAACTGACAAAATCTGTACCTGCATGGATTCCTTCCTGCCCCCAAACACAATCTATCTAAAAAAAGGTCCCATCTTAGGCTACACTAGGTATTAGAATTGAATAACTTCTGCAAAATGGCTCTTTCCCCCTCCCTCATGTGGGAAAGCTGCTGATCTTAGTCTTGTTTATTATTTTTGCTTCTATTTTAATATATGGTAAAAATGCCTACAGCTTGGGAAAGTCTTTTTTTATTTTTTGTAATACATAAATGCTGTGCGCTTGATTAGTGACTTCACTATCTCAAAGAGCCTTCAATCTAATCTGAATAACAAATAAAGGCAAAGTTCTGTTCCGCTGTTTATCAGGGAAGTGTTATGAGTGTTTGTGTTGTGTGGGTGTGTGTGAAGGAAAGTCTCGAGATATTTATATTGTTAGCCTTTGTCTAATCCCCCCAAAACATGACTAAGAAAATTTTTAAAAAGTAGGAAGATGAAGGTAAAGTCAGTTACAAAGCTGTATATTTGATAGAAAGCTACATGGGGGAGTAAAAATAAAATCATAAAATAACAGGAGACAAATGCAGAGGGAGTTAGGGAAAGATGAAAGAAAAGCGGAAAGTGAA
Source organism: Malaclemys terrapin pileata (assembly GCF_027887155.1). Lineage (NCBI taxonomy): Eukaryota > Metazoa > Chordata > Testudines > Emydidae > Malaclemys > Malaclemys terrapin. The sequence goes on along the minus strand of NC_071506.1, from coordinate 78,271,128 downwards.
TACCAATAGTGGTCAGACACAGTAAAATCTAAGACCAGTAATGACAAGCAATAAAGACCCAGGATCAGAGGTGAATGATGAAAGCTGAGGAAATGAGGATGGCTAGTTTCTATCTGAATACTATTTTATTTAGGATGTTATTTTGCTTAAAGTCAGCGAATCTGTTTAAATAGAGCTGATCTCTACAGGAGGAGGAATTCAAGGCAAGGGAACCTGCAGTAAAATTTTCAAAAGCAAGTAAGTGACTTGGGCTTATCAACAGCAGCCACTGTAGCACTTCAGTGTAGACACTACCTATGTCCACGAGAGTGGTTCTCCCATTGGTATAGATAATCCACCTCCCAGAGAGGTGGTAGATAGGCTGATGGAAAAATTTAACCTAACTTTTTAGTGTAGACCAGGCCTTTGGCTCATTTTCAAAATTGACTTTAGTTGCTTAGGGCCAGATTTTTAAGATGTAGATGGTGACTAGTGGAATTTTCAAAAGTGCCTAGGCACTTAACTCCAGGTCCCTAGGGGTTTTTGAAAATCCACTTGGCATCTATCTGCATCTTTAGGCATCTAAACACCTTTAAAAATCTGGCCCTTAGAAGCATGTCGAGGGGTGACTCACTGCTGGTACACCCCATCATGGCTCTTCTCATCTAGCTTCTGCTCCCCCACTCCCCAGCAGTTACTCCAATCCTGCAGTGGTCCACCTCTTCTCGTGACTCAGCCCTCTGGCCAGGTCATTTATAGTCCCCTTCTCACCCTTCCAGGATAGCAGAGCCCAACAAATAAAAAGTCCAGTATCCTTACATCAGGTCCTTAGCCTCCTCTGGCATCAGGGCTTCCAAGACTCCTTATCTCTGTATATCAAGGGGGTTCATGTCACCCTTTCCAGTGCTCTCTCCTCTTTGTTCAAGCCCAGGAACCCTGGAATAAGCAGGCAAGGTCTGTCTATTCAGACCCATCCCCTCCGACCTCCCTGGGCTTCTTCCTACTTCAGCCTATACAAACTTACAGCACTTCTGCCCTCAAGTTCAAACTTCCTTTCCTCCTATGTGTCCCTTTTGCTCTGTTCCTCACCTGAACACCTCCCTGGAGCTGTCCTTTTGTCAGGGTTCACCAGCAGAGCTAGCTCCACCCAGTGGCTTCTATATCTCTCTCCTGGTCTCTTGCCACTATCCTCTACTCAGGAGAGGATCCCAGCATTTCCTCCCTTTATGGTAGCCCTCCAACTACCCAACTTCCTCTCTCCTCCTCTAGTTGGAACTCACCTTTAATTGGGCCTGGCTCACACCCCAGGAGCAAGCAGACATCCTAATTGAGCTCATCATCTCCACTTAACTCTTTCAGTGCCAGTGTAGGGTACACCTCTCCCCCCAATCACACAGCCTAAGCCCCACTGATTTCCAATAAAGGGTCTAACGTCCCCATTTGGAAGTGGCACTTACATTTTTTTTAACCTTTTGCTTTTTAACTGAGTTGGATCCACTCTTGTGGTATTTTTAGTGGTGCGATTAAGACAAGCCTACTGTGAAGAAAAAGCCAGTGATTTTATATCAAATAAAACAGCAGCAACATTCAGTACGAAGAGCTTTAAGCAGACATGCTGGTGACGATGTGTGCTTATGTAAAGGCTACTGCCTTGGTCAACACCAGATGCCCTTCAGGCCTGAAAGTGTGAGCAGCCATAGCTTGAACTAACAAGCCAGGCTCTCCAACCGAGAGCTGTAACAGACCAATATACTCTGTGGGTCAGACCCAGAGAGAGACATGTGGGAAACACTGACTAGTAGGTTACACTTACATAAGTTAACACTGAATGAACCCCATGAGGAACAAGAGCCAGAGCATGAAAGGCTGGCTGCTGGGTACATGGATATTGTGATCTTCTAGAGTGAAAACAACAGGTGGGAAAGAACATACTCATCCTTTGCAGACTGGCTTGAGAGGTTTCCAAGAGGTAGGATTGAAGATGAAGGGCCAGAGTCTCCTGTCAAGCATACCCCATACTAGCCAATGCTGGTTCTTCAGAGGGAATGAACAGAACAAGCAATCATCAAGTGATCCATCCTCTCTCGTCTTCTCCCAGCTTCTGGCAAACAGAGGCTAGGGACACTGGTTAATAGCCATTGTTGGACCTATTCTCCAGGAACTTATCTAGTTCTTTTTTCAACCCTGTTATAATTTTGGCCTTCACAACATTCTCTGACAAAGAGGTCCACGGGTTGACTGTGCATTGTGTGAAGAAATACTTCCTTTTGTTTTTTTTAAACCTGCTATCTATTAATTACATTGGGTGAGCCCTAGTTCTTGTGTTATGTAAAGGAATAAATAACATTTCCTTATTCACTTTCTCCCCAATATTCAAGATTTTATAGACCTCTATCATATTTCCCCTTAAGTTGTCTCTTTTCCAAGCTGAAAAGTTCTAGACTTTTTAATCTCTCCTCATATGGAAGCTCAGGGGAGAGGCGGAACGGGGTGGGGAAGAGGTGGGGCAAGGGCGGAGCGGGGGTGGGATAAAGCAGAGCAGGGGTGGGGCATTGGGGGAAGAGCTGGAGTGGGGGCGGAGCCTGGGGGAGCACCACTGGCAGATTAGAAACTCGCCACCTATGCCCCTAACCATTTTTGTTGCCCTTCTCTACACCTTTTCCAATTCCAATATGTCTTTTTTGAAATGGGGTGGCCAGGTGGACCTTGAAAACCCAGCCTTCCTAGCCAGGTGGGCTGCCCAGAAGCTGGGCAAGTGAGCTGGCAGTATGCCAGGCAGGTTTCAAAACTCTGCCAGAGTTCCATTGTAACTCTGGCAAAATAGGACAGTCTTCCTCAAAAGATTTCAAATTTGCCAAACTAGCAAATTCTGATAAAATGTTTTGTCAGAATTTTTCTAATCAGCCTATAGTGGGTCGGTCATCCCGCTCCGGGTCAGCAAGGGTTAAAAGCCAGCCTTTGGAGAGGGCTAGGGTGGGAATCCAATCAGAGAAGGCTGAGGGGCAGCCAATCAGGGCCAGGCTGGGCCCTATAAAAGGGCTGCAGGGCCAGCAGGCAAGGAGTCTCTCTCTAGCTGTGGAGGGAGAAGGACCTGGCTGTTTGGGAGCTCAGGGATTAGGAGTAGAGCAGTGCTGGGGAAAGGCAAGAGGAGCTGGAGAGCTCCAGCCTAGCAAATCCCCAGGCTACGAGCCTTGCTAAAGGCGAAAGCTGGTACAGGGGTTGCAGAGGTGCAGCCCGGGCTTAGGCAGACCCCCTTGCCAATGTTGAGTGGCCTTTACAGACTTCAACCTGCCTCAGTGAGCGGGGGCTAGATGATGACTGGCAGTAGCCACTGAGGCAAAGTGGGTGTAGAGGGTTGGGGGTTCCCCTGGGAGGGGTGACCCAGTGTATGGGGGTACTGCAGGGGGCAGAACCCGAGGGTAAGGGGCACTGGGGTTTGGGAGGGACACAGGGGCCCTGAGCCACTGGCCAGAAGGAGGCGCTCTGAGGCTGAAAAAGAGCTAATTCCAAGATGACCAGCATGAGGCACCGCAACAATGAGTCTTCGCTTTGCTACACAGCCCTATCAGATACATTTTCTATTGAAAAAACTCCATCTAGAGCATAACTGTGGCTATAACAGATCTTTTACTTTCAACTTAGCTACTCAGAACTCCCCAGAAATCAGCTTTCTGCTTTTGTAGCAGACGGTGTAATCACTATAATTCATATTCAGTCCTGGGGCAAATTTATCCTTGAGGTCGCTTCCATTCATTGCAGGGATGAGTTTGGTTCCTTTGTGTTTGCATTGCTTGCAAATTTGGGAATAGCCTCTCTCTCAGGTCCCTACAACAACCCCACAATTATCAAAATAATACGGGCTACTTGAAATGGATTTTAGCAGCTACAAGCATCACCTAGAAATATTGAAATAATTGGCATATGGTCACTACTAGCTGAACTCTTCCTTATTAGGACCCTTTCAGCAGGTCTGCTTTGGTCTCCTATTGAAATCTGGGTAGGTGGACTTCTAACATGGCTTAGAGTCTGGGGCCGACACAAACTGTTCCTGAAACACTGTGACAATTTTGAGATATGAATACTTCTGATTAGCCATTGTTCTGAAAGGGTTTCCCACCAGGAAGGAAAGGATTATCCAGACCCTGCTCTTTGAAGCAATGAGCTGGCAGTCTGGCACAAACAGTGGGTGGTCAGCAGTGGTGAAGGCTTTATCAATTTCTGCCAGTGAACTCCAGGCAGCAATTTTAAGGAGCTTGTTGGCAGATGGGGTTAAAAACATGAGGGTTCAACAATGAAAAAATTAACAGTTTGAAGAACAATGATTCTTTAAAGTTCTAATGATCTGTCTATCACAGCCCTATCTCTATGAAAGAAACCTCCATAAGCCAAAGCCATTCTAAAAGCAGTAACTAGAAAGTGTGTTCCCTTCAATTTAGAATCCTACAAGGGCACAGTGAGTGCCATGTTTCATCAGCCTAAATAATTAACTGCAGAAGGACATGTAATATTCATCGCTGAAAATCATTAAGCAAAATAGGCTGGAAAAAAAATCTTAAACATGAAGTGATATTAATCATTTAGCCACAGATTCAGTTCAGAGCTTCTCTTTTGTTTAATGTTTTTAAAAAACCTATTCACTGGCAGATGTTGCTCTACAAACCCACACAAGAAATTCCCACATGTGAGGCACCGAGCCCGAGGTTCCGCAGTATTAATTAACGTTATGAGGCGTTGTTAATGACAGTGGACAAAGTTAAAACCAGGAGCTCTTTGTGTTCCGTTAATTTGGGGATGAAAATGGGTCAAAAGAACAATGCCTTTCAAATAGCATTTGTCTTCTCAGATGCATTGTACACTCCCAGCTGTTCTTATTTGTGCAAAGGAAAAGACAAAAACAACCCTAGATTTTTCTACATCTCCAAACATGCACAATGGGAAACCCCCGCAGAGCTCAGGACTTCAAAAGCAAAATGGATTATTCCAAAACCCAGAAGCTTCATTAAGATTTCTGAACTGGAGGGGCTGAACTTAGCATGTGTAAAGTCTGAACTCAGCATGGCAAGCAGAGAATTTTAGAGTTATGCTGTCCATCTTTTTGATTAGGTGATTCCCGGGCAAACTCTACATGTCTGAATTGTTCAGCTCATGGCCCGAAGAACAATCATGTACAAATTGGCTGTGTCAGATCTCACTAAAGTTTCTTATTGTCCTCTGCCTCTGTGACATCTCTTCTTGTTCTTTTCTCTCTTTTTTTTTTTTGGCCTGGAAAACTAGAACGGGGTGAGCCCCAAACCAGAATCTTTGTTATGCGACTCCATATTTTTTGACAGGTGGGAAGATATTTTAGCACACATGAAATGCATTGTACTAGTCAGAAATATCTTGAATGGTTGGGGATGTAAATACTTCAATACCTGCTCCCTTAGTATTCTGTTTCATACCATCCAAAGGACGAATATTTAGAATTTGACCTTTAAGAAGCATTTTTTTTTAAATGCTAGTGGTCACATAGGACCAATGGAGTAAGTCCAGTAATTTGAGTCATCATGTTGTGGGTAATGTGCCATGTTCAGATCCAGTTCTGCAAAGCTTTACTGGTGCAAATAATCCTTACACACAGGAGCAGTCCGCTTGATGCCAATTGGATAGCTTGATGAAGAAGGCTTTGCAGATCTGCGCTCTCAGTTGCATCCCACTCATGAATGACTTGATGGAACAAGAAATTATACAATCATACTTTCAGAGAAGGTTCTTTGTGATTAGAGATATCTATTTCTGAACTGAATTTTTGGAAGATACTTTACAAATAAAGGGCCAGATTCTGGCCCTCACTAAAGCCCCTTTCTGCTGCTTCAGGGTCTAAAAGCTGCATTAAATGGGTAACTGGGAATTTCTCTAGCACAGACAAGGTGCAAAATGTTTTTTTTTTTTCTTCAGTGCACCATTTCATGGGACTCAAAGGGTAGGGCCCTGGTTTTTTTTTTGTTTTTTTTTGCAAATGCAAAATAATATTAAATAAAATAAAAAGCAACCTATATAATGAAAGACTTAGCTCTCAAGTGGCTCCTGCAGCAGCTCCTGTCCCAGGGGGCTGGGCCCGGCTTTCTGCTCCAGGTGTTGCACACTGTGTCTCAACATTGCTGAGGTTTGGTCCATCCGCCTCTCCATCATGACAGGGCCAACTTTGAGTGAGTGGGATCATGACCTGCACCCCTCTGTCATGATGGAATGCAGCCAGGACAAAGCTGAATGGCACTGCAACCCTGTATGCTAAGTCGCAATGCCTGGAGTGGGGAGCCGGGCCCAGGCCTGAAGGACTGAAATAGCTTCTGCAGAGTAAGTGTGGGGCGGCTTACTTCACAGACTACACCCCACATCCAAGGGCTCCCCCCTGGCACCAGGCCTACCATGACAAAATAAAAATTATAAAAAATAAAAAGAATTTCATGAGGGGGTCTGTAAAGGGGCCTGACTCTCCACTGACTTATACCTTGGCTCAGTCATTAACACCCACGAAAAACAGACGTAAAGTTTACCAAATCAGAATTCTCCATTCACTCATATTGAATGGTAGCATTCCACTTTGCACAGGTGGAAATGACTGCACGAGGATGAACCAGGGGAGAATGAGGGCCTTACAAATCATCCACTGTATTCCTATTTATTGCATGAGGAATGTAGCCATACAAAATGTCTACATAAGGTAATTCATATTACTTTTAGGAAGTTGGCTGGCATTCAGGAACAGGTAAGATATCCTGCACGTTGACTAGTTCCAACACTTTCTCAGGGTGCCCAAGACTGTGAATCACCATTTTACCCCCACTGCCTCAACAAGAGAGACTTGCTGGTGCTAAACTGGGTGTCACTCCCTGACACCCTGCTACAGTCTGTATCCCTATGTTCACCCCTTTTACAAGACTATGATAATTTTTGTACAAAGTATGCCTGATGAGGTATCCTATGAAAACTCAATTTGCTGATCATTGAAAAATATGTGTGGCAATATTGTATGTAAGGTTATAAAATTCTACTATATTACCTTACTGAGACATGCTCCAAGTTTAGAAAAGCAGCCACAAACCAGTCATTCAGAGATAAAAGGCAAACAGATGCCTGACGGACTGAGGGAATGAATAAATGAATTCAGCCAGTAAGACTGCTGAAGCATGTGGTGAGAGAAACTTTTGCTTTCAATTCACTTCGTTTGTTAAGTTAGGTATTAGTTGTGTTTACTTTATTTTCTTGTAACCAATTCTGACTTTTATGCCTGAATCCTTGTAATCACTTAAAATCTATCTTTCTGTAGTTAATAAACTTGTTTTATTGTTTTATCTAAACCACTGTGCTTGGATTGAAGTATTTGGTAAACTCTATTTTGAATAACAGGATTTGTGCATGTCATTTTCTATTAATAAAATGAAGCAGTTTATATGAGCTTGTGTTGTCCAGAGAGAGTTGGGCAGTACAAGATGTACATTTCTGGGGGAAAGTCTGGGACTATGAATTTTCTGGAGTTGCTCTGCAGTGTAATTCAAGAGTGGCTGGCCATAGCACTCAGACAGTATAGCTGGGAGTAACTTACATGCTGCAGGCTGTGTGAGAGCAGACTAGGGGTGGTTGCTCTGACCGTGAAGCAGTGTAAAAGGTTCCCAGGTTGGAGAATTGAGGGGCCACAGCTGTTCAACAGTCTAGATTGTACCCTGAGCAATGCAGTTATACCGATCTAACTCCTGGTGTAGACAGCACTCTGGTGACAGGAGGGCTTCTCATGTCTACATGGCTACCTCCTCTCGGGAAGGCTGGGTACCTACACTGACAAGAGAAGCTTTCCCATTAGCATAGGTAGTGTCATCACTAAGGGCTGCAGCTTTGGTGGTTTAAGGCCATGTCTACACTACTTCTTACGTCGGCAATACCTATGTTGTTCAGGGGTGTCAAAAAAACACCCCCTGAGTGACATGAGCTTTGCCAGCATAAGTGGCAGTGTGCACAGCACTATGCTGGTGGGAGAGCTTCTCTCACTGATATAGCTACCACCGCTTGTTGTGGGGGGTTTAATTATGTCAATGGGAGAGCTCTGCATTGGTACCGCTGTGCTTCTGTAAACTCTAGTGTTGACATAGCCTTAGTGCAGACAAGGCCTTAGAATCTAAACTCAACTTTATCAGGTTAAAATTCATGTCTAAAGCAGTTTCTCACCTAAAGCCTTCTTGCAGCATTTCCAGAACAGGTTTTCTCATTTTGTTGAATATAGTTGCCCAATTACTTCCTAAAGTGCATGATATAGTCCCTCTCCGCCACTTATCGTCCAAATAAACCTCTGAACTGCACCCCCAAACAAAGCTCTTCCCCTCCCTCCCCTGCTGTTCTGCTCTTCCTGTTAAATCTGCATTTAGCTCAGCCTGGTGACTGAGCCAATACTCAATTTATATTTCAACAGATAGATGGACAAATGCCTCTGGTCTGGCAGGAAACCAGTTTCTCACCTCTGCTGGGGAGCAAACTATAAGAACATATCTTCAGTATATAGACATAGCTATTTAAATAGCATCAGTACTTACATTTCACAATATTAATGACCAGCATGATCCAGGCTTTCATTTAAGATCTTGCATGACACTCTTTATGGATAGACACTATGAAAGCAATGTGTTACGTGTTGTGAGTTTGTCAGGCCTGTTAGGACTTGCTGACACAGAGTAACAAGCCCTTTGCCACTGGCACCAGAGGGCCTCTGGTTAACACTAGACAAAAAGGAATCATACACGGATGTTCAATACTACGTGCTGACATGAAGGGAATTACAAACAAATTTAAATGTTTTCTCTGTAACAGTTATTAAATCTTTTTCTTTAAAAAAATTACACAGTCGTCCTATGGAGAGGTACTCTGCCAAATTTGGAGACTAAATTTAAATTTTTTAAGTATAAAAAAGGAATTTTAGTTCTGCTTTTAATAAAAAAATGTTGTGGAGAATTTAATCAGAAAAAAGTGAATGATAACTGGAAATTTTTAAAGAACACTTTAATAGATGCCCCGAAAGCCACATTAATGGAAGAAGGCAGTATTGGTTAAAAAAATTACCTGTCTTAGAGGGCAAGTGAAGGCAACTATAAAAATAAAATAATTAATTTATAACAAATGGAAGAAAAGGGAAGTCAATTGTAATGAATATAAATCAAAAGTTAAGAACAGTAGAAAATTGATATAGGAAGCAAAAAGTCGCAAGGAGAAATCTGTGACCTGCAGAGTTAAGGACAATACATAGGCATTTAAATACATTAAGTACAAAAATAATCCTAACTGTGATGTTGGTCCATTACTAGATGGAAATGATAAGTTATCAATAATAATGCAGAAAAGGCAGACATGTTCAATAAATATTTCTGTTCTATATTTGGGAAAAAGCCAGATGATGACACACTTTCCATTTCAATAGTAACTCATGAGAATAGTAAACAGCATCTACTGAAATCAGACATTTTAGAATCTGCAGATGCAGATAATTGGCACCCAAGAGTTGTAAAAGTGCTTGCTGAGGAGCTCACTGGACCATTAATGTTGATTTCCAGTAAATCTTGGAATACTGTGGAAGTTCCAGAAGTTCTAATGGTGTCATGCAGGGATAGGTTCTTGGCCCTATATAATTTAATATTTTTATCAATGACCTGGACAAAACAAAATCATCACTGATAAAGTTTGCAGATGACGTAGAAGTAGGGAAGTGGTGAACAATGAAGACGACAGGGCACTGATACAGAGCAATCTGAATCGCTTGGTAAGCTGGGCACAAGCAAACAATATGCATTTTAATACAGCCTAGGAAAAAAGAATGTAGGCCATACTTACAAAATGAAGGACTCTCTATCCAGGGAAGCGTTGACTTTGCATGGATTTTGGGAGTCATGGTGGATAACAGCTCAACATGAGTTCCCAGTGTGTTGCTCCGGCCAAAAGAGTTAATGTTATCCTTGGATGCATAAATAGGGGAATCGTGAGTAGGAGTAGAGCGACTACGGTATTTTACTTCTGTATTTGCCACTGGTGTGAACACTGCTGGAAACCTACCGCCAGTTCTGGTGTCCACAATTCAAGCAGGAAGTTAACAGGAGAATGTTCAGAGAAAAGCTACAAGAATGATTAAAAGATTAGGAAACTAGCCTTAGATTGATAGATTCAAGGAGCTAGCAAAGATAAGGTCAGGGAATGACTTGATTCTGTAAGTACCTACATGGGGAACAAGTATTTGACAATGGATTCTTTAATCTAGCAGAGACAGGTATAACACAATCCAAGAGCTGGAAGTTGAAGCTAGACAAATTAAGATAGGAAATAATGTATACATTTTTAACAGTGAGGGTAATTAACCATTGGAACAATTTACCAAGGATCACAGTGGATTCTCAATTTTTAAATCAAAACTGGATGTGTTTTAAAAAACAGATATGCTCTGTGTTATACAAAATGTCAAACTAGATGATCACAATGGTCCCTTCTGGTCTTGAAATCTATGACCTATCTTCCATGAAACCATGCTGAATAGCATTAGTGATATTTTTAGCCTCTAATTCTTTGTTAATAGATTCCCAAATTAACAGTTCCATTTTTTTACATGGGATCAACTCAGTTCACAGTTTCCTAGGTCATCCCTTTTACCCTTTTAAAATATTGGCACTACATTGGCAGTTGTCCAATCCTCTGGAATTTCTGCAGTTTTCTGAGATTTATTTTAATCTCAGTTAGTTCCTTTAAGTCTCACTTGTCTAATCCACCTGTTGTACCTTGTCATAGCCTCAATTGTGAGGTCTCTGGGTAGACTGTGTCTGTACTGTGAGCAGCACAATGATCACTGACTGGTGTTTCTATGCGATACTGTAGTACAAATAATAAGGCAATTTGTGATCCCTGAGTGTGTTAAGTGTATACCAAGACAGTGGTCAACTGAAATACAACACAAGTTTTACAGTTAGAATATGATTTTTTTTAACATAATAAAACACACTATGTTGTGGTATAAAATGTAAATAAAAACATTTTTTCACAGTCTCTTTCTCTGGGGGGGAGGGGGAAGGAGGGGTGTTTTGCAGGAACAGCATGAACGGCCAGAAATGGATGCACCAAACCCAACTGTGCTGAAAACTAGAAACAAATCTTATAACAATCAGGGCTCTTTTCTACCAGGGAAAAATGATGACTTCATGTCTGAGCCATAGCACTTGTTAATACACTTAACTGCAACAATAGAATTATTAACAAATAAACAAACTTATTTGCATTCAGTGTCCATATTTCTAGTAGGAGAAATCCATACACTATGCCAAAGTAAGAATTTAAATGATTTTACATCAAATTATAAAATGCAATGAATTATTTATAATAAATTTATCTGCATTAGCACAGATGGTACACAACATTGGTGCTCTACACTGCCTTGCATAATGGAAATGCTTGATAAATGCCATGCATCTCTGTTACACAGTATCATCTTGTATGCCAGCACAGTGTGTCACTGAAGACGTTCCAGTGTCAGCACATAAAACTTATCAACTACATGCCAACTGCAGAAGAGAAATCTAGCCTGATTGAAAATAAAACAACAAATGTAATAAAAAAATACATTAACCCTCTTCTAAATACTATCTAGAAGTTGTTTAGTCTACTGAATGAAATAAAGTGGTGGTTCCCAGGACAGATTATCTCAAAGGGGAAAAAAATTACTGAAGGTTTTTATCCCCCCGCCCTTACTAAAGAAATAAAGAAGCCCAAACCCTCTAAGGGTGCCAAAGTATTTAATGCTCTAAATTTACAAAAGTTAATAGTAATTTTGGTTGTCTCCATTTTTGAACACTTATCAGGAAGCACCTTTTAAAGAGGCTAGATTTTCAGAAGTCAGGAGCAAATACCCTCTGAAATCTGCTCCCATATCTTGAAGTCTGATGAGTGGTAGTCTAGACAAGCCATGGTATTGGTACATGGAAGACAGTTGTGCCAGCCATGGAGACTTACTTGGCTATCAGTGTTACCAGCACTACCCAAAATTAGGTTGCAATTCATCTCAGTGCTAAGCACTAAGATTTCGGTAGATTTTAAAATGATATAGTTTGTGGATGGAATTGATCTAAACAAAGTCATGATTATTCTTATTCAATTACTTAATAAGAGCTGCCTTGGTTAATTTCATTTAAGGCAATAGAACAGGGGCCAAATCCTGATTCCACTGAAGTCTGGCAAAACTTTCACTGATTTCAAAAGGGTCAGGATTTGGACCTAAGAATGTATTTTTCTTCTATGCTAATTTAAGTAAGTGAAAATCTTCTAGGACAGCTAGAAAAAAATATCAAGCTTCCTTTGAATGGTATTTTTCTTAGTGGTTATTAAATCTTTGCTTCTGATTTCTTCCTGCATTTTAAGGCTGGACTAAAGTGTACCTTGGTTAAACACTATCAACTTTCACAGCAGAGGGATTACTTTGCATACTTCAGGTATCATCTGCCCTTCTACTTCTGGCAGATCATCTTACTGACAGTGACCTCCGATGGCTTTCAGTGAAGTGAGGTCTTTTCAAGCTTTTTCCACATAAAATTTTACAGTGAACTCAAAAGCAGAGAAATTAGATTCTAGCTTGACTTTCTGATTTTTAGAGATAATGGACGGAAAAGTCAGCTAATGGATCAGGAGAAGCTACTTCCACTTAAAAGTACTCTTGCTTGGTAGGGTCAGCTTGACATGAATAAATATAAGATTGCAGTTAAAGAGGCACTTTTATGTCATTTAAGACCAACACTTGATCTACTTTTAAAAGTGCTAAATGTCTGTTTTAGAAGGTAAGCTTTTCAGGGTATGGACCCTTTATCTTAGTATCATGTACAGCACTGAGCACATTATCGCCACCTGACAGATAAAGGCAGAGATAATCCCTTGCGAGGAACTCTCCCTGAAGTCGAATGATCTGTTATTAATAATTGTTTATTAATGCACCTACAATACATTTGCTTTGCTGTCATAGAAACAGCCAGTCAGCCAGACTATTAAACACAAATCAAAGATACACTATCAAGATTATAAAACACATTTTAAAAATATATTTCTTACCTTTGTCACTAAAAATGCCTCAATTTAAAAAAAAAAATAATACAATTTGTACTCAACTTTTAAGAAAAAGAATAGAGACAAGCTGCAACATAAATACACAAATAAAATATACAAAATCAGCTTCTTCATACAATCTACATAGGATAGGTGACATTTGACCTTTGGTTTTATACCCATATCTAGTAAAATATTTTACTATTCCTTGTTTTTATCATTTTTTCAGGCCTTCACAAGAGAGTCAGCCAAATGACCATTTATGGCCAAATCTAGACCTCTTTTTATATGGCAGTAAAGGAAACAATAGTCCCTTATTGCTGTACATAATGGCATTGTATTCTGCCAACTATTCATGAGAATGGTAATTCATGTGAGGAAAAAGGGGTTTCAAGCCCAAGTCTGCAGTCGGGAGGGGTGGAAATATTTGGCCTGAGTTCTCTGGTTCATCCACCCCAAGCAGCGCTATGGTCCATGTTGGCCCTCTTTTCCCTTCTCCTTGCCCTCACTGTGTGAAGCCACAAAGCAGAGCTTCTGTGTGGTTGGACAGAAAGAGATACCAAGGACTTTTGCTTTCTCTAGTTGGCTGTGTTACTATCCTTTATTAGTTCTTAAAAGTCAATGCAATTTTAAACCAGAAATAATAAAAAATGCTAGCTTTAGTGAGGAATGGAGGGAAGAGGGGTCTGTCCTGACTGTCCCCATGGCAGTCATGGAGAGGCATCTTCATGCCCAAGGGCTTACCCTCCCTTGGCTGCATGAATATCCAAGAAATAATGGGAATACCGGGAGGCCTAGGTGTTTCACAATAGCTTTTTGTTAGGGTTACCACCCATCCAGGTTTTTCCCAGACAGTCCTGTTTGTGACTTCTGTGTCCGGGTGCCATTTAGAGTTGCCAAGTGCCTGGTTGTTGACCAGAAAGTTCGGTCAAAAAGGGGACCTGCCAGTGTCTGGTCAGATGTTCTAACCCGATACCAAAAGTCTGGTTACCGTGGGGCTGGGGGAGGTGCTAGGTCATCAAGCTGCACCAGTTCCTGCAGGCAGGTTCCTTGTTAGGCTGCAGCAGCTCCTGTCCCAGCTCCAGAGCAGAGGGAGCCCAGTTTGGGGGGAGGGGGAGAGAGGTGGGGATGATCCAGGAGCAATGGGGAGGAGGGGTGAAGAGGAGTGAGTCACGGGGGGTGGGCCCTTGTGGGGAAGAGGCAGGGCAAGGGCCAGGCTTTGGGGGGGATGAGGTGGGGCATCGAGGGTCCAGTTACCAGCAATTAGAAAGGCAGCAACCCTACCTTTTGTATTATAAATATGAATCGCTTTTAAAATACTTTCCCCTGATAGTCTAGAAATACAGAACGATCCAAGTCTATGCACATATAACGGAAAACTGGCGCAGGTGTCACTGCTAGTTTAACAAAAAACTTTTGAGATTCATATCAGCCCTATGATTATCTAAGGAGATCTGAATGTTACAAATGTGACAAATTTCTGCAGATGTTCTAATGATCTGGTTAGGGATACCAACATTACAAGAAAGTCAGAGTAAAAGTAGTAGCCATATCTAATGAGTTCTGTAAAAGCACCTTGCAGATTTTTATGATTTTTTCCAACATCTGATGAACATCCACCTGTGGGAAATGGTCTGTTTTTGTGCAGTAGTGTTGGTCATTTAACAGCTTGGTAGATATCCATGGTATAGAAACCATGGATGTACAGAACCCAGGACTCTGAGGCCTGGGTGAATGCAAGACTGTTTACAGTAGAAC